>NC_134813.1:1459229-1464229 GCF_046742065.1 Oratosquilla oratoria
GGGGTCGCCGATTAAATGAAGCGGCCTCGCTGTGGATGTACTGTGTCTTGCGACACTGCTTCTGACCCAGGGCGGTGGGCAGGGTGCAGGGATGACCCGTCATCCAGGAGGTGCTCAGATGAGAGGAAGGGTGGGAGGGGTGTGGAGTGTATTTAGGGATGAAATGGGTGGGAGTGTTTTTTATGCCTTTCCCTTTTTGGCTACCTCCCTTGGAAGGGGGAAAAAGCCTTGGTATATGTATGTATGTATGTATTATTATTATTATTATCTTCCTATCATTATCTTATTATTATCATTATTATTAGTATGATTATTATCATTATTGTTTTCTATATTTTCTCGTTTTTATTATTATTGTTGTCGTTATTATTATTATTATTATTACTATTATTTATTATTATTATTATTATTATTATTATTATTATTATTATTATTATTATTATTATTATTATTATTATTATTATCATTATTATTATTATTATTATTACTATTATTATTATTATTATTATTATTATTATTATTATTATTATTATTATTATTATTATTATTATTATTATTATTATTATTATTATTATTATTATTATTATTATTATTATTATTATTATTATTATTATTATTATTATTATTATTATTATTATTATTATTATTATTATCATTATTACTATTATTATTATTATTATTATTATTATTATTATTATTTTTGTTATTATTATTAATGTAAATAATGATGATCATTAGCATTGTAGTTTGTGTTACGCTACATTGGACTTCGTGAAGGAAACTTAGGAGGAGTTCTTGGCTATGCTCCAGTTGAGGATCTGTCCTACTACATACACGGCAAGCCCTCAACAAAGCTCGGAGGATTGCCAGACATATATTATACAAAATATTTACAAAGGTTGCCATATGAGGAATATTTGGAAGTTGGGTCGCCTTGGTTGAGGCGTCGGCATTTTGGTTACAGGTGGCTGACCCGAGGACGCAGCTGCGGCTATTGTTCTTGACCTGAGCGCCGAGAATCTTTTGTTGTCAAAAAGGGCGTTATCAAAAAAGGTCGGTTAGTTTGGTCAAGAATTCCCAAGGGAGAGCTTGTCTCTTCGTCGCGTTGGAACCTTATCTTGAAGCATATTATACGTGCGCGCGCATGCACGCCAGTATCGAAGGGAGACACAGCTACGAAGATGTACAAGTCATCGAAGTGTTGCATATGTTGATTATAACATGGCTCGGTTTGCTACTATCACTGCCTCCAGTGATATTGGTGCTACGGATATAGAGAAGAGAATAACAAAATGCAAGCCAGGCCTGTTGCAGGACCTGGGCATGAAGACATATTCACAAAATGGTGTAAGAATGGTGGTAACTGTAAAATATTCATGAATATAAGGAAATAAGCTTAATGGTATGAACAATAGTATGAACATGCAGAAAGTAGATATTGTTTTCATTCACCTAGGCAAGAATATACATTCTATGAACTTGTTGCTCAATTTCTAAGATTATAGCAGGAAAGGGGAACTGGAGGTTTTGGTTGAGAGGATTGTTGATGGTCCTCTATTGCAGGAATCGAGTGATTCTGTGATTGCAAGACGGTCTCCGCAAGATTGTGCAAACTGAGTGTTTTGACTTTGTTCTTTGACTGATGTCCAAAGATACGGCAGGTTCCAGAGAGGTTGGGGGAGAGCGTCGAGGTGGGGGTGTGATTAGAGATGTAAACAATGTAAACATCAATGTTCTTTACAGGGCGTTTTGTCCTGAATTTAGCTGATTTTGACATGCGTGAGGTATTAGCGCATTTGCTTTGCTTGGAAGGCATTTCTACAGCTGGTAGTAAAAAAAAAAAAAAAAAAAAAAAAAGGAGCTAACAAAGCACATAATATATATATAAATTATGTATCTATCCTCTAGATGTAGTACCTTGAAAAAAACCAGAGTGTCGAAAACTCAAAGCTCTTCTCGTGATTCCGTTCGCTCTCTGTCCTCATGGAAATGTGTGTTTATGTCGGTGCCATCTGAGTTAAGAACTGGTACATCATTGTGTGATGAAGCAGAGTTAGTTTGAGCAGTTGTGCTAGAATTAATTGGCGTTAAAACTGATTTTGCCTGCTTGGTCACGTTGATTTGGTTGACTTTGTGGGAACTTGCTGATGGCAGTACAGGGAGGAAATGATTAGCATAAATGATGCCATGTTGAGCAGTGTAAATGACAATATTATATTGCTTCATCAGTGTTAAGCCTATGAGGATATCAGCGGGGAAATGGGCGTCAGCTACGTAAGTGATAACTGGAATGGATGGGCACTCATTTTTGAAGCTAATGTCTAGGGAAAATTTACCAATGATTGGGAAAGGTACACCATCTACATTGCAAAGGCTGACGTCGGGGGGGGGGGTGTCCAAAATGGTGACACGTTTTGTTTCAGTGCGGAATCTGTGGAAACAGTGTAGTATGACGCTGTTAACTGGGGAGTCCGTGTCGAGAAATATTTTCACTTTGGTGTTACTAGACTTAGTATTGAAAGTTAAGGAGTCTGAAGACATGTCTGGAATATCCAGGTTATGTACCGGTGGAGTAGAAAATGAAATATCTTGGTATGGAGTAACTGTCCTAGGTGTGCACTGAGTCTTTGTATCCTGTAGTCATAAGAGAGATGTGTTACGTGAATGTCTTGCAGGAGATGGTTTACGTGAATATCTAGCAGGAGATGTGGCACGTGAATGTCTAGCAGGAGATGTGGTACGTGAATGTCTAGCAGGAGGTGGGGTACGTGAATGTCTAGGAGGAGAGCTATCTGGGGATTCTTGTCTGTGGTGTATTCGTGGTAGGACACAGCAATGATTAGTTGAGTGAAAGCAAGTACCATGATGCTCGCAGTATCGGTTCGGTTGCGATGGGTATCTGTGATAAATTCATCGCGACGGCCCCCTTAACGAGGTGTCCCGGTTTGTGGCAGATGTAATTCGTGCTCTCGTGTTATGTGAGGAGGACCGTGTGACATATGCTATCATATGTCTTGGTGCTATGAATACTGACTGACTTTGTATCTGCGTGATAACTTGTTCTGTGTCAAAGAATTTCCTTTGCAATTCGCCTAATGTGATACCTGGTGTGAATATAATGGTGCTAGCTTTCCGGAATGTGCCTGGGTGTAATTGCGAGAAAAGGCGAAAGTATACAATGAGGAAGACTATGTTATCCAATGAAATTGTGTTGTTTGAAACCCAGTATGAGTTTTTGAGACTTTCTCTGATTTCGCTCTTAAATGCTGAAGCTATTTTGACTGCCTTTCCTTTAGTGGTGTGTGGGCCATGATTGTACGTTTTTGCAAGAGAGTATAGGGGGGAAAGTGCTCCAAGTGGCTCAAAAGCAACAAATGACTTTTTAAAACGTTCTACAAATGTATCAAATGAATGTGTTTCCTCAAACAAGTCATCGAATGACGTCACCAGCTAATGTGTTATGTTTGTCAATTTTGGTGACATTCCTACCTAGTATTTCTGAGTAAACTTCAGTGAAGAAGGTGTGTACAGGAATATTCCTGCCGTTAAAGAGTGGCAAACTTGTCTCGTCCTTAATGAGTATGATGAGGTTTTACGTTGTCATGGTGTCGTGAGTAGGAGTTGAGTTGTTTGAAGAGTTAGAAGTAGAAGGGAGGGCATGGTTGGTGGAGACGTAGCTTGGCTTCGTGTATAGGGTCCTTATGTCGAGTCAGAGAGGGTTTTGGATACGTTCATGTATTAAGAAAAATATGTGTGGAGACTGTGTTGCTCCTAGGTGGCACTAAGAATGGGAAAATATCTAC
Organism: Oratosquilla oratoria; assembly: GCF_046742065.1. NCBI lineage: Eukaryota > Metazoa > Arthropoda > Malacostraca > Stomatopoda > Squillidae > Oratosquilla > Oratosquilla oratoria. The sequence continues at coordinate 1,463,033 of NC_134813.1, forward strand.
TTACCTAATGTGATGTTGGAGTACGGCGGTGAGTGACGGGGCTGGAGTGGGGCGAGAAGAGATGGAAGGATGCACTGCTGGAAACAGGGGGATCAATTAGTAAATGGTTGTGGGAAAGGAGTTGGAACATATGCATTCAAGATATGGTTGTACATACAAAAATGAGATAAAAGTGAGAGATTCTTGCTCAGCTTACCGTGCACGCCAGTATCGAAGGGAGATACAGCTACGAAGCTGCGCAAGTCATTGAAGTGTTGCATATGTTGACTATAACAGCAGCAACCCATCTTACTTCCATTTATATCATTGCAATTGTACAAAATGCTACAAAATACAAATAACCTCCGTCCCTCTTATGTTCTTTTATACTTCTCTCATTCTCTCTCTCTCTCTTCAAGACCTCGCCTATGACGGATGACGCACTGCTTGACATCAGGCGATTTTATTCAATGAGAAGATATTCCTGGAAAATAAACTGAAGCGCCACCTTTGCCCTAAGTGTTATATGACTTGAAGAGGGTGGGTGGGGAAGGGAAGGGATAAGAAGGGATAGGAGGATGGGTAGGGGAGAGGAAGATATGGGAAGAGAGAAGAAGAAAGAAAAGGACGAGAAGAAAGAGGAGGAAGGTGAGAAAGAGGAGGAGTCAGAGGGGAAGAAGAAAGAGGAAGAGGAGAGGAAAGAGATGGTGGAAGTGAAAAAGGAGGAGGAAGAGGAAGAGAAGAAAGGATATAAGGGGAGGAAAGTGGAGGAAGGGGAGGGGGAGAAGGAGAAAGAGGAGAGGACAAAGAAGAGAAGAAAGAAGAAAGAGGAGGAGAAAAAAGAGAAAAAAATGGAAGAGGAGGAAGAGGAGAGGGAAGAGGAAGAGGGGGGAGGAGAGGAAGGAAAGAGGAGAATGGAATTAATAAATGTGTGAGTGGGACTCAATTGCAGGGTCTGGTATGATCCTGGAAGGAGTGGAATGGAAAGGTGATGGGGGTGGGGGTGACTATCAGAGGAGAAGTACTGTAATAGGATTGACAATTATGTTTGTGTATACGCGCCCACACATACGCACACACATGAGCGCGCACACACACACACACACACACACACACACACACACACACACACACACACACACACACACACACACACACACACACACACACACACACACACACACACACACACACACACACACACACACACAACACACA
>NC_134813.1:1474229-1479229 GCF_046742065.1 Oratosquilla oratoria
AACTTCTTCAAGACTCTCACCATCGAATATAATCTCTTTACTTTGAACTTTCGTGTTAAACATTACTTTGGTTCTGGTCTTATTCATTTTTAAACCAACTTTGAGACTTTCCTTGTTCAGATCACTCAGCATATCTAGTAAGTCTTCTGTTTTTTTTTCTGAAATAAGAATAATGTCATCTGCAAATCTTCAATCCTTTCTCTTCTCAACTCAACCTTCTGAAAATCTCTCCAAACAAGCTGTAAATAATTTGGGTGAAATGGTATCACTTTGCCGTACTCCTTTCTTGACCTTGATCTTTTCTGTGGTCGAATTATAGCGGTACCTTTCGCATAAATCTTTTCTAAATCCCTTACGATCTGTTTGTTTGTACTCTGCTTGAGTAGCGAGTTACTGCTACTTGTTCTACCGAGTCAATGACTTTCTCGTAATCTACATAAGCTAAACAAAGAGGTACACTGTATTCTGTTGTTTTCTCGATTAGTTGGTTCATAGCCTGCAAATGGCCTAGAGTCAAATATCCGCTCCTAAATCCTGCCTGTACTCTTGGTTGGTTTCCATCTAAAACTTGACTTGGTCTATTTGTAAGGATCTTGGAGAATACTTTATATACATTTGATAGCAAGCTAATTGGTCGATTGTTACTAAGGTTCTTCTAGTCTCCTTTTTCATGAAACAAAATAACTATAGCATTACACTACGATTCAGGAACGCTGTCTTGATGTAAGCACTGGGTGTACAACTGAGCTAACTTAATATGAGCTACTTTCCCTGCGTCTTTCAACAGAGCTATCGATATACCATCTTCCCCAGGTGTTTTTCCTCGTTTCATATTTTTAGAGCAAATTCTACTTCTTCCTTTGTAATCTCTTGTACACTACTAACGTCTGCAGATTAATTTACTGACTCAACTACGGTCTTCGACGAGTAAAGCTCTTCATAAAATTCTTCAACTCTTTTTACCATTCTGTCTCTGCAGTTAATGATTTCTCCATTTCTATCTTTCAAACATATAATTTGCTGTCTTCCTAAAACATGTCTACGCTCGGTCCCTTTAATATTTTTACCTTTCTGAATAGTTTCCTCTATTTCATCCATGTTTCTCTTTCTTTTCTCTGATCTTTGCCTTATGTTGATAAGCTTGTTTAGTTCTACTCTTTCTATTTCGTCTTTCCTGCTTTTAATCTGCATGATCCTTCTTCTTTTGATTAGGTTATTTGTAGATTTAAAGTATCTATTTTCTTTAATACTTTTTGTATTTCCTACTTTCTCTGCCGATTCCCTAATGATATTCACTAAATTTAAATTCATATCTTCGACGGTGTCCTCGTTGGATCTTAGAGCTTCGAATCTATTTTTAATTTCTAACTGAAATTTCTTATTATTATCCTTAACCTTTGCAAGGCTGATTTTCTTTCTTAAAACTAGTTTATTTTTCTCGGCTCTGAAATTGAATTTAGCTGTGCAACCTACCATTCTATGGTCACTACCTATGTTGACTTTATTTATGACCGTAACATTGCTAACGCTCTTGCTCTCATCTCCTAATATGAAGTCTACTTCGTTCTTTGTTGTTCCATTTGGACTTCTCCAGGTCCATTTGCGACCTACACGCTTTTGGAAGAAAGTGTTCATTATCCTCATGTTGTAGTTCTCTGCAAAATTGGCTAACATCTCGCCTCTGTCATTTCTTTCACCAACTCCAAACTTCCCAATACACGACTCATCTCCCATCTTCTTCCCCTCTTTAACATTAAAGTCGCCTATTACCAACGTGTACTTACTTTTTTCTTTATCTATTACTTGACTTAAATAATAATAGGACTCAATTTCATCGTCTGAACTCTGTGAAGTTGGTGCATAAACTTTAATTATTTTTAGAGTGTACCTTTTACACAGCCTAATCACAATCCAAGCTACCCTGTCTGATAAACTACTGAATTTGACTATGTTATCAGCAACCTCTCGGTTTGTCAAGAATCCTACTCCACTAGATCTTTCTTTGTCATTACCTCTATACTAGAACAGGTGGTGACCATCTTGTAATTGTATCAGCTTTTCTTCCGCTCCTCGGGCTTCGCTCAGTCCTACGATGTCCCCCTTGATGTTGTCTAGTTTTTCTATTAAACTCTCCAGTCTGTGGTCTTCTGACAGAGTGCTTACGTTGTAAGTATAGATCTTCATTTTCTTTATGCTGTGTAATGTCTAACACTTGGATCTGCTTGGACAGTGGTTACTCACATTCGGTGGCACACTGCCCGTAATCACACGAGGCAACGCGGTTGGACCTTTAGGAGATGATGATTCAACATGATCACCCGGTTTTGTTTTGGTTGTGCTATTCTTATTTGCCATGAAGGGTTGGCAGTAATCTCACCTCTTTGCCAACTGGTTTCTTGTGATATATTTCTCTGGTGTTACCTTATTATATTCGGTGAAGCCCTATATCTATAGGGTGCCTAATGGTCCAAGCCGTCATTATGACTGTACCCCATATATCTATGAAGAATTTCCCTATTTGCTATCAGGTACAAGCCAGTTAGCAGTGTGAGCTCCTCTTTGTCTGATATTTCTTAAAAAATCTGTTCGATATATGTGACCCTACAGAGGTTTCTTCTCTATCGACATAGATTTTGTAATAATTAATATTCTCAAGCCTATCCACCACGTCAAGGTGTCAGCTGTCGGATAGGTGATAATATATATAAAGCTAACAGGAAAAAAAAAAAAAAAAAAAAAAAAAAAAAAATATATATATATATATATATATATATATATATATATATATATATATATATATATATATATATATATATATATATATATATTAAGAAAGAATAGGACCAATTAAAAACGATGAAAATGTCATGATAGAATCGGAGGAAAAAATGAGTGAGAAGTTTAACAATTATTTTCTTTCGGTGTTTACTAATGAGAGGTTAGATAAAGTACCTGACTGCGATTCGATTTTCAGAGGGGATGAAGAAAGTAGTCTATCTAATATCAGCAGTAGTAAAGTAGAAGTAGTCAAGCAGATTGAAAGACTTAAAGCTACAAAATCCCCGTGCCCAGACGAAATTTTTCCGAGAATGCTAAAGGAGTGTAAGTTTGAAATCTACGACCAGTTAACTGAAATATTTGATAAATCAGTAAACACTGGTTTTGTGCCTACTGCTTGGAGGCAAGCAAACGTTATTCCTGTTTTTAAGAAGGGAGATAGATCGTCTATATGCAACTACAGGCCAATCAGTTTGACATCGGTTATAGGAAAAATGCTTGAATCAGTAATAGTAAATAGACTCAGAGAACACATCGAAAGGCATAATTCAATTCGTGATTCACAGCATGGTTTCTCCAAGGGTAGGTCATGTGTAACTATTCTTCTATCCTTTTACACTAAAGTATATAAGGCGTCGGATAATAATGACAATTACGATGTTATTTACCTTGACTTTAGCAAAGCGTTCGACAAGGTGCCACACCAAAGACTACTAAATAAAATCAAAGCCCATGGAATAGGAGGAAAAGTGATAGAATGGATTAGAGCTTGGATTAGTAACAGAAAACAGCGGGTCACCATAAATGGAGTAAAATCTAGGTGGGGCAATGTTACTAGTGGGGACCCCAGGGCTCAGTTTTGGATCCCTTGTTGTTCATTATGTACTTAAACGACTTAGACAACGGGATAAATAGTGATGTTAGTAAGTTTTCGGACGACACTAAAACAGGACGCCTAATTAGGTCAGGAGACGACACAGAGATTCTGCAGGATGATCTTAACAAATTGTTCGGTTGGCAAAGTTGTTTCTACCCACTTCCAAATTAAATCTATTTCCGGACAGTTTGAGATCCTCAATCAGTGTGAAAATTTTGTCACTTTTGATGTTGTCAATTCCATTTAGAATCTTAAAGACCTGTATCAAGTCACATGAGTCTACGCTTTTTTAAAGGAAAACAGATTCATATGCTTTAGACGATTTTTGTTTGATTTTCTTTATATTTGGAATCAGTTTTGTAGCTCGTCGTTGTACTTTTTCCAATCTATCAATGTCTGTCAAGTGGTAATGACTTAACCGATTGCGCCATCAAGAGAAATATAAGTTGAACACAACTTTTCTTATATATTTGTATGCTCGAGTCACATACACGTACACAAAAATTTGCGTTCAACTCATCTCAACCATGATAGTACAACTGGTAAGTATACAACGCGGGAAAGTATTTGACAACACTGAATGGGTCCCAGTGAACAGATTTACATTTTATCAACCACAATTTACTTTAATTCTAAGTCATCAACATGGAGAAACTCGAGGAGGCATACATGCAGAAATTGAAACGTGGTACAGCCAAGGACTCTAACCTCTGCTAACATGTGACAAGTTTGTATGTTCGAGTTACATACACATACACGAAATTTTGCGTTCAACCCCTCTCCACCATGATAGTATAATTGGTAAGTATACAGGAGGAAAGTATTTGTACAACACTGAATGGGGCCCAGTGAACAGATTTACAATTTATCAATCACAATTCACTTTAATTCTAAGCCATCAACATCGAGAAGCTCGAGGAGGCATACATACTGAAATTAAAACGTGATACAACCAAGGACTCTAACCTCCACTACCACGTGAAAAGTGATAGTGACTTAACCGATTACGCCATCAAGAGAGATATAAGTTGAGCGGAGGTTCGAGTCCTTGGGTGTAACACGTTTCAATTTCTGCATGAATGCCTCCTCAAGCTTCTCGATATTAAAAGGTTAGAATTGAAGTTAACTCTAGTTGATAAAATGTAAATCTGTTCGCTGGGATCCATTCAGTGTTGCATATGTATATATATATATATATACATATATATAAATATATATACATATATACATACATATATATATATATATATATATATATATATATATATATATGAGTGGCAGGGTGGTGAGATAAACACCGAGAATCGTTGAAGTTTTATTAACTGACGTTTCGCTCTTAACAGAG
>NC_134813.1:1489229-1506729 GCF_046742065.1 Oratosquilla oratoria
TGCGGAGTGGCAAATGATCACTCAAACCAATTAGATATTCAAGAAGATTTAGATCAATTACAGCAATGGTCTGAAAAGTGGCTAATGAAATTTAACACAAGTAAATGCAAGGTAATGCACACAGGTAAAAATAACAGTAAGTACGATTACAAGTTATTTGGAAATTCGTTAACAAAAGTGGATAGTGGAAAAGATCGCGGCGTAATTATCAGTAACGACCTCAAATCATCCAAGCAGTGTATTTCAGCCTCTGAGAAAGCAAATAAGATTCTAGGACTGATTGCGCGATCTTTTGATTTCAAAAGTCCATCACTCATTAACAAGCTATATAAATCGTTAGTTCGTCCACATTTGGAATATGCTGTTTCCGTATGGTCACCGAATCTCATTAAAGACATTGACAGACTGGAAAAAGTACAACGGCGAGCCACAAAACTGATTCCAAATATCAAAAATAAATCATACGAAAATCGACTAAAACATATGAATCTGTTTTCCCTAAAAAAGCGTAAACTCAGAGGTGACTTGATACAGGTCTTTAAAATTCTAAAGGGAATTGACAACATCAAAAGTGACCAAATTTTTACATTGAATGAGAATCAGACAAGAAACAATGGTCTCAAATTGTCCGGAAATAGATTCAATTTGGAAGTAGGTAGAAACAACTTTGCCAACCGTGTAGTTAATGAATGGAATAAACTTCCTGCACAGGTAGTGCAATGTAGTTCAGTTCGAAGCTTTAAGAATCATTTAGATAAATACCTAAGTAAGATGCTGTAATGATTATAATTGATCTTATATTATTTGTTTTTGTTTTGTTATCATTTGTCTGTCTGATTTTCATTTATTATTAGTTATATGTCAATTTATTATTATTTACTATTTACCTGTTTGTTTATTATTTAACTATACCTATGCATTTATTTATGTATTTTATTTGTTATTTACATTATCATAGTTTTTATTTATTATTTTATCATTAATATGATTTTTTTTTCGCATCCGACCTAGATATGGATCAAAAGGTCTCGTGTCGGCATGCTCCGCCTTTGTAATCATCATCATCATCATCATCATCATCATCATCATCATCATCATCATCATCATCATCATCATCATCATCATCATCATCATCATCATCATCATCATCATCATTATTATCACCACCACCATTACCACCACTGTCGTCACCACCACCACCACCACCACCACCACCACCACCACCACCACCACCACCACCACCACCACCACCATCATCATCATCATCATCATCATCATCATCATCATCATCATCATCATCATCATCATCATCATCATCATCATCATCATCATCATCATCATCATCATCATCATCATCATCATCATCATCATCATCATCATCATCATCATCATCATCATCATCAGCATGATCATGATCATCATCATCATCATCATCATCATCATCATCATCATGATCATCATCATCATCATCAGCATCATCATCATTTTTATCACCACCACCATTACCACCACTGTCGTCACCACCACCACCACCACCACCACCACCACCACCACCATCATCATCATCATCATCATCATCATCATCATCATCATCATCATCATCATCATCATCATCATGATCATCATGATCATCATCATCATCATCATCATCATCATCATCATCATCATCATCATCATCATCATCATCATCATCATCATCATCATAATCATCATCATCATCATCATCATCATCATCATGATCATGATCATGATCATGATCATGATCATCATCATCATCATCATCATCATCATCATCATCATCATCATCATCATCATCACCACCACCAGCACCACCACCACCACCACCACCACCACCACCACCACCACCGCCATCATCATCATCATCATCATCATCATCATCATCATCATCATCATCATCATCATCATCATCATCATCATCATCATCATCATCATCATCATCATCATCATCATCATCATCATCATCATTACAATTATCATTATCATTATAATTTTCGTTATCATTATCATTATCAATATCATTGTCATTATCTTTATCATTATCATTATCATCATCATTATCATCATCATCAACAGAACTTACATACAGAACTTAAACACATTCATCAGATTCTCGTAAATAGTGAGTCCGGACCTTAAATCCAGGAAACAGTGCATTAGTGCCAGGAATAAATCTAACAGAACATTAGGTTTCATTGCTAGGACGGTAACGAATAGAAGTACAGAGGTAATTGCCAAACTCTATCTAGCGATAGTTAGACTTATCCTTGACTATGCGGCACAGTTTTGGTCTCCGTCCTATAGAATGGATATCAATTCACTAGGATCAGTATAGAGAAGATTGACCAAAATGATACATGGACTCGGAAATTTGCCTCACGAAGAGAGGCTTAGGCACCTTAACTTACAATCTCTGGAAAGACGCAGAGTGCGGGGTGATCTAGTAGAAATGTTCAAGTGAATCAAAGGCTTTAACAAGGGTGATGCAAACAAGGTCATCCTATTAAAACAACAGGGCAGGACTCGCAGTAATGAATTTAAACTGAACAAATTTATATTTAAGAAGGAAATAGGCAAGAATTGGTTTACTAATAGGGTGGTCAACGAATGGAATAGACTTGGTAACCATGCAGTGAGCGCTGAAACTATCAGTTGTTTTAAGAAACGGTTAGACACCTTTATGGATGGGGATAACAAGTGGTGATGGGTATGGAGCTTCCTAATGTAGGCCTTATGGTCTCATTCTTATGTTCTTATGTTATTCAACTTAGTATCATGTAACTTTTCCTTGTCAAATTTCACTAATATGCTTATCCGGTGTCAAGTCTGCTTATCATCACTCTAAGGTCTTTTTCCGAGTTTACTTTTTGACCTCTTCTTTACCAATTTTTATCTCTCGATATTCTGTTTTTACTTTTTTTCAAATTCCATTATACTACATTTCTAGATATTGAATTTCACTTCCCACTTTTGAGTCCATTTCCAGATCTTGTCCAAGTCTTGTTGTAATGAGACGCAATCTTCCTCAGCTTTTACTTTCTTTAGTATTTTTGTGTCGTCTGCAAAGAAATTCATATAACACTCTACTCCTTCATCCATGTCATTTAAGTATATGGCAAACATGATCGGGGCCAGTACTGATCCCTGCGGGATACCACTTTTCCTTTCTTCCCAATTTGAGAATTTATCTCTACTTTCCTCCCAGTCTAGAAGTCTTTCATCCATTCCAATAATTTTCCTCTGATGTCACCTATTGATTCTATCTTCCTTATTAGTTTATTGTGTGGTACCTTATCAATTGCCTTTTGTAGGTCCAGAAAGGTACAGTCTGCCCAACCATCTCTCTCTTATATTATGTCTATTAATCTTGAGTAGAAGCAGATCAAGTTTGTTGTACATGATCTTCCTTGTCTGAATCCAAATTGATTTGGCTTTAGTATAGCTTTTTCTTCCAAATGTTTAACCCATCTATTTTTAACGACCATTTAGCAGTTTTTTGCTACTGTGCTTGTGGTTCTTCCTTGTTTCCTCCCTTATAAATCGGTACAATGTTTGCATTCTTTCAGTCCTGTGGCACTTTTCCTTCTTTAATTGAGAATTTAATTATATTGTATATTTTATCTGTTAATTCTTCCATGCATTCTTTCAGTATCCAATTTGCAATTCCGTCTGGACTATGTGATTTTCTGACGTCAAGGGTTCTGATTTGGTCGCTGATTTCCTTCTGCGTTACAATTATTTCTTTCATTGAGGGGGATATCTCTATTTCCTCACAGTTAGGTGAGTTTTCTATTGTGAATACTGATTTGAAGTGGTTGTTCATAATTTCAGCCATTTAAAGTTCTTCTGTATATTCATATTTACCTTGGCACAGCTTTTCTATTTCTTGTTTGTTCTTCAGTTTGTCATTCACATTTAGTTTGGGTTCTTCTTTGCATTTTTCCATTATTTTTTTCATAGTTTCTCTTTTCATCTCTGCGTATTTTTACATAATCATTTCTTAGTTTGATGTACATTAGCCATTTGCTTGTTTTCTTGTCTCTTTTCAATTTCTTCCAAGCTTTGTCTCCTTTATCTTTAGCCTCACTACACCTTTTGTTGTACCAGCTATTTATATATGTTCTTTCCACATTTTGTTATGGTACGTATTTATTCACTCCTTCATTATAAATTCCTTTTAGTATATTCCATTTCTCTTCCCAGTTCGCGTTGCGAAAGAATTTTCTGAGTTTCTCAAAATTTGTTTTGTTATACATTAGTCTTCCTATTTTATGTTTATCATTTCTGCTTTAATCCATTTGCTCTTTCAACTCAAATTCTATTAGTACATGGTCACTCTATCGGAGTTTTGTAATAAATTTTATCGACAATTTCAGGCTCTGTCGTGAGTACTAAATTCAGCCTTGATGGTTCCTCACTACCTCTGTATCTGGTATTTTCCTTTATCTACTGAGTCATTGTGTATTCGATGGTCATATCGGGCAGGACGTTGCCCCAGAGTTCCTCTCCGCCCTTCACTGTCATTTCCTTTCATGTGTGTGTGTGTGTGTGTGTGTGTGTGTGTGTGTGTGTGTGTGCGCGCGTGTGTGTACGCAAATGCAAAGTTAAACACTTTGAGGAGATACAACTGGAGCAGAACGCTTTGTAACCGATAATGGTTGCGATTACATAAGGTGGACTTAATGCGGGCGAGATAAACTCTAAGCCGGAGTTTCTTCTATTCATTGAAAACAATCTTGGTAATTAAAAACAGACAATATATGGGCTCCTTGGGCAAAATACAATAAGTGTCGGGCCTTGACCTGGGGCACACCTGCGTCTGGCAGGTATTTGACCTGGCCAGCTCTGACGTCTGGCAGGCTCTTGACCTGACCAGCTCTGCTGTCTTGGTAATAAAGGGGTTAGTGGGTTGTCGTAAGTGAATATGTTAGTATTGTACACTTAGGAATTGTGTTAGTTTCTATACATGGGGGTTTGTCGTATGGTTGGTGGGTATGGTTAGATATGGTATGTATATGTTAGCTTATGGGTAATATAATTGGGGCAGGTATAATAAAGGGGGTTCAATGGGTTTCTCTGGTGACATTAGGCATCTTCGTGTGGCGATACCCTGTTTGTCTGAGTTAGTGCTGGGTTAGGAGCTGAGGTAATGTGCTTGTTCTGGGAAAGCGAAGTCAGCAAGAGGGGGGCGAGTGCCATGTCGCATGCATGTGGATCACGTGTGTGGTAGGTGATGGTTAGACAAGGTTACAACTTTCGTATATTATATCAGTGCATAAGTACATCGGTAGAGAGTACAAACAAGTATAATATAATAGTAGAAAAAAGGAACGTGCACGAAAGGAGGTGATCAAGTGTCAACCCCAGGACAAGGTGGAGATCAAATGTCAACAGTAGTAAAAGAGGAATCTAGTACACCCAATGGATACTAGGTGAGGATCAAATGTCTAATAGATTTTATATGGAAATGGTATTACAATTGGTACATATCCGCTCTTTCTTTACAGATATAGTTATCTAGTTTATATAAACACTGATTAAGACCGATATAAGGATCTTGTGTAGATTTAATCAAACTACTTTCAATTATATTCCTTTTAACCATGTTGTTGTAATAACACTAACACTGTCATTATCGTATCGATTGCATTATTAAAGGTGGTAAGATGTTTCAAATATCACTTGATTCATTTCCTTTTTATTTACACATTTTTATGTTGTTTAATTCTAACTGACGTATGTGCTCCTCACAATAACGTTATCTCTATGCGCCTTTAAAATGGGAAAACATCAAGCAACGTTTGAATGCAAGCTCTCAAGAAGAAAAATATTTAGACATCATGACGACGACGACGACGACGACAAAGATGATGATGATGATGATGATGATGATGATGATGATGATGATGATGATGATGATGATGATGATGATGATGATGATGATGATGATGATGATGATGATGATGATGATGATGATGATGATGATGATGATGATGATGATGATGATGATGATGATGATGACGACGACGACGACGACGACGACGACGACGACGGTGGTGGTGGTGGTGGTGGTGGTGGTGATGATGATGATGATGATGATGATGATGATGATGATGATGATGATGATGATGATGATGATGATGATGATGATGATGATGATGATGATGATGATGATGATGATGATGATGATGATGATGATGATGATGATGATGATGATGATGATGATGATGATGATGATGATGATGATGATGATGATGATGATGATGATGATGATGATGATGACGACGATATACCTATTTCTGCGGCCAGTTCTCTTATATGCATCTGACTAAAGAAAAAATGTCTACATATTTATTTGTCTTTAAAGACAATGGCGAATAACAAAATATAGCATTGTGGTCACATTCTTCCACGCTGTTTTCTTCCCAGGTTGCTATTTCGTGGTTCTTCGTTCTTTCCTCGTACCGCAGTCCTTCTGGCCTTGAAGACTTCTTGCTGAGCTCTTCCCCTGTAGTGCCGCGGGCAAATGGTTCGACGCCCAGGATTCCCTCCCCTCTAAATCTTAACCTAGGTCGTTGGGCGAAACAGCTCTCCTTCCTCCGCGGGGTCTTCCTCCTTTGGTTCGTTGAGATCGTCTCAGGGCACCAAGGGCCGAGGGAACTCCGACCACCTGAGAGAGTGGGCTGCCACCGCTCAACACCCGACTTCCGCCACTTGCCAGCACCTCATGGGTCCTTGTGAGGCAACAGGGCAGTACTTTGCGACGGAAGCCGATGTCAGCTTGGGCAAGCCCGGTTCGTCACTCTCTCAGGCATGCATGACCCCGTCCAAAGTTCCCTTGTCCCTTAGGCCTTCGAACGCTCTCGCTGATACTCGGAAGAAGATTCCCACGAAGAGAAGTCGAGTCGAATCGTCCGCTGACGTAGATAAGAATGTGGTTCAGACCTCCTCTGGTCCACCTAGTCAGGTGCCACCTTCCTGCGTGTTGTGTCCCTCGTCGCGCCCACTTCGCCGAGGGAGCGACTCGCCTGGGCACCCTTCGGCAGAGGGCCGATTGCATCTCGGATGGAGGCTACTCTCGACGGTGCCATGGCCGGGTCTCCAGCAAGGGCCTTCCTTTGTCCCTGAAGGACTCGCAGTCATGTAAATCGGTGTCGGACAAAAAGGTTACACACAATCCTCAATCTCCTTGTACTCCTCCACTTCTTCCCCCCTTCTCTTCCTCCTCTCTTATCTTCTCTTTTCCTCTTTAATGTATAGTATATGCACACACACACACACACACACACACACACACACACACACACACACACACACACACACACACACACACACACACACACACACACACACACACACACACACACACACACACACACACACACACACACACACACACATATATATATGTATACATATATATACATATATATGTATATATATATATATGTATATATATACATATATATATATATATATATATATATATATATATATATATATATATCAAGAAACCCACAGTCGGAGAAAATAAACTTCGAATGAAAGAATATTCTATATTTCGGCTATCAACTGTAGCCCTCTTCAGGAAAATACATAAGGCAGTGGACAAAGGGAACTTATAAGCTACAGAGACACAGAATAGAGAAGGAACATGGACAAATGGCATTACTCAGGCGTGGGGTAAAATGGGGTGGCGGAGGAGGGTGAGGGTGAGGTGAGGGGGGGTTGTAAGTTTTGTACCAGCCTGCTGACTGCCGCGCGTTATATAATGTCAGGTGTCCACTGCCCTTTAGAAATATTAATGTTGGAGCATTCCTCAATTAATGCTGATTCAACTATTTTTCTCCTGAAACCACTGTGGGACTTAAACACTAATCTGGCCTTACCCTAGTCAAAAGAATGATTCTTATTTTTGACATGATGAAATACGGCCGAATTTTCTTGCCCATACCTTATTGACCTTTTATGTTCTGCCAATCTAGTGTTCAAGTCTCTCCCGGTTTGACCTAAATACACCAAATCACAATTTTGGCAGGGCAAACAATAGACACCAGGTGACTCTACTTCCTTCGTTTTGTTGAACGTTCACAATTTGCTTACGCACGGTGTTGGGATAGTGGTAGGCAATAGTGAGACGTTCTTGAGGAAACAACTTGGTAGAAGAACTGATGGTTTTACTATATGGAATTTTTAAGATATCTTTAAAGGAGCGGTGATAACTAGAGGGGACAGAAGTTTTAAAATGGTTGGCCCTAGCCTTACTGAGGGCTTGGTCCAGAAACCAAGGTGGATATGCCAACTTCTTAAGTTGACATTTGATCACCTCATTTTCTTGGTCCAGAAATTGAGGACTGCAGATCCTGAAAGCCCTCAAGAAAAGACCAGAGGTAACACTTTTCTTAACATTGTCAGAGTGGATACTAAAAAAGTGAAGGTAACAAACGATGTTATTACTTGGTTTGAAAATAACTATGTGCTTGGTCGAGTAAAAAGGCATTTGCGTAACGGCGCTGTTGTTCGTGCACCACCAACAATTCCTCCTATTATGTGGTCAGTACATAAATCCATGCAATCAGGATTTCCACGTACGCAAAACGCAGTTGAAGCTTGGCACAGGAGATGGAAAAGCATCATTGGAGGAGCTCATATTGGTCTTTATAATACAATTGAAGAGTTACAAAAGGAAGAGCAACAAGTCAACAACCAAAGTGAATGCATACTTCGCGGGGAACCGGAACCTAAACAAAAAGAAAACAACTTATTCGTGAAGAACGGATCACCAAGGTGATGCAAGAACGAGATCATCAAAATGTTTTAGATTATCTTTGAGGAATAGCCCATAATTTATCCCTTAAATAAAAGTTTTAACTTTTCTAATTTCATAAATATATCAAATCTTTCATTATGCTGTGAGATTATCTTTTTTTTTTGTACATTTAGGTAACATTGATTATGGCTGTCGGTAATTTGACCCTGACAGAATCCTGATAGCCATAATGCTGTTTGAAATTGTCTTTTTTATGCGTTTACATCAGTTCTTTATTAGGTTGTAAATCGATCTTAATTAAAATTGTATATGAGTAACATTGCTATTTTTGTTATGCATTTAAGTAACATTGATTATGGCTGTCGGTAATTTGACCCTGAAAGAATCCCGATAGCCATGATGCTGTTTGAAATTATCTTTTTTATCATGCGTTTACACCAGTTTTTTTTATTAGGTTGTAAATCAATTTTAATTAGAATTGTATATGAGTAAATTTGCTATTTTTGTTACCCCAGAATATATGAAAGAGATTTTATTGTCGGGATTTTGGCTTTCAGGATTTTGGACTTTCGGGATTGTGGCCTGTCAGGATTGTGGCTGTCGGGATATTGGGTGTCGGGATTATGGTTGTCCCATACATATACATATACATATACATATACATATACATATACATATACATATACATATACATATACATATACATATACATATACATATGCTATTTTTGTTACCCCAAAATACATAAAAGATTTTTTTGTCGGGATTTTGGCCTTTCGGGATTGTGGCCTGTCGGGATTGTGGCTGTCAGGATATTGGGTGTCGGGATTATGGCTGTCGGGAATTTGACCCAGACCTATTTTCGGGGTTGTGTAGCCCTACGTTTAACACGCTACACTTACTGTAGAGATATTGATAGAATCAGTAAATATAATACAAATGTCTGCCTATTGTACCCATTGCTTAGAGACAGAGCCATACCAAGAAAATATAAATTGACCATATACACAACCATATTAAGGCCAGTATGGATCTGAAGCCTGGTCAATGATTTCCAGGACAAAATAAAAAATACAGGCTGCTGAGATGAGGATTCTGAGGTTAATCAGAGGAGTAACCAGAAGGGATAGACTGAGAAATGATGATATAAGACGTGAGTTTGGAATAACATCAATTTTGGAATTAATCGAACGTAACAAACTGAGATGGTATGGGCATATACAGCGCATGGATGAAGAAAAATATCCAAAGAGAATTTTAAATCACATACCAGAAGGAACAAGACCAGTAGGAAGACCAAGACGAAGATGGATAGAGGGAGTGGATGATGCTTTAAATAGGAGAGGAACAAATTTGGATGAAGTGTCACGGAATCAAATATTCATGGATAGAACGGAGTGGTGGAGAATTGTAAACGAGGCACCGGCAGCTGACAGGCCATGACCTAATAGCCGTCTGGTGAGAAGATGAGAATATATATGTATGTATGTATGTATATGTATATATATATATATATATATATATGTAAACATATATATATGTATATATATATATACATATATTTACATATATATGTACGTATGTATATATATATACATATATATATGTATGTATATATATGCATATTATCTATATATTCCTTTTAAACAGTTTTGCCATATTATATTTTGATCTAAGGTGTTTCTCCCCATTTTCTATTCTTATGTAAAGTCCTCTTTTCATTTCGATCTCAATTTTCACCATGTCCGTCATCCATTTGGGAGTATTACTATTCTTTCTTATTGACTTGAGGGGAATAAATTTATTTTTTGCATTTAGAAATTAATCCGTTAGGTTACTATATATTTCGTCCACAAGTGACCTAGCCTAAGGTACGCATGCCCTCCGTGACCCGACTACTGACCGCGCTATTGACGTCCGGAGTGACCGTATACCTGATCCCGTCACAGCCCCCTGGGTCGGTCCCGTAAGTGATCAAATGTCTCGTATAGTTTCTCGTCTTGTCAAAATTGGCTCTCCTGAATATTCGCAAGCATGTTGCAAGGGCGGCAGTAAAACAGGTTGTGTAGTTCGTGGGTTTATTAATCGGTAGGTTATGGGTACAGAGGGGGCACGTCAAGTACCCAAGGAATCTAAAGAGCAACTGCCCGTAGGCGAAGGTATTAGGTCCTGTAGGCACACATACATAAAGAAAGTTTGTATAAGTATGAAAGGGGTTCTTGTAGTGGGAGGCGTCCTCGGGTCGGGCACGCAGTACACCACCCTTGTACTAGTTCACATTAGTCCTATGCCCAGTACACTATACCCCCCCCCCCCACCGCGCTCGCAGAGGCGACACGGGGGGCAAGAGCGCCCGCGAGCCGAGGCAAGCGGCGAGGGGCAGGGGGGTCCGCGCGCGGGGGCGGCGGGGCCGCCGGCGAGGGGAGGGGCGTGACGGTGGCGGAGGCGTCGGGGGGCGGTGCCACTGGACGGAGGTGTCGCCGATTGCGCCACCAGATTCTACCACTCGGTAGCCGAAGTCCGTATTCCCTGGACCTGTCGCGGCCCATGATCGCGCCGACCTTGTCCCACCGAAGGGACGTGCGGTCCTGAATCCGCACGTGCTGGCCGACGCCCAGGGCAGGGAGGGGCCGGGCGTGCTCGTCGTATCTCCGGGTCGTCTGGGCGGCGTGAGCTGCGGCCTTGCGATCGTATTCTTCCGAGCGAGCCTGCCATTCGGGCGAGAAGGATTTCGGGTGGGCCGGGACGCACGTCCGGAGGGGGGCGGCCGAAGAGGACTTGGTCAGGTGAGCGGCCGTCCAGGGACGGGGTGTTCCGTAGTTCGAGAAGACCGCGGTCGAACTCCTCGCAGTCGATGTTGCCGTTGGGCGCGGTTTTAAGGATGAGGTGCTTAGCTGCCTTGACCGCGGCTTCGGCGTGTCCATTAGACTAGGGGTAGTTCGGGGAGGTGACCATGAAACGGTTGAACTCAACGCTGATAAATGGAGGGCCACCATCGGTGCGAAGGCGGAGGGGGACGCCGACCTCCCGGAAGTAGCAGCAGAACTTCCGGATGACTCTGTTAGCCGTCGTGTCCTGGCCGCAGGGCACGATGACTGGCCAAACCAAGAGCCTGTCCGCTATAACCAGGAACGACTTTCCTGCGACGTGAAAGAAGTCGGCAGACACGGATTTGAATGGCCGTGTGGGGCGGTCGTCGCACAGCAGGGGTTCTTGCAGCTGGCTAGGGCGAAGCACCTGGCACGGCTCGCAGGCTTCCACTGTGCTCTTGATGTCGGAGTCAGTGCCGGGCCAGAAGACGGTTTGTCGAGACCGGCGCTTGGTGGCTTCCGCGCCACGGTGACTATCGTGGAGGCGAGCCAGCGTACGCTTCCGTAGAGCGGCGGGGACCACGATACGGTGGCCGTAGAGCACCAGATCCCCGTCGGAAGAGAGGGCGTCGCGGAGCTTCCAATACGGGAAGACGGAGCTGGGTAGGGTGAGGCGGTTGGACGGGAACCCGGAGGACACGCAGGTAAGCAGGTGACCGTAGGCAGGGTCCGCTTGTGCCGCGGCCCGGAGTTCCTGAAGTGCCCTGTCGGCGTCGGGCGACGGGCCGTCCTCGCGGGCGCCGGCGCTGCTGGCGATAACGCAACTGACATGCGCGGCGTCCTTGTCGCAGTCGGTCTCGTTCTCCGGCGTGGGGCGGGAGACCGGGGCTCGTGAGAGGGCGTCGGGTATGCAGAGCTGCTTCCCTGCGCACCATTTAGCCGTGAAGACGAAGGGCGAGAGCCTCTCCTTGAGCTGCTGTAGGCGGGGGTTCTCGACGGCGTCGAGGGTGTATGAGTTGAGGATGGGGATGAGCGGACGATGGTCTGTCAGCAACGTGAAGTGGGGCACTCCGAACAGGTATAGTTTGCATTTGGACGCGGCCTAAGTGACAGCAAGCATTTCCAGTTCAATCGTGGCGTAGCGGGTTCAGCGTCCGTCAGGAACCGCGAGCCACACTGGACGAGACGCAGGTGTCCCTGGCCGTGATCCTGGATGAGAGCGTACCCGATGTCGTAAAGGCGCGAGGCATCTGTCTGCAGTACCACCGGCAAGACGGGGTCTAGGGGCGCCAGCACGGGCGGTGACGACAGAGCTCGCTTGACGTCGGCGAGAGCCTTGTCGTGATTCGGGGCCCAGGTGAATGAGCACTTAGGACTCAACAGAGGCTGTAGGGGTTGAGCCACTGCCGTTATGGCCGGAGTGAAGTCCGCCAGCTGGTTCACCAAGCCCATGAATGAGCGTAGGTCGGTCAGGGTGGCGGGCGTGGGAAAGTCCCGTATGGCCCTGACCTTGTCCTCGTCGGCGGATATGCCGTCGGCGGAGAGGTGGTAGCCACAGAAGCTGACACCGGGGGGGGGGGCGACTGTGAATTTCTCCTTGTTAAGGGTGATGCCGTGGTCGCGGCACCTGGTAAGCATGTGGTGGATCCTCCGGAAGTGGGAGTGGAGGTCGTCGTCGAACAGAAGTACATCGTCCACCACCTTAACACAGTTGGCCACGCTTTGCAGAGCCGCGTCTCCCCGGAGGCAGTAGGCGTCGCCGGTGGCTGCGAAGCCCATCGGTCCCCGGCGGTGCTTGTACCGCTCTGACCTTGTCCTCGTCGGCGGATATGCCGTCGGCGGAGAGGTGGTAGCCACAGAAGTTGACACTGGGGGCGGCGACTGTGAATTTCTCCTTATCAAGGGTGATGCCGTGGTCGCGGCACCTGGTAAGCATGTGGTGGATCCTCCGGAAGTGGGAGGGGAGGTCGTCGTCGAACAGAAGTACATCGTCCACCACCTTAACACAGTTGGCCACGCCTTGCAGAGCCGCGTCTCCCCGGAGGCAGTAGGCGTCGCCGGTGGCTGCGAAGCCCATCGGTCCCCGGCAGTACTTGTACCGCCCGTACGGGGTGATGAACGTAGTCAGGTGCTGGTCCTTTTCTGCGAGGTCTATCTGCCAGTAACCGTGGAGGGCGTCCGCCGTCGTGAAGAACCTCGCGGTGGGGGGTGACACTGCAGGCCGCGGCAAACGGCGTGGGCGAGGGGTGAGTGGGGCGTGTTACCTGAGAGTTGAGTTTCGTCAGGTCGACCGTGATGCGTACGCCCTTATTGTTGGCCACGAGGACCATTAGGTGGCACTATTCCGAAGGTTCGTCGCCGACAGGTGTGATGATACCTTGTTGCACCATTGAGTCAAGTTATTCCTTCACTTGATCTCAGAACGCGAACGGTATCGGCCTGGGCGTGTGGGTGGCGAAGGGCACCGCGTCGGCCTTCAGGTGGATTCGCATGGGGGGGACCCACCATCTTCCCTAGGGGTTTGGAACGGAGGTCATCCTTGGAGACCAGCGCGTCGCTGAATTCCCGTAGGAAGTAGTCGCGGGCGGCGTCTGGCGAGCTGTCAGGGGGAAGTGTTAGCGCGGCGCACCTGTTTGCGTACGTCACTTCGAGGATAGGCTTCGGGAAGTCAGGCGGGATTATAGCCAACTCCCGACAGTGTCCGAAGGAGAGGAGCGGGGTTTTGACCCCTTTGTGAACCCGTATGTCGGCGGTGCAGCTTCTGTCGCCGAGCGTCAGAGTGGCCTGGAAGCGTCCCACGGCGGGGGGCATCTTGAATCCGTCGGCCATGTACGTTGGCGCTGAGGTTGGCGGCTGCAAGCTAGCCTTAGATATCCCCATTGTGCCCAGGTGCCGTGCACCTATCACTGTGACGTCCGTGCCCGTGTCCGGCAGCATAAGCAAGCTTGAGGACACGTTCCCGAAGCGGACGCGAATGCTGACAGGTGTTGGCGAGCGGCCCGAGCAGTCAGACACCTTTCGGCATGCGCCAGCCTTCCTAGGGGCGCCGGGGCTTGGCGGCCCGTGGTGATTCTCGTCCCGATCCTTGGACGACTTGCAATATTTCTCCCAATGACCCTTCGTGCCGCAGACGCGGCATCGGGCGTTCCTGGCAGGGCACTGTCGGGTGTAAGGGCGGTGTCCCTTGGTCCCGCAATTGTGGCAGGTGTCGCCAGGTCGCGAGGAGGGTACGGGAGGCGGTTGAGGTGGGGGAGCGCGCCTGGCGTTGAGCACTTTTATATGCCGAAACGGAGCGCACCTGCGGGTTGTCCTGGCAGTCCGAGACTGTCTCCCTTGCCGACTCGTGCGAGCGGCAGTGGGTCACTACCTCCTGCAGTGACGCGGTTGTGGGGAGGGAGCTGATGTGCTGTACGAGTTCCTCGTCCCGGACACCCATGAATATGACCGTTTTCACCTGGGCCTCCGCGCAAGCGGCGGCGCCTACGGCACACAGGTCTAACTCTCGGGCCTTGTCCTTGACACGGCCGTAGAAGTCATCGAAGGACTCGCCGTGCTCTTGCCTGCATCGTAACAGGTCACGGCGGCGGAGGGCCTCGACTCGCGAGTCTCGAATGTGGGATTGTAGCCGGTCGAGCACTTCGTCGGCCGAGAGTGGGGTATCGTGGGGGATGTCCAGCGAGTTCCGCAGAAGCGCCTGTACGCCGAGAGATAAGCACGATCTGAATTGTATGAGGTGTATGTCGTGCGGCATCCTATTGACGCCAGCCATGGCGGCGTAGTCGGCCCAGCCGCGGCGCCACGACAGGAATGACTGGAATTGGGCGTCGGCCTGCAACGGTGGTGGGCGTGGAACCGTCAGGTTGCCCGGCGGCATGGGGGCGGGCGGCGTTCCGGCGACAGGAGGGGCCGGGACGGGCGAAGTCGGCGGAGGGTTCGACGGAGGGGGCGGCGTGCGGGCGACGAGGGTTAGGAGTTATTGAAGAGTCTCCGCCATTTCGTCCATTTTCGCGCGGTGGGCCTCCGCCATTGCGTCCATTCTCGCGCGGTCTTCCCTCCCTTCTTCTCGGACCACCGCGCCACCATGCTCGCCACTAGGCGTTGCACGGCGTCGTTGCTACCATTCCGTGAAAGGGTCACATTTGGTGTGAGCGGGGCGTGTAATTCGATGTCACTGTCTTGTGACGAGGGTGAATCGTTCCTTTGTGCCATGGGCCGGGTTTGGGGTGCGGTCTACGCGAGTCAGCTGCGGCGTGGTGTGACGTAAGCGCGTTAACTAATGGGGTCACAGTCGCGTCGGGGGAGGGGGCGCTCTACCAAGCGCTGTATCCAAGGGGTTGGAATGAAGGGCCCCTTTGTTCGGTCCTCCACGGGTCCGCCGAAGTGCGTCGCACGGTAGGGTTTCACTGCTGAACTGAACTGCACGATACTGCACGGCTCGACGAGCACACTATTGCAGGATTCCTGCAACACCACATTCACGTAAGCACCACCGGATCGTGTATTGTCACGTACTGGCACTCGTTCACTTGTACGCCACCGATTACCGAACCGCACTCGTGTTCCACCACTGCATGGTGCAAGGATGTTTGCAATTGCAAGATCCTACTCACTGCGCCATATTCGCAAGCATGTTGCAAGGGCGGCAGTGAAACAGGTTGTGTAGTTCGTGGGTTTATTAATCGGTAGGTTAGGCGTACAGAGGGGGCACGTCAAGTACCCAAGGAATCTAAAGAGCAACTGCCCATGGGCGAAGGTGTTAGGTGCTGTAGGCACACATACATAAAGAAAGTTTGTATAAGTATGAAAGGGGTCCTTGTAGTGGGAGGCGTCCTGGGGTCGGGCACGCAGTACACCACCCTTGCACTAGTTCACATTAGTCCTATGCCCAGTACACTATACCACACTGATGTCTGGTACTTGAACGTTATTCGTACTTTTTAATTCTACCCAAATAATACATCTTATTTCTTGATAATCGCTAGAGCCTAGACTATTTCCCACTTTTACGTTTCTCGTTAGGAGCTCATTGTTAGTTAAGAGCAAGTCCAGAGTATTCTCTCCCCTCGTAGGATCGGTTATTATTTGTTTTAGTAAGTTATCCTGCACCACATCTAAGAAAGATTTCGCTTCCTGATCTACTAAAATTTCTCAGTCAATGTTTCTATAATTAAAATCTTCCATGGTCACAACGTTTTTGTACTGGGACGCCCTGCGAATTTCATGAATCAGGGGGTCAATCTGCTCAACGCTGAGGTTCGGAGGTCTATGGGGGTACGGACAAATGCTCACAGCCTTAATAAAAAAATGGACAAATGCTCACACCTTAAAAATCTCACACACCCTGATGGCATTCTTATCTAAATCTATATGATTTTTGTGGGATTATGATTTTATTCTATTAAGATTTTTTTTTGTTATTCTGATTTTAATTTTGTTTCCTTCTAATTACTGGACCATTTTCTTTGAAATTCAAGATAAGACAGAATAGAATACAAGTAGTTTTGACAGAGTAGTTTTGAAAACTATTACAATTCTTTTAGGATCTTATGTGAGATAGTGTGCATTAATTGGCATTGGTAACAGAAAACTTTTGATTAAAGATAATGATAACAGTTTATTTTGGGGGTAATACTATTTCCTTTGAAGGATTCCTAATTGATTTGATTTTATTAAAGATTTTTTTTTTCAAGTTTGAGGGACCACCCTGATTGCGTTTTGAAGGTTTTTATAAAGTTTGTTCAAACAAATGTTTTTTCATTGTTTGAACTTTGAGGTGAGATTATTATGAGTTGATAAATATTTTCAATAATTTTAGAATCATTTGTATATTTGAATTGTAGGTTTTTATATCAAAGTTTATTTAAAAACTTCTTAAGTATTACAGTTTACATTTTAGAGAGTT
>NC_134813.1:1511729-1544229 GCF_046742065.1 Oratosquilla oratoria
ATACATACATACATACATACATACATACATACATGCATACATACATACTGTACATACATACATACATACATACATACATACATACATACATACATACATACATACATACATACATACATACATACATACATACATACATACACACATACATATACCAAAGGCTTTCTTCCCCCTTATACGGGAGGTAGACAAAAAACAAAGGCATAGAAACCACTCCCACTCATTTCATCCCCTATATACTCCACTCCCCTCTACACTTCCTTCCCTCTTATCTTGGCACCTCATGGATGACGGGTCATCCTTGTATCTTGTCCACTGCCCTAGGTCAGAAGCAGTGTCGCACGACACAGCACATTCACAGCAAGGCCGCTTTATTAATTCGGCGACCTTCCCTCTCCGTCCCCTCATGTAGAAAAGGAGAAGATGGGGAGAAATCCCTTCGGGCCGCGTCAATTTATTTCCCATACATACTCTCTCATCACTCCTCCATCCCTCACCCACTCACCCTCATACATCACAGCTTCATCCATACACAACCATTTTCCATTCACTTCTGTCTTCTGTCTTCTTCCGTCCTTCCTCAACAGACATTCCCCTCTTTTCCAATGCTCCTTTTACCCCATCCATCCATCTCATCCTAGGTCGCCCCGTCATGTTCACTCCCTCCTCCTCTGCCTTCCACACCTTTTTTACTAATCTTTCTTCACTCATTTTGTCCATGTGTCCAAACCATCCCAATACTCTTACATCCACTCTATCTCCCAACTCCTTTTCCACCCCTGTTCTCCTCCTCACTTCCTCATATCTCACTCTATCTACCCTAGTAACCCGTATCATACTTCTCAGGCATTTAATCTCAAACTCATTCAAACTCCTCTCTTCCTCTCTTATGTTCCATGTTTCTGCCCCGTACAGTGCTGTCGGCACAATCACTCCTTCATACAATCTCCTCTTACCATCCATTCCCAAATGTCTATTTTTCATTACACTTATTAATCCACCAAAGCTTTTTAATCCACCAAGGCTTCTCTCAATCTACATTCTACCTTCACCCCCCACTCCTTCCTTTCCCACCACATTTCACCCAAGTATCTAAAACTGTCCACTTCCTCCAGTCTCTCTTCCTTAATACTCACCTCCAGTCAGCTACCACTTTCTCCCCTTGTACATCTCATCACCTTGCTTTTACCTACATTCATATTCAACTCACTTCTTTCACACACCTTCTCAAACTCTGCCACTAATTTCCTTAATCCCTCCTCTGATCCTGCTACAAGCGCAGTGTCGTCAGCAAACAACAACTGGCTTATCTCCCACTTTTCTCCATTTTCTTTAACCATCTCCCACTACCCTTGCAATCACCTCTCACACCACCCCATTCATGTATAAATTGAACAGCCAAGGCGACATAACACATCCCTGACGAAGTCCCACCTTTACTTCAAACCACTCACTCTCTTCATTTCTAATCCTAACACAAGCTTTACTACTCTCGTAAAATCTCTTGACTGCTCTTAACAACTTTCCTTCTATTCTACATATCTGCAATACTTCCACAGTGCCTTCCTGTCTACCCCCTATCATAATCCTTTTCCAGATCCATAAAAGCCCAAAATACATCCTTACCTTTTTCTATAGTTTTTTCACATATCTGTCTTATCACAAAAATATGATCTACACAACCCCTACCTGTCCTAACCCCACACTATTCCTCACCAATTATTCCCTCTGTTCATTTCCTAATCCTCTCAATCAAGACCTCCCATAAGCCTTCCCAACTACACTTAACAAGCTGATCTCTCTTAAACTACTCCACACACTTGTCCACCTTTCCCTTGTAAAGTGGAGCTATACAGTCACTCCTCCAGTCCTCCAGCACTCTACCCTCTCTTAAACAAACATTAAATAACATCACCAACCAGTCCACTATCACTGTACCTCCTTTTATCAGACATTCTGCATGACATTCATCCAACCCAGGTGCCTTACCTGCTCTCATCATCTTAACAGCTGCCTTCACTTCATCTTTCCTTGGTTCTCCTCCATTTTCCTCACTCATCACGGTCATTTTCTTAGTGATTTCCACTGCAACTATATTTCCCGCCCTATCCTCCTTCACATTTAACAATTTCCTAAAATATTCTGCTCACCTTACTCTCACTGACTTCTCTTCTATTATCATCTCTCCGTCTGCACCTTTTACCTTTTCTTCTCAACTTGATTCTCCTCCTTTTCCTCTCCTAATTTCCTTCCAATTCTTTTTTATTACTGCAATTTTTTTTCCTACTCTTATCCCATTTGACATCTGTTCTCCCCTTTGCCTCCCTTATCTTATGCTTTACTTCTCTTCTCTTTACTTTGTACCTCTCATATGATTCCCTCGTCCTATTTTGTAACCAATCTGTTAAAGCTTGCTTCTTCTCTTCTACACCCTTCTTTCCTTCCTCATCCCACCACTCACTACTCTTCCTTCTATTTCCTCCCGTCCTCCTTGTTCCGCACACCATCTCTGCACACCTTGTGACTCCCTCCTTGTACCATCCTTATTCCTCCTCCACTCCTTGTTCTATTCTATCCTTCACTCCCTCCCACTCCTTTCTCAGGTTTTTCTTGTACTCCTTCTCCTTTACTTTCTCATTTAAGCGGTTTACTCTAAGTACCTCCCTACCTTATGCTCTTTTCCTCCTTCTCCACTCTCAACCTACCTTCCACCAAAAATTATCTGATATCCCCCCAGTCTCTCCCCTTAGAACATGTATATCCTTAACTCTTCCTTCTATACTCCTGGTTACCGCTATATAGTCCATTAACGCTCTATCTGCCACCCTTCCATCCACTACCCTTTCCCATGTGTGCCTATGCTTGACTTTCTTCATAAACACTATATATGCTGTCATCAACTCTCTTTCTAGACACATTTCCACCATCAACTCTCCACTACGATTCCTTCCTGGAACTCCATACTTCCCAATCACTCCATCTATTAGTTCCTTTCCTACCCTAGCATTAAGGTCTCCCAACACCACTACATTGACATTTCTCCCTAATCCCTCTATGCACTTATTTAAATCTATCCAAAAAGCCTCCCTTTCCTCTACTCTCTTCTCACTACCAGGCCCATACGCACTTACAAAAACCCACATCTCCCTTCCCAGTTTCACCTTCATCTACATTAACCTTGAAGAAACCCCCTTCCACTCCACTACACCCTTACCTATCTCTTCACTTACTACTATAAACACCCCTTCTCTTCCTTGTCCCCTCTTCACTCCTGAGAACCTCCCAACTACACTCCCAAACTCACACTCCCCCCCTCATTTTCAACTTAGTTTCACTCAATCCCAACACATCCATCTTTTTTCTCACAAACATACTAGCTATCTCTTCCCTTCTACTCTCATCTGTACCACATCCGCACAAATTAAAAGACCCAAACCTTAGGGTGCTGGTTGGAAAACTCCTAAGCCCTCTTATACCTTTACTTTTTTTTTAGGAATGTCCCCTTTGGGGCTACAGATAGCAGGATTCCTAGTTCGAGGAATGGTACAGGACAGTAACATGGGGTGGGGGGGGGACAGCATAACGGAGGAACAGTCGCAGTATGATAAAAGTGTCATAAATTCTCTATGAATAGAGGCTTCAACTATCACAGACAAAATGATGTGTGGCTCTGGTCTGTAGGGGCGCCCCATATAGACCCTAAAGTATCAACTGCATGCTTCTTTGCCACAATAACATGCAGTCAATACCCAAGATGGTATATATATATATCTATATATATATATATATACATATACATATATATATATATATACACATATATATATATATATTTATATATATTCATATACTGTATATGTATATATATATATATATATATATATATATATATATATATGTGTGTGTGTGTGTGTGTGTGTGTGTGTGTGTGTGTGTGTGTGTGTGTGTGTGTGTGTGTGTGTGTGTGTGTGTGTGTGTGAAATTATTAAAAAAATGTTTGAGACAAATGAGAGAGTGATAGGTGGGGAAGTGTAAACGAAGATGGGCTAAGAATACATTTATTGTCCTAACGTTTCGGTCTCTATGATCTTCTTTGGAGGACTCACTACAATACATCTTGTTAACAAAAATTATACCTGTAGTGGGAGGAATTCGTCAAGCTTCGAGTGTCAGTTTTTTCAGTGCGTTAATTATTAAGAGACTGTTGTTTTCTTGGATGTTTATATATGCAGCTTCAACTGTCTTTCTCATTTTCTTTTGTAAAATCTCGTCTTTGTTCCAATCAGGTTGGTTATTACAATGTTCGAGGTGGCGAACCAGGGAGTTGGATGTCCTGTGTGCTCTTATATAATCTTTGTGTTCACTCAATCTCTTTTCAATCCCTCGACCTGATTCACCGATGTATGCTAAGGGACAGCCGCTACAGGGAATGCGATAAATCACACTGAGGCCGTTGTGATTATATATTAGTGTGGTCTTTAGATATTTTCCTATTTTATTAAAGGATGTCTTGGCAATGTTTATCCCACCTTTTAATAAATATTAATCAATATCCCCGGTTTTTGTAGAATTAGGTACAATTATAAAATGAAGTGTGACTTGATCTTTCGTCACTGCACGGTTATTTGACAAAAATAGATACCTGGACATTTGGTTCGTTAGTCTGGGCGTTTGATTTTTCGTGGATTCTCTTTGCTTCGTTTTCTTTTTTTATGTTTTATTAATCAGGCCTCCAGGGTATTTCAAGTTTTTGAATGTGTTTCTAATGCATGATAATTTGTCTTCAAGGAACCCTTTGCTGCATATACGGTAGGCTCTAAGGAAGAAAACCCACCAATATAGACGATTCTATTTACTTTTTCTCAGCCCACAGTAAACGAGTCAATACTGGTGTCTTAATAGGTTTCTTCCTACTGTACATGCAGAAAAAAGCTTCTTGAAGACGAATTATCATACATTAGACACACATTCAAAAACTTGAAATACCCTGGAGGCCTGATTAATAAAACATTAAAAAAAAAAAAAAAAAAGCAAAGAGAATCTACGAAAAATCAAACGCCCAGACTAACGGACCAAATGTCTAGGCATCTTGGTCAAATGACCTTGCAGTGACGAAATATCAAATCACACTACATTTTATAATTGTACCTAATTCTGCAAAAACCGGGGATATTGATTAATATTTATTGAAAGGTGGGATAAACATTGTCAAGGAATCCTCTAATAAGATAGGAAAATATCTAAAGACCACACTAATAATTACAACGGCCTCAGTGTGATTTATCGCATTCCCTGTAGCGGCTGTCCCTTAGCATACATCGGTGAATCAGGTCGAGGGATTGAAAAGATATTGAGTGAATACAAAAATTATATAAGAGCACACAGGACATCCAACTCCCTGGTTAGCCACATCGAACATTGTAATAACCTACCAGATGGGAACAAAGTCGAGATTTTACAAAAGAAAATGAAAAAGACAGTTAAAGCTGCATATATAAACTCACTGGAAAAAAAGCTGACACTCGAAGGTTGACGAGTTCCTCCCAC
The DNA here is from genome assembly GCF_046742065.1 of Oratosquilla oratoria. Lineage (NCBI taxonomy): Eukaryota > Metazoa > Arthropoda > Malacostraca > Stomatopoda > Squillidae > Oratosquilla > Oratosquilla oratoria. Next base: position 1,517,277 of record NC_134813.1, read on the forward strand.
TACAGGTATAAATGTTGTGATCAAGATGTATTGTAGTGAGTCCTCCGAAGAGGGTCATAGAGACCGAAACGTTAGGACAATAAATGTATTCTTAGCCCATCTTCGTTTACCCTTCCCCACCTATCACTCTCATAAGAAATTATCCCGAATCCATCACGGCAAACCTATATGGCGGCAAGGTCACGTGACTTGGTGTTAGCTTGGCGCCAGAGGAGGGAGCCCACAATAGCTGCGACAGCTCGGCGCCAAGCAAAGAAGATAGATGAGAGCTTAGTGTCACTTTAGACACTAAACCGATGTCCTGAGTGGCGATTTAGCGTCACAGTAATCGTGCAATGAATCATCGTTAGTTTCTTAAAGATGACAACACACTAGGCTAGCATGCTACAGTACTTTTGCTACTTCGTTTGAGTAGAAATGACTTGAGTTACAATAGTCTAGTCTTCCGTAAGAACATCACAGTAATGTGTCTAACATTTGTATAGGTTTAATTTTTCTTAGTTGGCCATTCATTCTCACTATAATGTGACGCAAGGGTAATTTAGCATTTGGAAATTCGAAAAACAAAATATCGTAACCGAAGTAACAAAATCAAGTAGCATGCGATTTGGAAATGCTTAGTGTGCCGCCACCTTAACAAACACTAAACGGATAATGCGAGTAGTTGGAGAGGGTGGGAGGGGGTGTTGATTACATGTACTCCGGTTGTGTTAATACAGGATGTCCACAAAGTCTTTCAACGTGACTTTACGAGACACGGTATGTTTGTGCCTTGCCCTCAAAGGATTAATATAATTCTTTATCATCTGGGGGGCCTCTTTCAATTTTGATGGTCATGTTTCTTGGACATAATCTCGCGGCGAATATGGCGTCACAATCTCGCGGGGAATATGGCGTCACAATCTCGCATGTAGCGTAGGCATGACGTCACGATCTCTTCCGCGGCGTCAGGCACGACTTTTTTTTTTTTTTTTTTTTTTTGAGTGATTAAAAAGTTTTTTTTTTCCCTCTACTGCACCTTCCGATACATAATTTTCTCATTTCTAGTAATCAAAAACACTTAAACAAGGTTTCCTGTCCTCTAGAAACAACAAACTAGAGGACCAAGGCTTGACAGCCTCCACTAGTGTGACTAGACACTTTGAGAGATAATTTCTTTTGATTAGGATGACTATCATTTCCTAAGGTAAAGGTACATTTTTGAGCCCGAGTGTCTTATGTCCTCCTTGATAAGATCGATATTCACGTCCTGTCTGGTCGACTTTATCTATTAACGTGCGACAGATAGGGAGATAAGATAGGACGGGTCTGTGGTTGAGGTATATAGGAAATAGTCGTATCTTGAGCTTCGTCTCCTGGCACAAGAAAAGTAGCCAACAGCTGCAATTGACTCACGTTCGTGTGCGTGCGTGCATGTATGTGTGTGTGTGTGCGTGCGTGCATGTGTGTGTGTAATTCTTCACAATCTTGGATCATATATTGAACTCGTGAATGATAGCCATTATCTTCCAGGATAAGAGCGTGTGCGTGCATGTATATGTGTGCGTGTGCGTGCATGTGTGTATGTGCATGTGTGTGTGATTCTTCACAATCTTGGATCATATATTGAACTCGTGAATGATAGCCATTACCCTCCAGGATAATAGCTCAGAGCTCATATATGGCCCGGTCTATGGGTAATGCATTGTGTGTGTGCGTGTGTATGTTGTGCATGTGTGTGTGTGTGCGTGTGGATATATGCATGATAAGAACAATAGAATAAACAAAAATGAAAAACTAAAAGATAAAACAAAAAATAAAAATCAACCTTTTGCAACGCCCTCCATCACCTACTAGAGAAACCCGCAAGAGTGTCGGCGAGCTAAAGGAAGTGACTGTACAGTGGCAGGAGCGGTCTCCGGTCTTTGAAGACCAATCAAACCAGCTGTTCTTGGCGGCGAGCTTCAAAGAAAAAAAATAAGTTCAAAGCCTCCGATCCTGTCTCAATAAGCACATAATTGTGTGAACAAATAAATGAACAAAAACTAATTACACACGCATGTATATAATATATGGAACGTATTGCATATAAATACACTCATACGTAAATGTGTATATGTATATCTGAAGAAGACTTGTAGTAGAAACGTCACACACACACACACACACACACACACACACACACACACACACACACACACACACACACACACACACACACACACACACACACACACACACACACACACACACACACACACACACACACACACACACACACACACACACGTGGCGCAGTGACAGCGATCGCGGTCGCCACTACGGCGGTCCGGGTTCGAATTCCGCCCAGGGCTGAAATAATTTCAGTATCGCTGCGCTGTGAGTCGTTACTCCAACTATCGTGGGCGAGGAGTTGGGGTGCGTGTAAGGTCACAGAATTACCTCCTAGATCGGTCATATATAAGCTCTGAGCTCCCTTCCGGTTTGATAATAACTATCGATTACGAGTACAACACGTGATCCCAGGCCATGGTGAATCACACACACACACACACACGTAGTAAGTTAGCTTATCCGGATTGGTTCTTGGTCAAAGTCCTCAGCCGAGCGAGATCTAATTTTTCAACGCCGCCCCCATTTCTTCTAAATTTTCATTGGATAATATCTCCTTAGTCGGTTTCTTTTCGGAATCATTTAATCCTTCGACCAAGTTTCTTTTCAAGGATAAATCAAATTTCATTCATTATTACCTAAACACCATTAATAAAAAGGTGGTAAATGTCCACCAAAGGTTGAAAGAAGAACATAGTCAAGGTGTTTATTCGATACCATGTAAAGGCTGTGACTTAGTTTATATTGGACGGACGGGGAGGGATTTGGATACTAGGATAGTTGAACACAAACGGTACATCAAGTATGGGCAAGAAAGGTCAGCGGTATTCCAACATCTTAAAGAATTTAACCATTATTTAGATTGGGACAAAACTGAGATCATTTATATCTCTAGATGTGAGTTCAGGAGAAAAATGGTTGAATCAACTATCATTGAATATCAACCCAATATGAATATTTTGAAAGGGTAATGGTCCCCGGACATAATTTCAGGACTTTTCATCACTAGTTTAGTCAAAAGACATTTGCCTCCTGATCCCAAATACTGAGTGAGCTGTTTGTAGGGACCTCTTCCAGTGATCCTCTATTGTTGTCAAGGGTGCTACTTAATTAGCACTCACTTCTCTATACTTTGTATCTCCTGAAGAGGATTGCAGTTTGCAATAGAAATATATAGATTCCCTGTCTCCAATCTTTTTTTACTCCAAGTGTGGTTTTCACGTGATATATATATACGAGAACCGGACTACTGGTCACAACTTTACAGACCCAATTATATATAGTGGGTCTCATATATATTTTAATTTACAAAGAATAAATACAATAAAATAAAATGCAACTTGTACAACAAGTGAAAAAGTGGACTACACACTTGCACGAAAAAGGAAATAAATTAAATCACGTTCATACACACTGACTTTGTTCACCCTGTACTCTCTCACTGTACTCTCTCACTCAAGTTGTTCAAACTGATGTCACTTTATGTTGAGTCTGTCATTGTGTGCCTAGTGCACCTGTTTACGCTAACTTCTTTCGTCGTCCACGCTTCTAAGAATAATCTCCTTTTGTTCGAGTAGTCCTTGTGTACCACTGTAGCTTCTTCCCAGTCAATGTTGTGCTGTAGTTCGTTCATGTGTTTATAAAGTGCTGAGGCTGCATCTTTCCGTTTAACTACCCGTTTATGTTCTTCAGTTCTAGTAGCGAGCTTCTTCTGTGTTTCTCATATGTAATCTGCATCACAATCTAAACAGCCGATGCGGTATACTACACCCGCCTGTTGAGTGGGTGCTTCCATGTCCTTGACCTTGGTGAGGTTGTGATGCAGAGTGTTGCGTGATTTATGTGATACCTGTATGTTCTTGTCTCGGAGTATCCTGGCCGTTACCTCTGATGTACCTTTAATGTACGGAATTGTGACCCTGTGTCCTGTGTGAGGGGATTGTGTCCCGGTGCGTCGTGTCCTCGTCCATTTCCGTACGGTCCGACTCGGATAACCGTTGGATCGGAAAACGTCACGTAGGTGCCTTTTCTCCGCCCTCACCGCATCTGTCGTGGAGCAGATCTTGTCTACTCGGTTCCATAACGTGTGAATTAGGCTTCTCTTGTGGCAGTCCGGGTGGTAGCTGTCAAAGTCTAGAAGCCTGTCTGTGTATGGGCTTTCTGTATACACTGGTCTTGAGGTGGTCTCCTCGTGAAACTAAGATGTCTAGGAATGGAAGCACCCCATTAACTTCCAATTCAACGGAGGACTGGATGACCGGTTCTAAGTTATTGAGCCTAGTGAAGAAAGCCATAATTTCAGGGACGGAGGTACTGTCTTTTGAAGATCTGCCTCGAACTGCTGCATGACAACTTCAGCCACTACAACTGAAATAGAAGAGCCCATGGGAGTGCCTTTTCGTTGGTGGTATATGTGATCCCTGAAGCGAAAGTAGGTTGAATCGAGGCACATCGAGATAAGACCCATGAGCTCTGTCGAGGATAGTTTCTCGTTCTCTAAAAAAATTAAAGTCTCTTCCATGGTTTTAGATAATGCCCTTTTGTCCAAGTCTTGAGGAATCGAGGTGAACATGGATTAGACATCAAAGGAAACCATGACATCACCTTGGTTGAGTTTGACCCCCTTTATGCTATTGAGGAAGTCTTCTGAATTCAGCGGCATATGGGGGGAATTTGTCACTAGAGGTCTGAGACGTTTGGAAAGATTCGCAGCCAAGTTATAAGTAGGGGATTCTCTGAAGGCTACGATAGGTCGTAAGGGGATGTTGTCTTTGTGTATATTTCGAAGTCCATAGAATTTAGGAATTATGGAATCCCCCCGCCCTCATCTTTCTCCAGTCATCTTCGGTGATCAGACGTTTATATCTTAGTTCCTTCAGTTCTCGCTCTACCGTGATCTGTAATTTCTTTGCCGGGTCGTGAAGATTGGCGTTGTACGTTTGGGAGCTTTGTAGGAACAACAAGGCTTTCTGGTCGTATTCATCCTTGTCCATCACAACCGTAGGTCTGCCCTTGTCGCTTGAAAATATCGCTTCAGAATGGTCTCTTCGTAGCACTTCTTGCATATATATATATATATATATATATATATATATATATATATATAATATATATATATATATATATATATATATATATATAATATATATATATATATATGCAAGAGTGACTACTGGGAAAAAAACTAAGCTAAGCAAAGCGTTTTCGTATATTACATCCAGTGCATGGGGGAGGAGGATTGCAGCAATATAAGTATGCATCCAAAGAAGAATACGGGTTTCTCTCTCTCTCTCTCTCTCTCTCTCTCTCTCTCTCTCTCTCTCTCTCTCTCTCTCTCTCTCTCTCTCTCTCTCTTTTCTTTCACTCTCTCTCGTTGGTCGCGTCGGACACTGTAACCGCTTAGGACCCCCCTGGGGGAACATCATAGACACTTGGGGGGAGGGGACCCCCTAGAGTTACATGGGGGACACCTAGGGGTCACATGAAGCCATATGAGGTGCAGGTATTACATTCTTAATGGTTTACATATTTCTTGACAAATGAAGTTATTTAATTTGTATAAAACATGATGTAAATTTATATCATGATCCTGGGTGGTGTGGATGGGACCAACATTCCCTCTAAGCCGTGCACATGTGCGCGCACGTATATGTTTTACAACTAGCGCATATAAAGAAAAAATGTGCGCTCACAAGGTTTTCAAATTATATTAAAATCCATTCAATAAAGAAGTTCCACCCAAACATCAACTTATAAATTCTCTAGAAATATGGTGCCGACCGGCAAACCAGTAATTGTTTTTTTATTTTTTTCTTCAACTCTAGCGCTTCAATTGCAAACAAAATTACTTTGTCGCCTGGCTGGAGTGTAGAGATCGTTTGAACATGTTTATAAACGATTTCCACACTCAAGTCAGGCGTGGCGTTTAGTGTTGGTTTACCTATTGAATTGCGAAGTTGTAAGCTGATTAGTATAGATTGAATTTGCAAAATAAGTAAAAAACATTCTTTAACTCTCACAATTTCAAAGAACTGTTGCCCCACGTCAAAATTTAAGGAAGCAAAAGGTGTGAAGTGAAAACGAATTGCCAGTAGCTTTAAAAGAGAATGGCTAGAGAATATAGTGAAAACTGCTACGCCAAAAGCCCATGAGTTGATAAACATTCAACTGTATGAATAATTTACTTATGATGCTTCGGGTGGAGTTGTTTATATTCACTATCGGGATGCAAAGATTTCTGGGAATTTTTCTAATGGAAAGAAGTTTGAGACCACCTGAAAGCTGGACTTTTTGAAGCGCTATTTGACAAGTAAAATACATTTAAATGGTGTACACAAACTTAGGCAACAAAATCGTTCATTGCCAGCTACATGAATACTGTCTAAGCTAGTGGAAAGTTCAGGGGACGAAGAGGACATACGGTCGAATCCAAAGCAGATTAAAGTTCTTATTGACAGTGCTTTATCAGCTGTTAAGATGAAAAACTTGTTACTTTCAATTCAGCATATCAATTAACATATGGAAAATTATGTTGAACTTCCAGACAGCTGGCGAAGCAAAAATTAAGCGCTTAAATTTCTGGAAACAATCAATTTAGTTTTTGAAAATGACATGCTTAATCAAATTGCATCTGCAAAATTTCAAACATTAACCATTGATGAAAGCACTGATATAACTGCTAGCAAATGTTTCATTTTCTATTTCAGGCCCAAAGATTGTTTCGTACCACCACCCTGGTAAACATTTACAGACGGGAATACTGCATGTAGCCGCTGAGAATACCATTCCTCCCATTTAAAGCTATATATAATCCCGGCAGTGGACAAGATGCAAGGATGACCCGTCATCCAGGAGGTGCCAAGATAAGAGAGAGGGAATACGGTAGAGGGAGTGGAGTATTCAAGGGATGGAATGGGTGGGAGTGGTTTCTTTTGGGTACCTCCCATGTAAGGAGGAAAATAACCTTTGGTATATGTATGTATATTATGTATATATAAATATATATATATATATATATATATATATATATATATATATGTGTGTGTGTGTGTGTGTGTGTGTGTGTGTGTGTGTGTGTGTATATATGAATATATATATATATATATATATATGTATATATGAATATATATATATATATATATATATATATATATATATATATATATATATATATATATATATATGATGATTCAAACTTACATTCCTTTTAAGGACAGACGTCCCCCAAATCAGGCTCGCCCAAAGTGGCTCGACAAAGAAACTGAAAAAAGTATTGCTAAAAAGAGACAGGCTTATAAGAAATATAAGTGCTCGGGTGCATCTAATGACTATGAAAATTATGTATCAATACAGAGAGATTTAAAAAAGACAATAAGAAAAAGAAAACGACAATACGAAATGAAAATCGCTGATAAATCCAAAGAGAATCCCAAAGAATTCGATAGTTACATTAGAGATAAAAAGGTTGTTAGGAATCACATTGGTCCACTATTATCTGCTGACGGCTAACTTGAATATTCAAATGAAGGAATGTGTAATATCTTAAACAATTATTTTAGCTCGGTATTCGTAAACGAAACACCTCAAAGTGAATTCCAAACTGAAACCTGTGAAAAGTCTGGGGTAAACTTACTCACTACGGTAAATATAACAAAAGAAAAAATTAAAAGGTGTATAGACAAACTCAAAGTTAATAAAACACCAGGGCCTGACGGTTGGCATCCAAGAATCTTAAAGGAAATTAAAAATGAGATTGTTGTTCCATTAGAATATATTTTCAAGAAATCCATCATATCCAGAGATGTCCCAAGAGAATGGAAGCTAGCTAACGTTACTCCCATATTCAAAAAAGGTGACAAAAAGAAACCAAATAACTATAGGCCTATAAGTTTGACTTCAATCGTAGGAAAAATAATGGAAACTATCATCAGAGATGCTATCGAACATCATTTAGAAAGTAACCGTTTGATAAATGATAGCCAGCATGGTTTCAGACGGAAACGTTCTTGCGTGACTAACTTACTAGAATTCTACAACACAGTTATCTCGAATTATGACAGAAGAAACAATATAGATTTAATATATCTAGACTTTGCAAAAGCTTTTGATACCGTCCCACACGAAAGACTACTTACTAAATTAGCTTTGCATGGAATAAGTGGTAGCCTATTAGGTTGGACTAGTAATTGGTTGAATGGTCGAAAACAGAGAGTTGTTTTAAATGGAAAAACTTCTGGATGGAAAAGTGTTGCAAGTGGAGTTCCTCAGGGTTCCGTTCTTGGGCCACTTCTATTCATAGTATATATAAATGATATAGACCATGGACTAAAATCTACTGTTTCCAAATTTGCTGATGATACAAAACTGTGCGGAGTGGCAAATGATCACTCAAACCAATTAGACATTCAAGAAGATTTAGATCAATTACAGCAATGGTCTGAAAAGTGGCTAATGAAATTTAATACAAGTAAATGCAAGGTAATGCACATAGGTAAAAATAACAGTAAATACGATTACAAATTATTTGGTAATTTGTTAACAAAAGTGGATAGTGAAAAAGATCTAGGCGTAATTATCAGTAACGACCTCAAATCATCCAAGCAGTGTATTTCAGCCTCTGAGAAAGCAAATAAGATTCTGGGGCTGATTGCGCGATCTTTTGATTTCAAAAGTCCATCACTCATTAACAAGCTATATAAATCGTTATTTCGTCCACATTTGGAATATGCTGTTTCTGTATGGTCACCGAATCTCATTAAAGACATTGACAGACTGGAAAAAGTACAACGGCGAGCCACAAAACTGATTCCAAATATCAAAAATAAATCATACGAAAATCGACTTAAACACATGAATCTGTTTTCCCTAAAAAAGCGTAGACTCAGAGGTGACTTGATACAGGTCTTTAAGATTTTAAAGGGAATTGACAACATCAAAAGTGACCAAATTTTCACATTGAATGAGAATCAGACAAGAAACAATGGTCTCAAACTATCCGGAAATAGATTCAATTTGGAAGTAGGTAGAAACAACTTTGCCAACCGTGTAGTAAATGAATGGAATAAACTTCCTGCACAGGTAGTGCAATGTAGTTCAGTTCGAAGCTTTAAGAATCAGTTAGATAAATACCTAAGTAAGATGCTGTAATGATTATAATTTATCTTATATTATTTGCTTTTGTTTTGTCATCATTTGTCTGTCTGATTTTCATTTATTATTAGTTATATGTCAATTTATTATTATTTACTATTTACCTGTTTGTTTATTATTTAACTATACCTATGCATTTATTTATGTATTTTATTTGTTATTTACATTATTATAGTTTTTATTTATTGTTTTATTATTAATATGATTTTTTTTTCGCATCCGACCTAGATATGGATCAAAAGGTCTCCTGTCGGCATGCTCCGCCTTTGTAATCCTTTGTAATATATATATATATATATATATATATATATATATATATATATATATTTATATATATATATATTTATATTTTTATATTTATATATATACAGATATTACAAAGGGGAGCATGCCGACAGGAGAACTTTTGGTCCCTAACTAGGTTGTTGGCGAAAATATATATATAATAATAATAAATAAATAATGAAATAAATGAATAGATAGATAAATAAATAAAATTATAATAATATAGATAATGATAAATAAGATAAATAGACACATAGGTATAGTTAAATGATAAACATACGGGTAAATAGTAAATAATAATGAATTGACAGATAAATGATAATAAATGAAATTCAAGCAAATAATAAAGAGGCACATGTTAACAAACAAATAAACAGATAATAGAAAATAGATAACAGTCATTACAGCATCTTGCTTAGATATTTATCTATGTGAATCTTAAAACTTCGAACTGAACTACATTGCAGTGCCTCTTCAGGAAGTTTATTCCATTCATTAACTACACGGTTGGCGAAGTTGTTTCTACCCACTTCCAAATTAGATATATTTCCTGACAGTTTGAGACTATTATTTCTTGTCGGATTCTCATTCAGATATATATAGAAGCTCCGCCATGGGATACGAACCCTGACCCGTGCGTCGAAAATCACCGTAGCATGGTTGCTAACGTCTTGGCCTCGTGATTTTCGACGCACGGGTCAGGGTTCGTATCCCATGCGGAGCTTCTAAAAATGTTCAATCTGTCTTAAGAAACATACACAACTTGTCGGAAGGCTCGCCTAATACGGGATTAGATGAAATTGAGATTAGATCTTCCAATGTTACGTGAACCATGTAGCATGGTCGCTAACGTCTTGGCCTCGTGATCATCGACGCACGGGTCATGGTTCGTATCCCATTGCGGAGCTTCTAAAAATGTTCAATCTGTCTTAAGAAACATACACAACTTGTCGGAAGGCTCGCCTAATACGGGATTAGATGAAATTGAGATTAGATCTTCCAATGTTACGTGAAGCGTGGTCGAACCATCACCGTGGCATGGTTGCTAACGTCTTGACCTCGTGATTTTCGACGCACGGGTCAGGGTTCGTATCCCATGGCGGAGCTTCTAAAAATGTTCAATCTGTCTTAAGAAACATACACAACTTGTCGGAGGGCTCGCCTAATACGGGATTAGATGAAATTGAGATTAGATCTTCCAATGTTACGTGAAGCGTGGTCGAACCATCACCATGTAGCATGGTCGCTAACGTCTTGGCCTCGTGATTATCGACGAACGGGTCAGGGTTCGTATCCCATGGCGGAGCTTCTAAAAATGTTCAATCTGTCTTAAGAAACATACACAACTTGTCGGAAGGCTCGCCTAATACGGGATTAGATGAAATTGAGATTAGATCTTCCAATGTTACGTGAAGCGTGACCATCACCGTAGCATGGTTGCTAACGTCTTGGCCTCGTGATTTTCGACGCACGGGTCAGGGTTCGTATCCCATGGCGGAGCTTCTAAAAATGTTCAATCTGTCTTAAGAAACATACACAACTTGTCGGAAGGCTCGCCTAATACGGGATTAGATGAAATTGAGATTAGATCTTCCAATGTTACGTGAAGCGTGGTCGAACCATCACCGTAGCATGGTTGCTAACGTCTTGACCTCGTGATTTTCGACGCACGGGTCAGGGTTCGTATCCCAATGCGGAGCTTCTAAAAATGTTCAATCTGTCTTAAGAAACATACACAACTTGTCGGAAGGCTCGCCTAATACGGGATTAGATGAAATTGAGATTAGATCTTCCAATGTTACGTGAAGCGTGGTCGGGGAACCATCACCGTAGCATAGTTGCTAACGTCTTGGCCTCGTGATTTTCGACGCACGGGTCAGGGTTCGTATCCCAATGCGGAGCTTCTAAAAATGTTCAATCTGTCTTAAGAAACATACACAACTTGTCGGAAGGCTCGCCTAATACGGGATTAGATGAAATTGAGATTAGATCTTCCAATGTTACGTGAAGCTCACCATGTAGCATGGTTGCTAACGTCTTGGCCTCGTGATTTTCGACGCACGGGTCAGGGTTCGTATCCCATGGCGGAGCTTCTAAAAATGTTCAATCTGTCTTAAGAAACATACACAACTTGTCGGAAGGCTCGCCTAATACGGGATTAGATGAAATTGAGATTAGATCTTCCAATGTTACGTGAAGCGTGGTCGAACCATCACCGTGGCATGGTTGCTAACGTCTTGGCCTCGTGATTTTCGACGCACGGGTCAGGGTTCGTATCCCATGGCGGAGCTTCTAAAAATGTTCAATCTGTCTTAAGAAACATACACAATATGTATATATGTATATATATATATATATATATATATATATATATATATATATATATATATATATATATAATGTTGAGGCATTGTGACAGGTTGGTGAAGGTAGGTGAGGAAGACATAAATCAGAGTCCAAGTTTATTTCTGACTAGTTTCGCACAAATAGGCTTCTTCAGAGAAATAATGTAATAAGGAGAAAATAATGCGAACATATATATGGGGCACTGAGGAGCTTCGGAGAGCTCACCCAGGATCGCCTCTGTATATTGGGGATTTTGTCCTGTTGTCCGTTATTGAGGGGTCTTTGTTCCGGTGGCGTAATGTCCTAGTAGTCCTGTTGTCCGTTACTGGGGGGTCTTCGTTCCGGTGGACAAAATCCACCGCAGCCATAGCAACAGCAACTAGGACATTACGCCACCGGAGCAAAGACCCCTCAATAACGGACAACAGGACAACTAGGACATTACGCCACCGGAACGAAGACCCCCCAGTAACGGACAACATAACTACTAGGACATTACGTGAGTGTCCGATTACAGAGAACACGTAGGGGGAGAGGTTTCGATACATTTAGGCGTTTGTTCTTCGTTGTGCGTAACACTTCCCGCCAGCCTAGAGCGGCGCAGAACGTTTCAGCTAACTTGGCCAATCAGGTTCAATCTCCATAGACGCTATTCCTATGGGGCAATCAGAGTATTTTTGTAGAAGGAACTAGGCGCCCTTAGGGCGTTTCAGAGGATCAGTTTAGGATACGAAGTTGCCATGTAGAGGTGTCGCATCGGGAGGATTGTCGGCTGATGTAGGTCCTCTGTACTCCCCCTGTGTTATTCGTAAGATAATTAACTCAGCTAGAATTTCATTAGGTGTTATGTGACGTCTATGGCAGTGACGCAGGAAGCCTAGACAGTGTTTTTCGTTGCTGTGGATGTACTGTGTCTTGCGACACTGCTTCTGGCCCAGGGCGGTGGGCAGGGTGCAGGGATGACCCGTCATCCAGGAGGTGCTCAGATGAGAGGGAGGGTGGGAGGGGTGTGGAGTGTATTTAGGGATGAAATGGGTGGGAGTGTTTTTATGCCTTTCCCTTTTTGGCTACCTCCCTTGGAAGGGGGAAAAAGCCTTGGTATATGTATGTATGTACTTCCTAATTCAAAAACAGCCAACAACATTACCAAATACTTACAGAAAGCAGGAATGAACATTGCCGTCACTTCAGGACAGAAGATTAGAGACTTGGTCGGTCATAAAGGTGAGATCAGGACTGATCAGGTCAACAAAGAAAGCACAGTGTACAAAATTCCATGTGGTGATTGCCAACGAGCCTACTATGGAGAAACGAGTAAGGGGACTAAGGTAAGAATGACACAACACAAATCAGACTTAAGACATCACAGAACATCAAATGCTATAGTAGTACACGCAGAGGAGTATGGACATCTACCGGACTGGAATAACATAAAAACAATTCACACAGGAATGAGTAAGAAAATCAGGAAAGCAATGGAAGAATGTATAAATAATAGAAAAGGGTTTATCAGTTGGTCTAAAATAGGGGCGGAATTAGCAGTACACGACTGGCCAAAGGAAAATGAGGAGGCGGAACATAGAGCGGATCAATCGTCCGCGGATCAATCGTCCGCGGATCAATCGTCAGCGGACCAACCATCCACGGATCAATCGTCAGCGGCCCGGTCGTCCACCAGGCCATTAACTAGGAGACGTCCTCCGGACGATATATAATCTTGTAACCCCCTTGTACTACTTAGTCTCTCTGAAGAAGGTGTAAATAGCCGAAACGTTAGAGAAATAAACTCATCTCTGACTTGTGTGTTTCTTTACCACCCTCCTATATATATATATATATATATATATATATATGTATATATATATATATATGTATGAATATATATATATATATATATATATATATATATATGTATGTATTATTACGGGCTTGCTTAAATATGCGTAAGTACTCCAGGACTCGGAAGTAGTGGCCTGGTTTATATGGAGTGAAAACTGATAGTTTACGAAGGCACAAAGCAGCCGTAACAAAGTATGTTCATAATGGCTCTCTGATTAAATTTTTACACGCGTAAAGGCAAGTCGAGAAGTCTAATACCATAAAAACATTTAATATTCACCATCACCAATACATTTAGATATTATCCCGAGGGATGACATATATTATGTAAATAGATACAATGGAACAAAACATATATATAAAAGAAAAGATAAACACTAGGGAAATGTTCCCCAAATACACAGTAAGTACATAACAAGAAAAGACAAATAGAAAAAAGGGGGGATTCCACTTCTACTAGGTACAAGCATTGGTACTTTAACAGTTGTAGACGGAATGAGGCTTGTCCTGGGAGAAAAAGCCGGGGTAGGACAGCTGGTGAAACAGGCTGGAACTGAGCGTATGGAGACCTAGAAGACGCCACGGGTCTTGGATATGGGAGCGAGTCTCGGAGAGCGAATCTAGGTTCTGATGTTGTTGTTGGATCTTTAAGGCTATCGACCTATAATGAGGTCATTAAGCCTGGTGTGAACCTGCGATCCTTTTTAATCTACCATTATAATTTCCACAATAGTCCTGTTGTGCGCAAATAAAATACTACTTTGTCAATAAGTAAACGGTCATCGGTCAAAAGATTTGTAGTGCTTAGCTGAATTTTTTTAAGTTTACAGTGTTGTATAAGCGCTTGGCGCTGTGTGTTGTATCTTGAGCAGTGTAGGAGTATGTGTCTTATGGATAGTATAGTGTTGCAGGTGTTGCATTGGGGAGGAAATACGCCGTTTATGTATGGGTTTAGGTGGGTGAGGCGGGTCGAGTTCATCCTCAGTCTTGCTATGGCGATTTCCTCCTGTCTGTTGTTTCTGTATGATGTCGACCAGTCTGTTATGTATTCCTTTTGTTTGTGCAAGATGTGAAGGTTGTTCCACTGGAGTTGCCAGTGGGTGTGTAATTGTTTTCTTAGTATGGAATTGAAGGTACCTTTGTCCAGGGGTATGTCTGTAATAGAGTCTTTTTCTAAGGCAGATTTGGCTAAGGTGTCCGCTTTCTCATTCCCGAATATCCCAATGTGGCTGGGAACCCAAGAGAGAATAATGGACTTGTTAGTCGTCAACAATGTGCTAATGATTTTGCCCAGGAGGAAATTTTCCATATGGTTACCTATCTTAATTGCTTGAAGTGCGCTCAGAGAGTCTGTGAATATGACGAACTTACTATGTGTGTCAGATTGAGCATTTTCTATGGCTTTGTATATGACGAAGAGCTCTGCGATATATATGCTCGTATGGTCCGGCAATCTGAACATCATCCGGGTTTTGGTGCTGTATAACCCTGTCCCAGTTTTGTAGCCGCACTTGGAGCCATCCGTGTACAGTGCCCTGTGGTCATTGTACTTGTTAATCATTTGTAGGGTCTTCTGTCGTACTTCTTCTATTGAAGACGATTTCTTCCTGGGGTCCTGGTTGGTATTAACGTTCAGGGCGATGCTTTTCCACGGCGGTGGGTACGTATGTTCCATCTTTTCTATTGACCACAGTGGCACTGAATACTGCTCGCACAAGAATCGGATCCTGATGGAAAGGGGATTTAGGCTGGAGTTGGTGAAGTGTTCGTGCTGGTTTACCGTTTGCTTGCAGGGATGTTGTTGGTTGCGAAGCACTTTGGCGGCGTATCGGAGTGTGAGGTGCTCGCGCCTGTAGTGGAGGGGGGGGAGGGTACATTTGCTTCAACCTCCAGCCTTTCGATTATTGTGCAGCTTAATGCTCCAAGTGCTATTCTTAAGCCTTTGTTTTGGATGATGTTCAAGGGTTGTAACGTGGTTGGTGTTGCCGAACCATAAATCTGACACCCATAGTCTAATTTAGATCTAATTAGGGACTTATAGATCATTAGCAGGGATTTCCTATCTGCTCCCCAATTTGTGCCCGTTAGTTTACGCATCAACTAGATATTTTACATGGGCCTTCCAGTTTAGCCTGGAGTCCAGTTTCAGGCCAAGGAAAAAGGTTGAATTTTGTACTGGAATGGGATTACCATGTAATTGAAGATTTATTTCTGCCTGGGCTCTGCGTGAAAATACAATTACTATTGACTTTAATTCCGAAAACTTAAATCCCCATTTGTCAGACCAGCCCTGGAGCGAGTCCAGGGCCAGTTGTACGCGAGAGCCGGAAAACTTGGCGTTCGGTGAGGAATGCCAGATTCCGACGTCGTCAGCGCATAATGAGTATTTAAGGTTCCGAGGTGGAGCGGGTAGAATATCGTTTATGAGCAACATAAATAAAGTGGGACTTAACACACTTCCCTGTGGTACGCCATTTTCTTGTGTGCGTACTGTTGAATAATAGTTTTGATTTTTAACCGAAAAAGTTCGTTCTTTTAAGAAATTTTGAATGAAAATAGGGAGATTCCCTCTAAGGCCAAGTGCAAAGAGTTTTTCGAGGATACCACGTCGCCATGACATGTCGCAGGCTCTTTCTAAATCTAAAAAACAAGCAACAAGGTATTCTTTCCTCTCGAAAGAGGAGAGGATATCTTGTTCTATTTTTCCTGAAACCACATTGGGCAGGAACTATTAGATTTTGGGACTCGAGAATGAATTTTAATCTGTTATTGGCCATACGTTCTAATACTTTGCATAAGCAGTTGGTAAGCGCTATAGGGCGATAAGAGGAAGGACTCTTTGGGTCCTTCCCCTTTTTGAGAATAGGTATGACGTGGGCATATCTCCATGTTTTTGGGAATTCTTGACTAATCCAAATTGCGTTGTATATTTCTAGTAATTTTTTCAGTGAAATTGAATTCAAATGTTGCAGCATCTCATACCTAATCCCATCTGGGCCAGCAGAGGTTCCTCTACACGAGCTTAAGGCATGTTCAAGCTCATGTAGTTGGAAGGGGGTGTTATAGTCATGGTGTGTCTGTGTATGGAAGATCAGTGGTTCTGCTTCCCGTCTTTGTTTGTGTTGTAAAAAGGTTGGAAAATAGTTATTCGTGTTGCTTGTTTGCGTGAACGTGTCTGCGATTGTGTTTGCGATGTCCATGGGAGCATCTACAAACGTGTTTTCAATGGTCAGGGTCTTGATATTAGGGGTATATTTGCCGTCGATTTTTCGAACGGCTGACCAGATTTGTGTTAGAGGAGTGTTTGCGTTTATTGTGGAGATGTATTCACGCCAAGACTTTCGTTTGGCCTGTTTGATGGTTCTACGGGCCTCTGCTTGCGTCTTTTTAAAAGTAATAAAGTTCGGTGCAATGGGGTTATTTTTAAAAGTTCGGTAAGCCCTATTCCGCTTGCAAAGTGCTTTTCTGCAGTCTGATGTCCACCAAGGAACTCTATGCTTGTAAAATACCGAGGTTTTTGGTATATGCTTATGCGCTGAATTCAAAATAGAGTTGGATAAATTTAGTATTTTGTCATCCATATTATCCCCTGTGATGTTGACGTTGGTGGTTGTGCGATACATTTCCCAGTTGGCTTTTGTGATGTTAAATTTTGGACAGGGAGGGGGTGGGTTGTCTCCGTAGGCTGGAGGAGCCGTAGTGTGGTCACCCCCTATTTTTAGGATAACTGGGAAATGATCGCTAAGCATGGTGTCGTCATGCATGCTCCATTGGATAATGTCAGACAACGCAGGAGATGATATGGATAAATCGATGCATGAAAAGGAACCCCTAGTATTGTCTACACGAGTGGGGCTGCCAGTATTTAGGAGGACCAGGTTGTTGTTATTGAGCACCTCGTCCATCTGCTCCCCTCGAGGAGACGTGTGTTTGCTACCCCACGTAAGATGGTGGGAGTTGAAATCTCCCACTATCAGTTTGTGGTGGGGTAGTTTTCTAATCAACTCGTTCATCTCAACTAGTGGGAATTGAGGGTCGGGAGGTAGGTAGATGGAGCAGATGGTGACTAGTTTATTTTGTAGTTTTGTTTTGATTGCGACTGCCTCCAAGTTAGTAGCTAGTGGTAATTCCACTTGGGGAAGGCAGTCGCTGACTACAACTGCGACCCCCCCTCCAGGCGCTAACCTGTCCTTCCTATATATGGTAAAGTTTTTGAGTGAAAACTCTACACTGGGCTTAAGGAGTGTTTCCTGTAGACATATTACTGAGGGGTTGTTTAGGGAGTTGAAAATTACAAGGTCATTTACTTTACTTCTAACACCTCGGCAATTCCACTGGATTATCTTTTTTTTTTTTTTTTTTATCTGCTTCGGTTTCTTCCTTTCTTGGCCTTAGTGGGAGAGGTGTGTTTAGCCCCGGATTTTCGTTCTGGGGTAGAAATGGGACTTAAAAGTCGCTTATTGGAAACGGAGGTCTCCATGTGGACATCCTCTTCCGTACGTGTAAGCACACGTTTGGAAAGCTCTGGGATGGCCGGGGAAGGAAGGTGCGAGTGAGTTTGCTTGGTAGTTGGGCGTTGATCTTTTTCCTTGTTGGAGTGTTTGCTCTCTGTTTGTGTTTCAATGGTTCTATAGGTTTTCTTTACTGCCGAAGCATAGGAAGTTGCTCCGGAGGTACTAGTTGGGGTAACTAGTCTTTCCATCACACGCTTCCTTGCTTCGTAAAAGGATATGGCACAAGTTGCTTTTTCCGTACAAATTTGTTTTTCTATCTTGAAAGTGGGACAGTCTCGGGAGGTGGATGCATGATTGTTATTGGAGGGACAGTTAACACATTGAAACACGTTAGCAGAGCAAGCATCCGTAGGATGTTCGCCTGCACACTTACCGCATGTGACTGATTGTTTGCTGCAGAATTTGGCAAGGTGACCATATTTGAAGCATTTGTTGCAGCGTAACGGGTTAAGGACATATGGTCGTGTTGGGACATGAATGTATCCAATTTTGACGTGGTCAGGGAGGGTTGTTGAATTGAAAGCTAGAATTATGAGGGGCGTGTTCACTCGCATGTTGCTTTCTCGGTCCAGTCGCGTTATGAATTTGACATATAATATTCCTTCAGATTTCATTTCATCGAGGATGTCACACTCTTCCATGGTCATCAAATCTCTGTAGTGGATTACTCCTCTGCAGGAGTTGAGTGACCTAGGGAGGGATGTAACAACATCGAAGGAATGAAACTTCCTGGCCTTGAGAAGATCGCGTCTAGCTTTCCCAGAGTTGGTGGTAACTTGGAGGTCTCCGCTTCTAAGTTTTTTAACTTGGCTAATATCATTGGTAAATTGAGACAGACATTTCTTAAGCATAAATGGATTGAGGTCAGCTAATCGGGTTTGGTCGGAATGTAGAAAAACATGTCTAGCCTTGTCCGGGTCGATATTAGGGTCGTCAGGGGAAGTCTTCCTAGTTGGCAGGGATGGAGTTGAGGACTCCATCCTGCGCGTTGGGGTGGGGGGACGAGCCCCCTGGTACACAGAAAAATGTGCTCAGCAGAGCAAAAGAATATAATATAACGGGGTCACACAGTTTCCTTTGGCGACTGGTGACAGCCGCGTAGTAGGACCACTGTGTGCCCAGTGGGTACGGGGTCTATACTACTTCTAAACTACGATAGAATGTTTCTAGATTTCGCCGGGCCGGACGACGAAGAAGTCTCACGAGCCAACAAGGGCTCGTGCGGATCCCGGAGAGCTACGGAGATATGGAAATGGCGAATAGGAAAAAGTGCTGGGAAATGCCCAGAAGTGGGTGGCAGTGTAACTGCCAAGAAAAAGTTATCCAACGTAAAGTTGGATTACGATTACGGTCAACTCTAGAGAGTAGCTCTAGCGAGATTGACTGTGCTCGTGTGAGTAACGTCTGTCTGCTGCCAAGGGCTGCCGACGACTGTGGGGAGGTTCTGATGGGAGTGACCGCCCTTAAGTATTGGGTCGAAGTGAGCGGAGCTATGACGTGGCCTCGTCAGCTTCGAGTCCGGCTTGAAACAGGATCGAATCAACAACCCATTAAAGCTTGTAGCAATTTGTTGACTTAGGAGAGGAGAGGGGTTGATAGGTCGTTTAAGAGAGCCTTTGAATAGTCGTCGTTCGGGGGGTTGACAAGAAAATGACGGCGGTGACCAGTGACTATAACAGTATGTGTGTATGTATGTATGTATATATATATATATATATATATATATATATATATATATATATATATATATATATATATATATATATATAAACTATGGCCCTCTTCAGGAAAGTACAGGTTAAAAGAATTTGCAGAGTCATAAATACAATTGAGATGTTAGTAGAGGGGGAACACGCAGAGCTAAAACATGATAATCCGCCGCGCAGGGCGTAGTCAGAGGGCAGGGGATGTGTGGGTGGAGGTGTGAGGTCAGAAGGGAAGCGGGGTCAAGATTGGTGAGGGAGCGGGGCCAGGAGCGATTTTTTTTTTCCAAACGGCTCACAGCTAGCCGTGAGGTTATGTCTGGGGACCATTGATCTTTGGAGATGTTCAAGTTCGGACATTCTTCGATTAAGGCTGATTCAACCATTTTTCTTTTAAAGCTGCAGTTGAACTTAAACAAAACTTTGGCCTTTTCCCAATCAAGACTATGATTTTTGGTACTGACATGTTGGAACACAGCGGAATTTTCCTGGGCATACCTAATGGATATTTTTGTGCTCCGTTAACCTGGTATTAAGTTCCCTGCCGGTTTGACCAAGGTACACTAAATCACAATCTTTACAAGGAAGTCTATACACTCCTGTGGCCTCAGTTACCCTTAACCTTTGATGAACATTAACAACTTTTTATATTTAGTGTTAGGGTAATGGTAGGCAACTGTGAGACACTTGTTAGGAATTTATTTAAAAGAAGGACTGATGTAGTTACAATAGGGGATTTTGAAAGAGGGTTGTGTGGTAGGAACTGAAGTTTTATGGTGGCCCTTGGTTAGGGCTTGATCCAGGAACCAGGATGGATATGCCAACTTCAAAAGTTGCTTTTTGATGAGGTCAACCTCCCGGTCCAAGAATCTAGGACTACAAATCCTAAAAGCTCTCAGAAAAAAAAAAAAAAAAAAAGCCGGAGGCAACACTCTTCTTGACTTTGTCGTGATGGTTGATGAAAAAATGGAGATAACTACCTAAATGGGTGGGTTTCCTATAAACTGTAAAAAATAATTCTCCATCAATCCTTCTAATTAAAATGTCTAGGAAAGGGACCTGTTGACCTTCTTCCCATTCTGTTTTGAATTTGATGTTAGGGGATAATTAATTGGTTCAACTTGTCCAGAAATATCTCGAACGCACCCCACCTATCATCCCACGTTGAGAAAATGTCATAAACATAATGGAACCAAATAATTTCAGCAGGTTTGATGGCGGGTAGCAGAGTACATTCAAAGTACTCCATGTACAAGTTGGCCAAAACAGGAGATAAATTAGAACCCATGCTGCAACCAAATTTCTGTCTAAAGAATTGGTCCTGGAAAGAAAAGACATTGGAGGAAACACAAAGGCGAACTAGATAAACAATTTTGTTGACTGCAATGGGGAAATTATCCTGAAACGGTTGCAATCTGGTTACTAAAAAATGTAAGAACATCCTCAACATTGATGTTAGTAAAGAGAGAGGTTATGTTAAGACTGAGTAACTTCGCATCCTGTATATTAACATTCTTAATTTTGGAAATGAAATCTAAGGAGTATTTAATGTGAGAGTTGGAAAATTGGCCAACAAAATGTGACAAGATGTCTGAAAGCCATTTAGAAAGTTTACTCGTACAGAAGCCTCGATCGGAAATGATGGGCTCCAAAGGAATATCTGGTTTATGAACCTTCGGAAGACCATAAAAGTAGGGGGGCTTGGGATTTGTGACCTTCAGATTATTAATGCAATTATCCATTGAGATCTTGCAAACTTGTTTGTTAAATTCAGCGGCTGAGGTCTTAAGGGGGGTTTTGTCTAGCTATTCGTAGGTGTCTGAGTCATTTAACAAATCATAGGCTTTCTTAACATAATCAGAAAGTTCTAATGTGTCTGGCCTCCTTTGTCTGGTTTGGTAATGATGATGTTATCTAACTCCTTCAAAGCTGACAGTGCAACCCGATGTCTTTTTGGTAAGCCACAATCACTGTTAAAACACTCAGAAATACCATTAAGCAAAAAACCTTTGAGGCAAGCAAGATCTTTATCATAATTATTATTGGCCAAGAATTTGTCAAAACCTACCAAATAGTCTAACACATGGTGTTTCTCTGGTGTGAGTGCGAAGTTAAGGCCAAGGCCCAAAACTTCTAACTGTGTCCTAGTAAGATCGACAGAGGAGAGATTAATAACGTTTGCTGTGAGGGCAAATTTAGACCAAACACTGTTGTTACATAACCGGTGAAGTTTCCGGTTGAGGTTGGACTGGTGTAAATCACGGACGTAATATGCTTTCTGAAAGGCTTGGGCACAAAGAAAGGTGAAGGTTGAATCGTTGGGGCAAAACAGACGAAGATTTCTCCGGGCAAGTCTGGTAGAACGAAGAAGATCTTCAAGTTCCAACGAGGCAACACGCACTCGGTCTGACAAAAAGGCGCTGATGTAAGAAGGAAAGCTGTAGCCCAGGGAGGTGCGCGTAAGGAACCTGAACGTGTTTGGGCACACCTGTTCAGCCAGGCAATCTGACAAGAACACTTTTTGATTTTTCCTCTTTTTGCTGGCGATGAGTGACGATTCAAGTTTTCTGAAAGCTTGTTTAAGTCCTGGATGGCGGTTGAAGAGAAGGTGAAGAGGAAGAGATGTCTCCATCGTGGGTGTAAAATCACTTGGACAAAATGTAGTCTCATAAATAGAAACGCTTATTTTGCTCTCCGGGATTTGTACAATCTCCCTTTATCTCCCTTTTGTAATAATTTGCATTCTGTCTAAGGTTCTCCCTTGCCTATTCTTGGGTCTGTTTGCATTCCCTTAAGGTTTTCCTCGCATGCTACAGTTTTCTATGTCACTTTTGTTGTTGTATCTGGTCTTGCACTTATGTGTGATTGCTTCTTGGGCATCGATGCTCTTACAGCACATGGCATTGATGTGTCTCCTAGTCGCCGTGTAGTGGCTTTCTGTAATTTTGTTATTACTGCAACAGATAGGACAGTTTTCATTTGTGACTCTCCTCCTATGCATGATCAGGTCGTACATTTGCCTTCGAAGGAACCTCCTTGCTTTAACTCTCCTATTTTTTCTTATGCTGCTGTTGTTGTTGGGGAGCATCGTATTGGACCTTCAAGTGCAGTTCGAGTTCCGGTGCGCATTTCAGTTGCTCCAGTTGGGTCTGGCGTTTTATTTCAACCTGAATCTGTTCGTGTTCGTCACCTTGCTTTGGAAGGGACTCTCTCCACTATTTGCGAGGATCATGTTACCACAGTTATGGTAACCAACGTCACGAGTGCTCCTATCACTCTCTCTACCGGCAGTCATTTAGGTTCCTTTGAAGTAGTTGACGTTGATGCTTTCCTGGATGCGCCTCCTATCATTGCAACTTCATTAAATTTTTAGTGGCCCACCGTCAGGCTTCGGTTTTGTCTGATGATCCGTTAGGACTTACAGATCGTGTGGTTCATAGAATTGATCTTCAGCCAGGTGCTCGTACTGTTTACATTCCCTCTAACAGGTTGCCTCACTCTCGTCGGCCTATAGCACAGTCCTTGGTTGACGACATGTTACATGAAGGCATTGTACAAGAATCTCACTCAAAGTGGAACTCACAACTACTCCTGGTACCTAAGAAGGAGGGATCTTTTCGTCCTTGTTATTGATTATAGGGGAGTTAACGAAGTCATAATTCCAGACCTTTACCCTTTGCCTGTATTGAATGACCTCCAGTCTATTGGCACTGGCAATATGGTGTTCACCACATTAGATTTGAAAGCTGTTTTTTGGCAGATACCCCATGGGGTTGCGGAAAGCTCCCGTGACTTGCCAGCGCTTGGTTAACTCAATTTTTCATGGCCTAGTAGGGAACGGACTTTTTGTTTACCTGAATGATTTAATCTTAATTTCCAAGGATGTGGAGAGCCACTTCACTAAGTTGCCCATAGTCTTGCAACGGTTTGCTTTTGCTGGATTGAAACTCAATTTGCCCAAGTGTTCTTTTCTTAAGTCTAGCATCCAATTCCTAGGTCATGTTGTAGACAAACATGGTATTGAGACTACTGACAATAAGTTCAAGGTGGTTAGGGACTTCCCTACACCTAAGTCAGTTGAGTATTTACGTTCCTTCCTTGGTCTGGCAGGGTACTATCATGCATTTATCAGAAAGTTTGCTTCAAATGGTTCCCCTCTAATGCATCTCCCCAAGAAGGACACTCCCTTCCAGTGGCGTGACGTTCATCAGGAAATTTTTTATTCCTTGAAGCTTGCACTTACTAAAGCGCCTGTGTTGGCATTCTAGGACTATATCCTTCCCTTTACTATTTGTACAGATGCTTCTGTTACAGGTATTGAGGTTGTACTCATGCAGCAAGTAGATGGATATAGACCCCATGTTCTTGCATATGCTAGTAGCATTCTTAACAAGCCTGAGCCTCGTTAGTCTATTACTCATTTGGAGGTCCTGGCAATGGTGTAGGCTATAAATAATTTTCGTGATATCATCTTTGGAGATCCTGTTACAGTCTATGCTAACCACATTGCTGTCACTCAGCTTTTCAAGGGCAAAAACCTTTCAGGCCGCCTAGCCAGATGGTTTCTCACGATTGAGAAATTTAACCCAACCCTTAAGCGTATTCCAGGTCGTGCAAACAATGTTGTTGATGCACTTTCACGAAATATCCCTGTTGCTGCTATTACAGTGAATGATAACTTCTCTCTAAAGGATCTGGCCAAAGCTCAGCGTGAGGACCCTGTTTGGTCTGCTGTTATTTATACTTTGGAGTCTGGTGATAATACCATCTTCCCAGATTTACCTATTCCCTGTCCCAATTTTCCTTGCAGGACAATGTTCTCATTCGTAATATGGAAATGTTTGAGCGGGGTGTGGCACAGTTAGTAATCCCTGAGTCCCTAGTTCCTGTTGTTTTGTCCCTTGCTCGTGATACCCCTCAGGGTGGTCACCCAGGTTGTGACAAAACTGTGGCTATAGCGCGTAAGAACTATTAAGAACTATTAATAGTAAGAACTACTAATAGTAAGAACTATTAATATTAACTACTAATAGTAAGAATTATTATTGAACAAAAATGCGACTGGACATTACCTCTCATGTAGCCCAGTGTAGCTCTTGTGCCCAGAAGAAAGGTTCTTCGCACACTGCTCCCATCTTAGAGTACCATATTCCTTCTCGCCCTTTTCAGACTATGTTTATAGACCTTTTTATAACTGCCTCGTAGTACTCAAGGTTCTGTGTATGTCCTTGTGTATATGGACCACTTTAGTCGTTTTGTAATATTGGCTCCCTTACGTAGCAAGTCTGCTCCAGTAGTAGCCCATGCTTTAGTTTCTCATGTTTTTTGTCCATACACTACTCCTTTGGTGCTCCTTAGTGACATTGGGTCGGAATTTAGGAATGAGCTTGTAGCGAGCATCTGTGAGCGTTACGGCATCACGCAAACATTCGTGATTGCTTACCACCTTGCGTTCAATGGTTTTGTGGAGAGGTTGAATAGGAAGATTTTGGATATACTCAGGCACGTTACTAGTAGCCTTCATGAATCTTGGGAGGACTGGCTTCCACATGTCAGTGCTTGTATTAACAGCACCATTAATGTCTCTACAGACAAGACGCCTCATATGTTATCTATGGAGTGGAAAAACTACTCCCTTATGATGTGCTTGATAGTCCTACTCGTCCCCTCTACAATGCTGAGGACTATAGTAAACTCCAATATCATTCATTACGTAATATTTATAGTTCTGTAAGAGATCAACTTGATGTCTCTAAAGCCAAGATGCTGAAACACCAGCATATCCGGGCTAAGCCTGTTGACATTGATGATCATGTTTATAAGAGCATGCCTGACCGCCAATCAAAACTTAATTGTAAATTTATAGGTCTCTGTTTAGTTACTGGGAAGTTACATCTCAATAAATTCAGGGTCTTTGATCCTTCCCAGGGACTGAGGGAAGTGGTGCATGTTGATAAACTTAAGGTAACAAGAGTGCCTATGCCTGTATTTACTCAACCTTCACGAAGGCTTCCTGTACCAACTATGTCTTCTGTATCTACCCTTCACAATTATAATTTCCGTTTAAGGGGACCTATGTATTCATAAATGTATATGTGCATTACTTATGTTATTGTTCATGCTTGTCTTGACCTGTACTTTGTATCTTGTTTCTCTATTAAGTGTATTGTTTGTATGATATGTATATCTTGTTTATCTACTGAGTGTATTGATTTGTATTATGTATAACTTTTGTGTTATGTCCCGGACGTCCGGCAATTGCTGTGTATTTTTTCTCCAGTTAACCGGCGCCAGTTCATTTGTGCATTCCTTATGTTTGTATACATTTCTTATGTATGTTTCTTGTAACTAAATGCAGTACTTATTTTTCTTGTATTGTTTCGTATATATATTCCTATGTATAGTCCTTATATGTCATGTAATTATGTGTGTTTATGTATTAGGGTGTGCAATTGTAATAATTCTTTTCTACACTTTTATAATCTCACTATTGTGTGTGTGGAATATGTTATGCATATTTTGCTTTTGTTTTGCCTGGTCATTTTTTCTTCTCGTTTGCTCGGTGGGGTCGCCGAGTGGTGGTGGCCGAGCAATGTTGTAGTATACATGTAAGCACCATATAATTGTGAATATTGTATATACATATATATATATATATATATATATATATATATATATATATATATATACAAATATACATATTAATAGATTGGGAGATATGAGTTTTCCCCTTACATAGAAATATTAAAGTGTTGTATATTACTATATATATATATATATATATATATATATATATATATATATATATATATATATATATTGTATTTGTATTTGTATTTATGAATAAGCATCTTGTAAGAACCAAATGTTCTGCTCGTTCGTTCGAGAGTTTTCCCGCCTAAGCTTGGCGTCAGTTTTCGATTACGCTTTCAAGCGCACGCACGTTTTTGTTGTAATGCTTATTTAAGGGATTAATACAATATTTTACATTGTTAGTATTCTTTCATTAGCCACCCTTTTACACAC
>NC_134813.1:1561729-1566729 GCF_046742065.1 Oratosquilla oratoria
TTATATTTTTATTCCTTTTTTCTAATTTACTTCTTATTTTATCTAATTATGATATTCTTTTGTAGAAGAAATGTCCTAACTTGGCGAGGTTTTGGGGCACGTTAGGCATCGATCTTGCCTCGCAGTGCCCTGGTTCGGTCCTTAGCTATCCTAGAACATAGGGTAAGTGTGTTGCAGCCTCAGCCAAGCCTTCCTTTTTTTTGGGGGGGTGGGGGGGCGAGGCCATTCCTTTCCTATGACTTTCCCTTTCTTCTGGCATCCCTCTCTCTCCCGCACCTCCCCTTCTTCCCTTCCTCTCCCTCTCCCCACACCTCCTCCTCTCACCCCCTCACCTCCCCCTAGTGAGAGTCGCATATCTAGTCTTGCACGTGTGTGTGTGTGTGTGTGTGTGTGTGTGTGTGTGTGTGTGTGTGTGTGTGTGTGTGTGTGTGTGTGTGTGTGTGTGTGTGTGTGTGTGTGTGTGTGTGTGTGTGTGTGTGTGTGTGTGTGTGTGTGTGTGTGTGTGTGTGTGTGTGTGTGTGTGTGTGTGTGTGTGTGTGTGTGTGTGTGTGTGCGTGCGTGCGTGTGCGGCAAGGCGCTGTGTCATTCGCAATGAATTTTAAGATTTTTGGAGAGGTTCTTGCTCTAGGGACAGCAGTGGCAGGGGTTCG
The DNA here is from genome assembly GCF_046742065.1 of Oratosquilla oratoria. Classification (NCBI taxonomy): domain Eukaryota; kingdom Metazoa; phylum Arthropoda; class Malacostraca; order Stomatopoda; family Squillidae; genus Oratosquilla; species Oratosquilla oratoria. Next base: position 1,562,380 of record NC_134813.1, read on the forward strand.
AGTCCTGCCCCCAGCAGCGTGTAGGTTTTCATGTACATTGTTTGCGTCTGTGTGTGTGTGTGTGTTGTATTTACCTAATTGTACTATACGGGAAGGGAGCTATGTTCGTGGTGACCCGTCTTTGTATCTCTCAGCATCAAGTTTTTTCTTAAAATCTTGAATAGTGTTTGTACACACTGTTTCTTTGTCCAATTTGTTCCAAGTATCTATCATTCTGTGTGGGAAGCTATTTTTTTTTCAGATCTCTTCTGTAATTATCTGTTTTTTTGTTTTGTTTTGTTTTTTGTCCTCTTGTTTTTCCATTGTCCCATTTCAATAAGTCATTCTTATCTAAGATTTCCATTCCCTTCATAATTCTATAGATAGTAAGTTTCCTCTTTCCCTTCTTTGTTCCAGAGTTGGTAATTCTAATTTGGACAGTCTTTGTTCATATGTCATTTTGGAAAGAGTTGGTGCCAGTTTTGTTGTTGCTCTTTGTATTCTTTCCAACTTCTTTATACTCTTTTTCGTACTGGGTGTCCATAGTGTTGCTGCGTACTCGAGTTTTGGTCTTATTAGTGTAGTTAAATTCTTTTATCATTTCCTCGTCCAAATAGGCAAATACCACTTTTATTGACCTCAATAAATTATAGGTTTCTCAGACTATTTTATTAATATGCTTATCCGATGTCATGTCTTTGCTGATCATCACTCCAAGGTCTTTCTTCGAATTTACTTTTTTTACCTCTTCTTCACCAATTCAATAATCTCCCGATATTCTGTTTTTACTTTTTCCAAATTCCATTATACTACATTTCTTGATATTGAATTTCACTTCCCACTTTTGAGTCAATTTCCAAATCTTGTCTGAGTCTTGTTGTAATGAATTGCAATCCTCCTTCGTTTTTACTTTCTTTAGTATTTTTGCGTCGTCTGCAAAGAAATTCATATAACACTCTACTCCTTCGTCCATGTCATTTATGTATATAGCAAACATGATCGGGGCCAGTACTGATCCCTGTGGGACACCACTTATCATTTCTTCCCAACTTGAGAATTTGTCTCTAATTACTACTCTCATTTTTCTCCCAGTCAAGAAGTCTTTCATCCATTCCAATAATTTTCCTCTGATGCCACCTATTGATTCTACGAGTATCTTCCTTATTAGTTTATTTTGTGGTACCTTATCAAATGCCTTTTGTAGGTCCAGAAAGGCACAGTCTGCCCAGCCATCTCTCTCTTATATTATGTCTATTAATCTTGAGTAGAAGCAGATCAAGTTTGCTGTACATGATTTTCCCGTCTTTGACACATTTCTTGTATTCTTTTATCCTAACAGAAAGATCTTTTGCCGTTTGGCCGATATAGAATTCATCACATACCTTGCAAGGAATTTTGTAAACACAGCCTTTTTGACAATTTTTAGAATTATTGATTAGGTATTGTTTGATTGTGTTATTGTTTCTGAAGGCTACGTTGATATTAAAATTCTTAAGTAATTTGGGAACAATAGTTAAGTTTTCTTGGTAAGGTAATTCTACTAGTTAGGCTGAGAGTTGTAATAAATTTTCCTTGCAAAATTGTAACAAACATCAATAAAATGTTTAAGATATTTCAATCCAAAACTATTATCGTAAATATTCCTTATTTCCTCACCAATGTGCTCGGGGCTGCAGACCCGTAAAGCTCTAAGGAACATTGATGAGAAGACAGATCTGTTTACATTATCAGGGTGGGAAGAATAGTAATGAATGTGTGAGTTTACATTAGTTGGTTTTCTATATACACTAAATTTAAGGTTTCTATCTTTACGATGAATGTTAATGTCTAAAAAGGGTAGCACACCATCATTTTTCACTTCAACCGTGAATTTGATAGACTTGACTAGATTATTAAGTTGTTTGAGGAATTGTGACTCATCTAAATCATCAGGCCATAGACAAAGAATGTCATCGACATAACAACGCCAAATCATTCCTGGTGGAATTAATTCAATTAAAATCTTGCTCTCAAAGAATTTCATAAATAAATTGCTGAGCACGGGAGAAAGACAATTTCCCATGCTCATGCCGAAAGTTTGGGCATAGTACTTATCATGAAATTGAAACTTACCATATTTAATGCAAAGTTCGATTAATTGAATAATGCTATGGGTCGGGAGTGGCAGTACATGTTTGTCTAGTTCAACTTTAAGAAATTCTATGAGACCAATTGTTGGAACATTGGTAAATAATGACACTATATCATAACTGATTAAATTGAAATTTTAATTAGGCTGCATATTAGTAAGTTTGTCTAGGAGATCAGAGTTATTAGTTATATGAGAGTTGGAAATAGTGTCGACTAATAGACTGAGAATTGTTACAAGACATTTAGAAAGTTTATAGAAGGCTGATCCTATGGACAAAATTATGGGTCTAATAGGATTATTTAGTTTATGAGTTTTGGTCAAAACATACATATATGGTAAAGGTGGACTTATGGAAGTGAATCTCTTTATTAGATCACTATGATCCTTGAAAATGTACTTGATCATCTTGTTATAATTACTATTAACCGACTCCATTGGGTTGAATGTACGTAATAGTATCATTTAGTAAATTATACATTTTGTCAAAATAGTCCAGCTTATTTAAGATAACAATCACCTTTATTTTATCAGCCTTAGTAATATGGAGGTTACTGTCATTTTTCAAGTTATTGATAGCGATTTTGAATCTTTCGGTCAAGTTGGTGTGATATGTTGAGAAGACACCCCGTACAGTATTCCTTTACAAATACTGATGTAATCCACAGATAAGTCAAAGCATGGCTTTAAACTTAAAAATGCCTTACCGATCTCAAGGGCTCTATTACGAAACTGGTTGTTTGAGAAACTAAGTCCATAACCTAGGGCAGTTGTCAAATCTTCACTTGATATTTTGTCTGAAATATTCCCTATAAAATCTGGATTGGCATGTTTCTTCCAGTCAGTATTTTTGATGAGCACTTGTAACTTCTTATCCAGTTTACGTGAATGAGAATTGCACACTGATCTCATTTTGTTGTAGCAATAGTCCAAGAGCACTTTCTTATGTTCAGATGGTATGGCACAGTTGAAACTATTCCACTTGTTCCGTTTTATCCGAAATGCTTCTTTCACTTCTAACTTGCTGATGTCAATGCACTTCTTCAAAATGATTCTTTGGAAATCATCAAATGGACAGTCAGACATTTTAAAAAGTCTTTGAGGAAGAAATTTTGGTAACACTTGTTATTTAAGACACTTTTGTAAAGAACTTTAGATGTAGATGCGGCTCATGAGGTTTCACAAGCGCCCAGGAGAAATCGTTGATGAAAGGGGCAAGTCCAGGGTTGACGAGATTAAAGTTACTGAAGAAGCGTGTGGTATCCATAATGTAATAAAAACACTGGGAACGTGTGTCTTAAACAAACGGGGGAGAGCGCTTTCGTATATTACATCTTCAGTGTAAATTACAAAGAAAGAGGGTACAGCCGAACACAATATAGTATGACAAGAGCATAAGGAACTACACTAGAAGAGGTGGTGGAGGAATTGTCCGGGCGTGGGTCACAGGTCGAGCATTCTTACATTTGGAAATTGTTGGCTATTTCCTTACAGATAGGATTATCAATCTTATACAATCCTAAGTTGAGGTTGAAGTTCTTATCATTTATAAATTTCATCAGACAACTTTCAATTAAATTTATTTCCACAATATTGTTATTGAAAGTAATAACTCTAACTATTTCCCATTTGATAGGGCGATTGGAAAATGCTTAAATGTTTCAAAATGATACTTGACTCTTTATAGTCTTTGACACATTTCTTGTGTTGTTTTATCCTAACAGAAACAACTTCAACCTAACCTTAGGATTGTATAAGAGATATAATCATATATATATATATATATATATATATATATATATGATATATATATATATATTATACATATATACATATATATATACATGTATATATATATATATATATATATATACTTATATATATATATATACATATATATATATAAGTATATGGACAGACTGAGACGGATTTAGATACTAGGATAATTGAAAATATATATAAATATCTATATAAATATATATATATATATATAAATATATATATAAATATATATATATATATACATATATATGTGTGTGTGTGTGTACAAATATATATATATATATATATATATATATATATATATATGTGTATGTATATCTCATATATAGGTATGTATGTATTATATATATACATATATATATATGTATGTGTATATATATATGCATATATATACACATGTATATATGATAAATTGTTTAAGACAAATGAGAGAGTGATAGGTGGGGAAGGGTAAACGAAGA
>NC_134813.1:1571729-1574229 GCF_046742065.1 Oratosquilla oratoria
GAGGCACTTGTCCTTCCCGCAATGTCCTGCTAATGGAGAATCATGCAGTATTTTGAGAACTTCTGGAACAAGACTTGTGGGAACAACTAATTGTGTAACCATGCGGTTTGGTTCGCTTTTGTTTGTCAGCAGTGTGGTGTGGTAGAGAACCTGGTCTATGAGAGAGTAGTTGTCTATGTTGGGAGGAAAATCGTCTGTGTTTGTGGTGTCACCTGAATTTAGATAGTGTATGATTCTTTTCCATAGGGGGTCTGTCGCTTGAGCGGCAATGATGCGTTCTCGCGTAATGTCAAGAGGCTCTGATGCTTGACGTATTGTTGCTACGTTTTTACTAAGGGCGTCGGCGACATAGTTTGCACGGCCCTGGACGTAGTGGAAGGTAGGCATAAAGTCTTGGATAGTGAGGAACCATCTGGCTAGTTTTCCAGTTAGGTTCTTGCCTTTGAAGAGGTTTAAAACGGGTTGATGATCTGTGTGTACATGTATTTCATATCCTAGAATGATGTCTTTAAAATGTTTGAGGGCATATATGATTGCGAGCGCTTCAATTTCAGTGACAGAGTAGTTTTGTTCGTGCTTGTTTAATGCGCGGCTGGCGTATGCTATAGGTCTAAGTCTTGAGTCGTGTTGTTGCATTAGTACTGCGCCAAGGCCTTTGTATGACGCATCGGTACATAGTGTGAAGGGTTTAGAGAAGTTTGGGAATGCCAGAACCGGGGCTGTTGTGAGTGCTTGTTTGAGCTTGTGGAAAGCGGTGTTGTGTTCAGACGTCCAGTTAAAAGGAGTATCTTTCTTGAGAAGGGCTGTTAATGGAACTGCCATGTGAGCATAGCCTTCGATAAAACGTCTGTAAAAACCTGAGAGACCTAGAAATTATTTCACGTGTTCTGTAGAGTTAGGGGTTGGAAATTCTAGAACAGCCTTAACCTTTTCCTGAGAAGTAATGACACCGTGTGAGTTGGTGACATGTCCTAGGAACCTTATTTCCTTTTTGAGGAAGGAGCACTTTTTGAGTTTAAGTTTTAGGCCTGCCGCGGCTAATCTTGAGAAGACAGTTTGAAGTGTGGAAAGGTGTTCCGAGAGGGACCGTGAGGCAATGATAATGTCGTCAAGGTATATGAAGACAGTCTTTCCTATCAAACCTTCTAAGACCTTGAACATAAGTCTTGTGAAAACAGAGGGAGCAGAGACGAGTCCCATGGCCAACCTTTTGAAGTGGTAATGGCCCGTATTGGTACTGAAGGCTGTTAGAGGCTTTGATTCGTCATGTAGAGGTATTTGGAAATACCCTGACATAAGGTCGAGAGTAGAGAAGACCGTGTTGTGTTCGCCTATGGAGTAGATTGTGTCTTGGAGATGAGGAATAGGATGCCTTTCGGGAATGGTGAGTTTATTTAGCTCACGGAAATCAACAACAGGGCGAAAGGAGCCGTCGTGTTTTGGAACGACAAAGAGAGGAAAATTCCAGGGAGATAGGCTGTGTTCAATGATGCCTTGGTCGAGCATGTCTGCAATGATGTTGTCAACAATGTTTCTTTTACTGTGAGGAAGACGGTAAGCGGGTATGTACCGTGGTTTTGCATTTTGTTGAAGTGGTATATGATGTTGTATGATGTCTGTGAGACCTAATGGTTCGCCTGGGAGTGCAATCGCGTGCCTGTACGTGTTCAAAAGTGTCAGGAGATCTTCTCGTGCTTCAGGGAAATCTACATCGTTAATGTGTGGTGCTTTGATGGTTTCCTGTGTGTTCTGTTCTCCGTTGTTGATGGCGCATACGTGTTGTAAGTTGTCATGCTCGATTACGTGTACTGGGGCGGGATACACTGTAAAATCACAAATGTTTGTTCCTTTGTTCATCTAAAGAGGGGCATTGATATTATTTGCAACTATGATTGTTGTGTGTCCTTTGCTCGATGTGTGAAATAGGGCGGATAAGAGAGATACACCAGATACACGGCAAGTGTCTGTGATGCAAAGAACATCTGAGTCGGGAGTGTTGAAGATACGCACTTTGAATTTCGTGTACTCGCGTGGAGAGTGTTTTGTCAGTGATTACAACCGCGTGAGAGTTCGTGAGAGAGATCTGTGAGACGGTAGTGTATTGTGGTGATATTTCCTGGATGTTAGTGAAAACATCGTGTTTCTTGTTGTCGCGCGTTGACTTTGACATGCGCGCTGACAGTGTCGTCTATTCCGTTTGTGTTGTGAGCTACGGGGGTGAGCGGATGGGGTGGGCGTGTCTGTTACACCAGTGTGCGTGTCTGTTACAAGTGTCACCTTTTCTGTTTCGTCACTGTTTTTTTCAGTTGTTGCTGTTGTTGTTGTTGTTGCATGCTGTTGCTCGAACATATGCAAGTGTTTGACGCGCGTGTTTGTTGTGTGTGCATGCGTGTTGGCTGTAGTTAGAGTCGTTATGAAGTGATTATTGAAACCAATGCCGTTTTGAGCAGGATAGATGATGATGCGATATCTTTGCATCCATGTCAAACCTATAAGAATA
>NC_134813.1:1579229-1584229 GCF_046742065.1 Oratosquilla oratoria
TCGATCGCGCTGCGCTTTCGATGGATGTCCCTATGGTGATTGCTATACCACTTCCATACCAATAAATTCCATGAAGAAGTGGTCATTGTATAATTTTAAACTATTATTTTACTTTTATTTCATGACGTGGTCATTTTTCCAATTTTACAAATTCAAATGTCCTTGTGATTTAGTTAGCGTATGCTCTTCATCCATAATGTGAATAAAAATTATTCTTAGTACTTGACATAATTGATCATAACGCATCAGCTTTTATTGCACAACGAAACTGGAAATGAAACGTATTTCTTATATTGTCCACACTCCTACTGTCCGTCGTATGTTTGTAGCCATCTCTCTGGGATATTTTAAACTAAAGCTCAAATGAACAAAATACCAGTATGGTCCGCCGTTGTTCTGGCCTCGTTTCTTATATTGCTGATGATTTAGTCAGCATGACACGAATTATTGAAGAGGATATGATATAGTGAGGAGCTGGTCAGTTGAAATCGCTGATGATTTAGTCAGCAGGACAGTGACACTAATTGCTGAAGAGGATGTGATATAGTGAGGAGTTAGTGAATTCAAATCACTAATGATTTAGTCAACAAGAGAGACTGACACGTACTAATTACTGAAAAGGATGTGATATAATGAGGAGTTGGTCAGTTCAAGTCGTTGATGATTTAGTGAGCAGAGGAAAATTCTGTATTTTTAGAACAAATATTAAACTTTATAGCGAGTACAAAATAAAACAGATGAATTCCCGAATGCCAAACTTAAAATGATCTGGTTTGTGCTTTTTTCTGTTAGTTTGTTGTTGTAGTTAAATAAATGGTCTTTTTCTAAATCCGGCAGTTTAAATATAAAATTGTATATGTGGGGCAATCATGTCCAACTAGAAACTTTTGTGTGTATTTTAAAAATTCCTTGGTTACCACAACAGCTAGTTTAAAGAAAATCAAAAAGAAAGAAAAAGGAATAATCGCTAAAATCACAATTCTTAAGAATGTTGAATATTCAAAGTTAAATGATCTATACTAAAATGTCCTCCGTGCACATGAGGGCCACTGCGATCGCTGCTGCCTAGTGAGATGGGTTGGTGAGATTGGTTCGGGTTGGTGACGATTCAATAATTGTTGAAGACAAAGTTTCAGTATTTTGTACATCCCCGTACATAAAGTCCTATAGTTTGTTTTTGGTGGCTAAGGATCTAGAATAGGGCTAGGCAAATTTACATGTATCATATTACTAATTAAAATCCCAAATATAAATGAAAATCTGTATAGCTACCAAAAACTACTAGGAGATAACTTTTTGAAAAAGTAAAATATCGTGGCTCTCATACTTACTGTGAGATAGCTGGTCAGGCCTTCTTTACAGCCTTCACTCCTCTATTTAACACATTACCATCTTACATAATCTTTTATTTTTTTTAACATACATGTAACCATTGTAACACAATTTGATTCCACCCCTATTTGTCTTTATGACCTCCATGGTAACATGAACATGTAGCCCTATAATTCTCAGTCTTGGAATAAACTGAAATGGTAGCTACTGACCTTTCTTTTATATGATACTGGATGAAGAATTGTGAATAACATGCAGGTAAAAACGTATGCAAAAGGTTAATTACATTTAAAAAGTGTAAGTTTGCTAATTGCTATAAATCATAAAAATATCTCATCTATAAAGTTCAAATAAATATGTAATGCTTTACAACTCTCTCAAATGTAAACTGTAATACTTAAGAAGTTTTTAAATAAACTTTGATATAAAAACCTACAATTCAAATATACAAATGACTCTAAAAATTTTCAAAACATTTATCCACTCATAATAATTTCACCTCAAAGTTCAAACAATGACAAAAACATTTGTTTGAACAAACTTGATAAAAAACCATCAAAACACAATCAGGGGTCTCTCAAATTTGAAACAAATTAAGAAAAAAAATTCTTTAATAAAATAAAACAAATTAGGAATCCTTCAAAGGAAATAATATTACCCCAAAATATACTGTTATCGTTATCTTTAATCAAAAGTTTTCTGTTACCAATGCCAATTAATGCACACTATCTCCCATAAGATCCTCAAAGAATTGTAATGTTTTACAAAACTACTCAGTCAAAACTGCTCGTATTCTATTCTATCTTACCTTGAATTTCAAAGAAAACGGTCCAGTATTAAAAGGAAACAAAATTAAAATCAGAATCCAAAGAAAATCTTAATAAGAATAAGATCATAATCCCACAAAAATCACATAGATTTAGATAAGAATGCTATCAGGGTTTGTGAGATTTTTAAGGTGTGAGCATTTGTCCATTTATTTTATTAAGGGTGTGAACATTTGTCCGTACCCCATAGACCTCCTAGCCTCAGCAATGAACAGACTGAACCCCTGATTCATGAAGTTCGCAGGGCGTCCCAGTACAAAGACGTTGTGACCATGAAAGATTTTAATTATAGAAAAATTGACTGGGAAATTTTAGGAGATCAGGAAGCGAATTTTTTTCTTAGTTGTGGTGCAAGATAACTTCCTAAAACAAATAATTACCGATCCTACGAGGAGAGAAAATACTCTGGACTTACTCTTAACTAATAATGAGCACCTAACGAGTAACGTACATACATACATACATATACCAAGGCTTTTTCCCCCTTACAAGGGAGGTAGCCAAAAAGGAAAAGGCATAAAATCATTCCCACCCATTCCATCCCTAAATACACTCCACACCCCCTCCACCCTCCCTCTTATCTTAGCACCTCCTGGATGACGGGTCATCCCTGCACCTTGTCCACTGCCCTGGGTCACAAGCAGTGTCGCACGACACAGCACATCCACAGCAAGGCCGCTTCATTAAATCGGCGACCCCCCCTCTCCCTCTCCCCATGCATAAAAGGAGAAGACCGGGAGAAATCCCTTCGGGCTGCGTCAAATTTTGCTCACACATACTACCTCATCCCCCATCCCCCCGCCCATTCCACCTCATGCATCACAACATCATCCATATACAACCATTCTCCATTCATCCCTGTCTTCTGTCCTCTCCCGTCCTCCCTCAACAAACATTCCCCTCCTCCCCAAAGCCCCCTTCACCCCATCCATCCACCTCATCCTAGGACGTCCCCTCATGTTCACTCCCCCCACATCTGCATTCCATACCTCTTTTACTAGTCTTTCTTCACTCATTCTTTCCATGTGTCCAAACCATCCTAATACTCTTTCATCAACCCTATCTCCCAACTCCCTTTCCACCCCTGTTCTCCTCCTCACCTCCTCATTTCTCACTCTATCCAGCCTAGTAACCCCCATCATACTTCTCAGACACCTCACCCCAAACACATTCAAACTCCTTCTCTCTTCCTCTCTTATGTTCCATGTTTCTGCCCCATACAGTACTGTTGGCACAATCACTCCTTCATACAGTCTCCTCTTAGCATCTATTCCCAAATGTCTATTCCTCATTACACTCTTCAATCCACCAAGGCATTTACTTGCTTCTCTCAATCTACATTCTACCTCCACCTTCACTCCACCTTTTCCTGCCACATTTGCACCTAAGTATCTAAAACTATCCACTTCTTCCAGTCACTCTCCCTTTATGCTCACTCCCAGTCTACTGCCACTTTCACCCCTTGTACATCTCATCACCTTACTTTTACCCACATTTATCTTTAGCTTTCTTCTATCACATACTCTCCCAAACTCTGTCACCAGCTTCCTCAATCCCTCCTCTGATCCTGCCACAAGCGCAGTGTCGTCCGCAAACAATAGCTGGTCACCTCCCACTTTTCTCCATTTTCTTTAACCATCTCCAATCCCTGACCCACCACCCTTGCGTTTACCACTCGTACTACCCCATCCATGTATAAGTTGAACAGCCAGGGCGACATAACGCATCCTTGACGAAGTCCCACCTTTACCTCGAACCACTCACTCTCTCCATTTCTAATCCTGACACAAGCTCTACTATTCTCATAAAAACTCTTGACAGCTCCGAGAAGCTTTCCTCCTATCCCGTATATCTGCATAACCTCCCACAGTGCCTCTCTGTCTACCCTATCGTAAGCCTTTTCCAGATCCATAAAAGCCCAAAAAACATCCTTCCCCTTTCCTATAGCTTTCTCACATATCTGTCTTACTACAAAGATCTGATTTACACAACCTCTACCCGTCCTAAATCCACACTGTTCCTCACCAATTACTCCCTCTGTTCCTCTCCTAATCCTCTCAATCAAGGTCCTCCCATAAGCCTTCCCAACTACACTTAACAAACTAATCCCTCTGAAACTACTACATTCACACTTGTCCCCTTTTCCCTTGTAAAGAGGAACTATACAGGCACTCCTCCAGTCCTCCGGTACTCTACCCTCTCTCCAGCAAACATTAGATAACCTCACCATCCAATCTACCATCACCGTACCTCCTTTTTTTTTAAAACATTCTGCATGGCATCCATCCAGACTAGGTGCCTTACCTGCTTTCATCATCCCAACAACTGTCTTCACTTCATCCTTCCTTATTCTCCTCCATTTTCCTCACTCATCACGGTCATTTTCTTAGCATTTCCCCCTGCAGCTATCTTTCCCTACCTATCCTCCTTCACATTTAGCAACTCCTTAAAATATTCTGCCCATCTTCCCCTTACTGCCTTCTCTTCCATTATCAACTCTCCATCTGCACCTATTACCTTTTCTTCTCTACTTGATTCGCCTCCTCTTCCTCTCTTAATTTCTTTCCAAAACATCTTTTTATTACTTTCAAAAATTTCTGTCATACTCTTACCCCATTTCACATCTGGTCTCCTCTTTGGCTCCTTTACCTTTTGCTTTACTTCTCTTTTCTTTGTACCTCTCATATGACTCCCTCGTCCTATTTTGTAACCAAATTGTGAAAGCTTGCTTCTTCTCTTCTACAACCTTCTTTGTTTCCTCATCCCACCATTCACTACCCTTCCTTCTATTTCCTCCTGTCCTTCTTGTTCCACACACCATTCTTGCACACTTTGTGACTC
>NC_134813.1:1591729-1594229 GCF_046742065.1 Oratosquilla oratoria
CCCTTGGATTGTCTCATCAACCCCTGGGGTTGATATCCGACCACTTTGGGAACCTCTGGTCTAGACGTTGGGTTGACCACCTCGTAGGTTTTGGCTGATGCAGGAAAACTATCCCAGACCTACTGGTCTGGGATAGTTTTCCTGCTTTCCTTGTAGTCCGTCACCTGGTTGTACAGGCAAACCTGGAGCTCGATGTAACAACCGGTTCGACCGCTTGTGCTGACGGATTCCACGGTCATCCTGGAGGAGGACTGCATCTACGGTGGCTGCCTCTGCCTGGAGACACTCGATGAGCTTCCATATGGTTGGATTGGCGTGGCCCACTAGACTGGAGAATTTATTGTTCCAGCCCTCGCAGATGTTGTTGGTGCGTGGCTCGTTGGCTAACGTGGCATGGTGCTAGTTCCACCGGTGAGGAGAGAACATTGGTGGACTGCGGTGAAGTCGAAGAGGCTTGACGACTCGAAGGGTGGTGGTGACTCGGCGCTGGTGACGGAGCGGCCCAGAGACGTAAGTTGAGTTGAAGTACTCGACTAGGGCCTCAGCTTCGTCGGGCATGGTGGACTGGAGATGAGCCATGCCTGCCTTGACCTCCTCCTCAGGGGGTAGAACGCCAGGGCATCCAACTGGCCACAGAAGAGACGAAACTCGGCATCCCCTTCATACAGATTCTTGAGACCCAGGCCTTAAACCTCCCACTTTGAGTCTGGTGTTTACGTTTCTCCCCTTCAACATGGATCCTAGACTCCAGATATATATATATATATATATATATGTATATATATATATATATATATATATATATATATATATATATATATATATATATAAATATATATATATATACATATATATGAAGGTGAGGTGGGCAAAATGAAACGTTAAGGCTAGAGTATGGAGCTTTATTCAGAACCAGACGTTTCGACCTATTCGGCCTTCCTCAGTGGACTGAATACAGAATAAAAATCAAAGTCCGTCAACAGCTTACATGGTGATCTGACGACCCTGCGTGACCGCACCCCGGTCACGTTGTCCCCCCACACTCGCCGACCGCCAGTTGTGCGGACGTTTGAGCCCAGGACATAAACCCCTTACGAGAATTTGTGGTTTTCTCGGTAGCAATGTGTGCCGCCTCCAAAGCTTTCCTTTTCTTTTTTCCCATTTTTCTATGTAGAACGTGGGCTTCCTTCCAGTTTGGCAAATTATTTTCTTCATCGATGTGAACTACTAGGGCATTTGATGTTCTGTGATGTTTCACATCCCTCTTGTGTTCTTCTAATCTTTTGTCCATGCCGCGTCCTGTCTCACCGATATAAACTTTCTCACAACCTGTACAAGGAATTCTGTAAACAACACTTTTATTTTCTTGCAAAATTTCCGTATTTCTGGTAAACTCACCAATTCTCTTCCCCGCTGATGTTACTAAATTTATTCTGGTGTTCTTTAAAAAATTACTAATTAATGGTGTGTATCTAGAGTTAGGAACTGAAATAAATATTTTGTCCTTGCTGGTGCTGTTATCTGTAGCTGTTGAGCTCCTTTTTATAATTTTGATGGCTTTGTGTTTTAATTTTATAAGAAAGCCCAAAGGATATGCTAATTCTTGGAAGGTTTTAAAGATATGGTTGAGCTCATCCTGTAAAAATTCTTTGCTGCATATCCTTAGGGCTCTTAACATGAATCCGATTATTATCCCTGGTTTGACTCTAGTACTGTGAGCTGAATAAAAATTAATGTAATCTTCTCGGTTTGTTGGCTTTCTGTATACTTTGAATTTTATTCCGTTTTCTGTTTTCTTTATTATAGTATCCAAAAAAGGAATTTCGTCATTTATTTCTTCTTCTAATGTAAATTGTATTTTCTGTTCTATGTTATCTGACTGGGTTAATTTCTGTCTTAAATAAACAAACTCGGGTACCATTACTAGAATGTCATCGACATATCGCTACCAATGTGTATTTTTACACATGAGTTTGATATAACTGGTACTTTCTAATTCTTCTTAATATAAACATTCCATCACTGAACTAAGGGGACACCCCATGGCTAACCCACTATGCTGGAAATATTCTACGCCATCGAACATGACGGGGCCCCGAAGTTGACACATAGAGAAACCAAATCGATGAAGTCTCTCTTAGCTACTGGCATCTCATTCTAAATCAGATCTTTAACAACTTTTTTTTAACTGCTTTTTAACGCTTCTTTTGTGGATACATTTGTGAATAAAGCTTGAATATCAAAGCTGGCTAGTTTTTTGCCAGTTAGGTCCATACCTCTAAGTCTATTTAATAAATCAGATGAGTTCTTGAGGTGTGCATCACTGATGGTACCTAATGTTTTTTAAGGGTTTTTGCTAATATTTTGGCAAGTTTGTGTGGAGCTGACCCTATTCCCGATGTTATGGGTCTCATGGGTATATTTGTTTTGTGTGTTTTGGGTAAGCCTCTCATGTGTGGGGGAAATTCCAAAGTATACAGAAAGCCAACAAACCGAGAAG
>NC_134813.1:1611729-1616604 GCF_046742065.1 Oratosquilla oratoria
AATGTGAGTATCCATGTCATGCCAAAGTATGGTTCCTTGGGGCTCCTGTGTATTTGTGTCCAACCAGTCTGGATTCCAGCTTCATAGTCGCCATGTTCCTATGTATGAGGAAGGGAAGGGCTTTCGCAGTTCCCCTTTTGTGCATTTATATTCGTAAAATTTATGATATGAGACTTAATTCAAGCTTATTCCTCTCTTGGCGGGTGTTGTTTTGGTAAGGCCCAGACTTGGAGGTTTTCTTATTTTTATAAAAGATGATAAGTTTGATTGGAAGTGTTGTCATTCATAGGCTTTTATGTTTCTTTTGACGATGTCTTTGATGGCTTTTCACTTTTGGGGGGGGCTTTTCCATCTTCTTTGTTAAGCTGTAGAAAAGTGTGACTTGTGATTTTTTTTTTTCTTCTTGGTTAATATTGTCGTGGAATTGGTTTGTTGTACTATTTGTTTAAGATGTTTTCGGGTAACTTTATTCATTTCTTTGTTGCTGAAAGCCGTACATTTACTAGTACCTGGGTAGGTGCTGTTCGAGTTTATTTGGTGGGACTTTTGACCAGGTATCACAGTGCGTAATGTGCTCAGATGCAGACATAAGCTCCAATGGTAGAAGGTTATATGTCGATTGGGGCACTCGTCTGTTTCCCGTTGACACATTGGCCTTCATTGGAAAGCACTTGGTTGTAGGACAATTTGGTGGTGAAATTATGTCCACTTTGAGTTAAACAAAGGACATCAATGGAAGGGAAAATGGATGTTACCCACACTGTGTAAATTTGTGAAATTTAAGGCTGTCTTCTTGTAGTTTAACGACGGAAGTTTTTCCATTCTTGGTAGTTATTAATTTTAATGAAGATGTCATCTATATACCTGCAGTATATCTCCGGTTTTTCCATACTGCGAAATATTAGTATCTTCTATACTTCTTCATGAAGAATAAATTTGCGAAAAGCACACCCAAGGGACGAGCCCATAGCAACACCGTCGACCTGGGGAGTACAGTTTACCTTGTGGGCAAGAAAAAGGTAGCCCTCGCTCCGTACCCAGCATATTAATAGCCCGCCTATATTCTCAGATATTTCTTAGCTTAGGGGTAGAGTGTGTCCCTGTATATTCTATCTCAACAAATGAGAAGTCAATCGTCCTTATTTGCAGGAATTTGTGTAAATAAGGACCGACGGACGACGACGACGACGAACGACGACGTACGACCGACGACGACGACGGCGACCACGACGACGACCACGATCGCGACCACGACGACGACCCACGACGACCACGGACGACGACGGACGGACCAGACCACGACCAACGACCACGATCGACCACGAGACGACGACGACCACCACGACAACGACCACGACGACGGACGACCCACGGACGACGTACCACGACGACCGAACCCACGGACGACGACACGACGCGACCACGACGACGACCACGACGAGACCCGGGGACGAGGACCACGACCACGACGACGACACGTACCGACGCGGGACGAACGACGACACGACCGACAGCGAGACGACGATGACCGACGACGATCCCGACCACGACGATCCACGAACGACCACGACGACGACGACGTTGACGACGACGACGATCCACGACGACCACTCGACGACCACGGACGACGACGACGGACGACGACTGACGACGACGGACGACGACGACACGGACGGGACGGACCCACGACGACCACGGACGACCACGACGACGACCACGACGACGACCACGAAGACGACGACCGACGAACGACGACGACGACGACGACCACGACAACGACGACCACGAAAACGACGACCACGGAAGACGACACGAAGCGACGACGACGACGACGACGACGTCGACACACGACGGACCACGACGACGACAACGACAGATATAACTATTTCTGCGGCCTAGTTCTCTTGAATACGAGTATGTATCTTGGACTAAAGCAAAATGTGATGCAGGAAAAATCGGGTCGACATCTTTATTTTCTATTTGTCTTTCTAAGACATGGCGAATAAACATAAAAGATAGCATGGTTGGTTCACATTGTTCCTCGCTTCTTCCTTCTTCTTCCCCAGTGTTATACTTTTTCGAGGGGTTCTTCGGTCTTTCCTCGTGCCGCAGTCCTTCTTGCCCTTTGACAGGACGTTCTTGCATGAGCTCTTCCCCTTGTTAGTGTCCGGCGGGCAAAATGGCTCGACGGCCAGGAATTCCTCCTCCTCTTCTTGGCCTAGGTTCGTTGGGCGAAATCCCAGCTCTCCTTCCTACGCGGGGTATTTCTCCTTTGGCTCGGTTGAAATCGTCCTCAGGGCACCAAGGGCCGAGGGAACTTCCGACCACCTGAGAAGAGTGGGCTGCGCCACCGGCTCCAACACCCGACTTCCGCCATTTGCCAGCACCATCATGGGTCCTTCGTGAGGACAACAGGGCGAGTACTTTGCGACCGTGAAGCCGATTGTCAGCTTGGGCAAGCCCGGAGTTCGTCACTCGTTCAGGCAGGAGAAGACCCCGTTCAAAGTTCCCTTGTTCCCTTAGGCCTTCGAACGCTCTCGCTGATCCTCGGAAGAAGATTTCCACGAAGATGATAGTTCGAGTCGAATCGGTCCGCTGATACGCAGGGTAAGAATGTGGTTCAGGTGGTACTACTCTGGTCCCCTAGTTCAGGTTGGCCGCCTTCCTTCGTGTTGTGTCCCTCGTCGCGCCCACTTCGCCGACGGCGCGACTCGACGGGGGCGCCCTTCGGCAGAGGGCCGAGATGCATCTCGGGATGGAGGCTGCTCTCGGCGGGGTAGTGCGCCATGGCCTGGGACTCCAGCACGGGCCTTCCTTCGTCCTTGAAGGACCCTGTAAGGACCTTGTACTCCTCCACTTCTTCCCCCCTTCTCTTTTTCCTATCTCTTATCGTTATCCCTTTTTCCCCTTTAATGTATTAAGTATATGCACGCACACACATACACTGCTACACTACACACACACACACACACAACCCCTCAACACACACACAACATCACACACAACACACACACACACACACACACACACACACACCCACACCACAGCGACACACAGACACACACCCACACACACATCACACACACACACCCACACAGACACACACACAATTACTATATATAATATTTATATATATATATATATATTATATATATATATACAGTACATATATAAATAATACATATATATATATGTATATACTATACATATATATATGTATTTATATATATATATATAGATACGTATATTATTTATAAATATATTTATATACATATGTATATTATATACTATATTATGTTTGGAATATATATATATATATAGATAAATAGTATTATATATATAAACATATATATTACAAAGGATTACAAAGGCGCGGAGCATTGCGATAGGAGGACCTTTTGGGTCCATATCTAGGTCGGCTGATCGAAAAATAAATCCATAATAATATAATAATAAATAAAAAACTATAATAATGTATATAACAATTAAAATACATAAATAAATGCATAGGTATAGTTAAATAATAAACAAACAGGTAAAATGGTAAATAATAATAAATTGAAGTACAACTAATTATAAATGATAATCCAGATTAGACCAAATGATATACAAAACAAAAACAAATAATATAAAATAAATTATAATCATTACAGGCATCTTGCTTAGGTGTTTATCTATTGATTGTCTTAAAGCTTCGAACTGAAATACATTGCCCTACCTCTGCTGGGAAGTTCTTTCTTTTCAAGTAAACTACACGGTTGGGGAAGTTGTTTCTACCCACTTCCATATTGAATCTATGTTCCGGACAGTTTGAGACCATTGTTTCTTGATCTAGAATTCTCATTCAATGTGAAAATTTTGTCACTTTTTGATGTTGTCAATTCCCTTTTGAAAATCTTATTAGACTCTGTATCAAGTCACCTTTGAGTCTACGTTTATTTAGGGAAAACAGATTCATGTGTTTTGAGTCGATTTTCGTACTGTATTTATTTTTGAGTTTTTGGAATAAGTTTTGTGGGCTCGCCGGTTGTACTTTTTCTCCATAGTTTGTCAATGTCTTTAGTGGGATTCGTGTGACCCATAACGGAGAACAGCATATTCGCCATAAATGTGGACGAACCTAATGATTTATAATAAGCTTGTTAATGAGTGATGGACTTTTGAAAAGTTAAAAAGATCGCGCAATCAGTTCTAGAAACTTATTTGCTTTCTCAGAGGCTGAAATACACTGCTTGGTTGATTTGAGGTCGTTACTGATAATTTCGGACGATTATCTTTGTATTCACTATTCCACTTGTGTTAACGGAATTTCCAAATAACTAGTAATTCGTACTTACTGTTATTTTTACCTATGTGCATTACCTTGCAGTTTACTTGTGTTCAATTTTCATTAGCCACTTTTCATACCATTGCTGTAATTTATCTAAATCTTCTTGTATTATCTAATTGGTTTGAGTGTTCAATTTGCCACTCCGCACACTTGCTTTTGTATCAATCAGCAAATTTGGCATACAGTAGATTTTAGTCCATGGTCTATATCATTTATAAATACTATGAATATGAAGTGGCCCAAGAACGGAAACCCGGAGGAACTTCCACTTGTTAATTATTTTTCCATCTAGAAGGTTATTCATTTGTGGGTGTGCGCTGGTTGCCTGGTTGAATCGTGTTAGGAGAAAAACTCTCTGTTTTTCGACCATTCATACCAATTACCAATCCAACCTAATAGGCTACTCCACTTATTCCGTGTAAAGCTAGAATTGTAGTAAGTAGCTCTTTCGTTTTCGTGGGGGACGGTAATCAAAAGCTTTTGTCAAGAAGTCTAGATATTTTAAATCTATATTAGTTTCTTTTGTCATAATTTCGATATAACTG
>NC_134813.1:1617104-1622104 GCF_046742065.1 Oratosquilla oratoria
TCCGGGCAATCGATCGATCGCTGCTGCGCCATCGATCGAATCCATCGTTCGTGCAGGCAATCGATCGATCGCGCAACCATCGATCGATCGCGCTGGCTCGCTTTCGATGGATGTCCCTATGGTTGATTGCTATACCACTTCCAAACCAATAAATTCCAATGAAGAAGTGGTCATTGGTATAATTATTAAACTATTATTTATACTTTTATATCATGACGTGGTCATTTTTTCCAATTTTACAAATTCAAAAGGTCCATGTGATTTTATTAAGCGTATGCTCTTCATCAATTAATGTGTATAAAAATTTATACTTAGTACTTGACATAATTGATCAAAACGCATCAGCTTTTATGTCACAACGAAACTGGAAATGAAACGTATTTCTTATATATGTCCACACTCCTACTTGTCCGTCGTAATGTTTGTAGCCATCTCTCTGGGATATTTTAAACTAAAAAGCTCAAATGAACAAAATACCAGTATGGTCCGCCGTAGTTTCAGGCCTTCGTTTCTTATATTGCTGATGATTTAGTCAGCATGACAAACGAATTATTGAAGAGGAAATAATATAGTGAGCGAGCTGGTCAGTTGAAAATCGCTGTAGATTTAGTCCCAGTCAAGGACAGTGACAGACTAATTGCTGAAGAGGAAGTGATAAAGTGAGGAGTTAGTGAATTCAAATCACAAATGATTTAGTCAACAAGAGAGACTGACACGTACTAATTACTGAAAAGGATGTAATATAATGAGGAGTTTGGTCCAGTTCAAGTCCGTTGATGATTATAGTGAGCAGAGGAAAATTCTGTATTTTTAGAACAAATATTAAACTTTATAGCTGAGTACAAAATAAAACAGATGAATTCCCGAATGCCCAAACTTAAAATGAATCTGGTTTGAGCTTTTTTCTGTTAGTTTGTTGTTTGTAGTTAAAATTAAATGGTCATTTTATCTAAAACCGGCAGTTTAAAAAATAAAAATGAAAAAGAGGGGCAATCATGTCCAACTAGAAACTTTTGTAGTTGAATTTATAAAAATTCCTTGTGTTACCACAACAGCTAGTTTAAAGAAAATCAAAAAGAAAGAAAAAGGAATAATCGCTACAATCACAATTCTTAAGAATGTAGAAAATATTCAAGGTTAAATGATCTATACTAAAAACCACCCGTGCCCATGAGGGCCACTGCGATCGCTGCTGCCAAGTGAGAAGGGTTGGTGAGATAGGTTTCGGGTAGGTGAACGAATTCAATAAATGAATGAAGAAAAAAAGTATCAGTATTTTGTAACATCCCCGTACATAAAGTCCTATAGTTTGTTTTTGGTGGCTAAGGAACTAGAATAGGGCTAGGCAAATTTACATGTAATCATATTACTAATTAAAATCCCAAATATAAATGAAAATCTAATAGCTACCTAAAAACTATACTAGGGAGATAACTATTTTGAAAAAGTAAAATATCGTGGCTCTCAAACTTACTGTGAGAAAGCAGGTCAGGCCTTCTTTACCAGCCTACACCTCCTCTATTTTAACAACATTACCCATCTTACAAAATCTTATATTTTTATTAAACATACATGTAACCATTGTAACACAATTTGATTCCACCCCTATTTGTCTTTATGACCTCCATGGTAACATTGGAACATGGTAGCCCTATAATTACTCAGTCCTTGGAATAAACTGAAATGGTAGAACACTTAACTTGACCTCTTACTTTTAATATGATACATGGATGAAGAATTGTGAATAACATGCAGGTAAAAACGTATGGCAAAAGGTTATTTTATCCATTATAAAAAGTGTAAGGTTTGGCTAATTGCTATAAAATTCATAAAAATATCTCAACTATAAAGTTCAAATAAATATTGTAATGCTTTACAACTCTCTCAAATGTAAAAACTGTAATACATAAGAAGATTTATTAAATAAACTTTGATACTCAAAAAACCCTACAATTCAAATAATACAAATGACCTCTAAAATTTTTTTCCAAAACATTTATCCACTCATAATAATTTCATTTCACCTCAAAGTTCAAACAATGACAAAAACATTTTGGTTTGAACAAACATGATAAAAAACCCATCAAAAACACAATCAAGGGGTCTCTCAAATATTGAAATCAAATTAAGAAAAAAAAATTCTTTAAATAAAATACAAATAAATTAGGAATCCTTCAAAGGAAATAATATTACCCTAAAACCCCCAAAATATAACTGTTAGTCGTTATCTTTAATCAAAAGTTTTCTGTTACCCAATGCCAATTAATGCAACACTATCTCCCATAACGAGATCCTCAAAGAATTGGTACATGGTTTTACAAAACTACTCAGTCAAAACTGCTCGTATTCTATTCTATCTTACCTTGAATTTCAAAAAGAAAACGGTCCTAGTATTAAAAGGAAGAAACAAAAATAAAATCAGAATCCAAAGAAAATCTTAATAAGAAAAAAAAATAAAGATCATACCCTAATTCCCAACAAAAAACTCACATAGATTTAGGGATAAGAATGCTATCAGGGTTTTGTGAGATTTTTAAGGTGTGAGCATTTGTTCCATTTTTTTTATTAAGGGTGTAGAACATTTTGTCCGTACGCCCAAAAGACCTCCTAGCCTCAGCAATGAACAGACTGAACCCCTGATTCATGAAGTTCGCAAGGTGCGTCCCCAGTACAAAGAACTTTGTGACCATGAAAGCATTTTAAATATAGAAAAATTGACTTGGGAAATTTTAGGAGATCAGGAAGCGAATTTTTTTCTTAGTTTGTGGTGCAAAGATAACTTCCTACAAACAAATAATTACTACCCGATCCTACGAGGAGAGAAAATACTCTGGACTATAACTCTTAACTAAATAATGAGCACCTAACGAGTAACGTACATCCATACATTACATATAACCAAGGCTTTTTTCCCCCTTACAAGGGAGGTAGCCAAAAAGGAAAAGGCATAAAAATCAATCCCACCCATTCCATCCCTAAATACACTCCACACCCCCAACCACCCTCCCTCTTATCTGAGCACTCTCCTGGATGGAACGGGTCATCCCCTCGCACCTTGTTCCCACTGCCCTGGGTCACAAGCAGTGTCCGCAACGACACACAGCACAATCGCACAGCAAGGCCGCTTCATTAAATCGAGACGACCACCCCCCCTCTCCGTCTCCCCATGCATAAAAGGAGAATGACCCGGAGAAAAATCCCTTCGGGCCTGCGTCAAATTTTGCTACACCACATACTACCTCATCCCCGCATCCCCCCGCCCATATCCACCTCATGCATCACAACATCATCCATATACAACCATTCTATCCATTCATCCCTGTCTTCCTTGTCCTCTCCCGTCCTTCCTCATACAAACATTCCCCTCCTCCCCAAAGCCCCCTATCACCCCGATCCATCCACCCTCATCCCTAGGACGTCCCCTCATGATTCACATCCCCCCCAACAATCTGGCATTCCATACCTCTTTTAACTAGTCTTCTCTTTCACTCATCTCTTTCCTATGTGTCCCAAACCATCCTAATACTCTTTCATCAACCACTATCTCCCCAACTTCCCCTTTCCACCCCTGTTTCTCCTCCTCACCCCTCATCTTCTCACTCTCATCAAGCCTAGTAAAATCCCCCATCATACTTCTCAGACCCACCTCACCTCAAACACATATCAAACTCCTTCTCTCTTCCTCTCTTAATGTTCCATGTTTCTTCTGCCCCCCCCCCGATACAGTACTGTTGGCACAATCACTCCTTCATACAGTCTCCTCTTAGCAGTCTATTCCCAAATGTCAATTCCGTTCATTACACTCTTTCAATCCACGCAAGGCATTTACTTGCTTCTCTCAATCTACATTCTACCTCCACCTTCACTCCACCTTTTCCTGCCAACATTTGGACCTAAGTATCTAAAACTATCCACTTCTTCCAGTCACTCTCCCTTTATGCTCACCCTCCCAGTCTACTGCCACGTTCATCACCCCCTTGTACATCTCATTCACCTTACTTTTACCCACATTTATCTTTGAGCATTCTTCTTATCACATACTCTCCCAAACTACTCTGGTCACCAAAGCGTTCCCTTCAATCCCTCCTCTGATCTCCTGCCACAAGCGCAGTTGTCGTCCCGCAAAACAATTAGCTGGCTCACCTCCCACTATTCTCCATTTTCTTTAACCTTCTCCAATCCCTGACCCCAACCACACCTTGCGTTTACCACTCGTACTAAACCCCCATCCCATGTATAAGTTGAACAGCCAGGGCGACATAGTAACGCATCCTTGACGAAGTCCCTACCTTTTACCTCGGAACCACTCACTCCTCTCCATTTCCTAATCCATGACACATAGCCTCTACTATTCTCATAAAAAACTCTTGACATGCTCCGAAGAAGCTTTCCTCCTATCCCGTATATCTGCATAACCTCCCACAGTGACCTCCTCCTGTCTACCCTATCGTAAGCCTTTTCCAGATCCATAAAAGCCCAAAAAAAACATCCTTCCCCCCTTTCCTATAGCTTTCTCACATATCTGTCTTAACTACACTACAAAGATCTAATTTACACAACCTCCTACCCGTCCCTCAAATCCACACCTGTTCCCTCACCAATTACGCCCTCAGTACTCCTCTCTGTTCCCTCTCCTAATCCTCTCAATCAAGGTCCCTCACCCCATAAGGCCTATCCCAACTACACTTAACAAACTAATCCCTCTGAAACTACTACATTCACACTTGATTCCCCTTTTTCCCTTGTAAAGAGGAACTATAACAGCACTCCTCCAAGTCCTCTCCGGGCAACTCTACACCCCTCTCTCCAGCAAAAATTAGAATAACCTACTACCAATCCAGTCT
This sequence comes from Oratosquilla oratoria, assembly GCF_046742065.1. NCBI lineage: Eukaryota > Metazoa > Arthropoda > Malacostraca > Stomatopoda > Squillidae > Oratosquilla > Oratosquilla oratoria. Next base: position 1,621,949 of record NC_134813.1, read on the forward strand.
AACCCATCACCGTACCTCCTTTTTATTTTTTAAACATTCTGCATGGCATCCATCCAGACTAGGTGCCTTAACCTGCTTTCATTCATCCCAACAACTGTCCTTCACTTCATCCTTCCTTATTCTCGCTCCCCATTTTCCTCACCTCATCCCTGGTCA
>NC_134813.1:1629604-1639604 GCF_046742065.1 Oratosquilla oratoria
TTGCAATTTTTATTATTATTGTTATTATAATTTTAGTTATCAATAATGTTATTATCACCATTTTGATCCGTTATAAAAGTGCTAAATGGCAACATTCACCAAGGCGATGACGTTCCAATAATGATACAGACACTTTCACATATATATAAAGATAAGTGTTTTAAAATAAACATTTATAATTTACCAATAGCTTTAAAAGTGATATTATATATTCTTTATTATATTACTATAAGTAATATTCAAGCCAATAATATTACACAAGCTCGTCATTCACGATGTGGTTGTGTGTATGTGAGATTTTCCCTACATGCACAGAATGGAGAGGATTTTCAACTCAGAGTGAAATGACATGGTTTTTCTTTAAGTTTAGATATTGGTTGGTTGATTATTCTCACTCTTTCAGTACGGGAAGAGAACAGGATCATCTCATGCTAACCATTTATTTTCAAAGACTGCCTTTCGACCCCATAGTAATTTACTGACCCCTTTCGACTCCCTAGCAATCTACTGACCCCCTTTCGACCCCTTGGCTATTTGTCGACCCCTTGGATTGTCTCATCAACCCCTGGGGGTTGATATCGACCACTTTGGGAACCTCTGGTCTAGACGTTGGGTTGACCACCTCGTAGGTTTTGGCTGATGCAGGAAAACTATCCCAGACCTACTGGTCTGGGATAGTTTTCCTGCTTTCCTTGTAGTCCGTCACCTGGTTGTACAGGCAAACCTGGAGCTCGATGTAACACCGCTTCGACCGCTTGTGCTGACGGATTCCAGGGTTATCTTGGAGGAGGACTGCATCTACGGTGGCTGCCTCTGCCTGGAGACACTTGATGAGCTTCCATATGGTTGGATTGGCGTGGCCCACTAGACTGGAGAATTTATTGTTCTAGCCCTCGCAGATATTGTTGGTGCGTGGCTCGTTGGCTAACGTGGCATGGTGCTGGTTCCACCGGTCAGGAGCGAACATTGGTGGACTGCGGTGAAGTCGAAGAGGCTTGATGACTCGAGGGGTGGTGGTGACTCGGCGCTGGTGACGGAGCGGCCCAGAGACGTAAGTTGAGTTGAAATACTCGACTAGGGCCTCAGCTTCGTTGGGCATGGTGGACTGGAGATGAGCCATGCCTGCTTTGACCTCCTCCTCAGGGGGTAGGAACGCCAGGGCATCCAACTGGCCACAGAAGAGACGAAACTCGGCATCCCCTTCATACAGATTCTTGAGACCCAGGCCTTAAACCTCCCACTTTGAGTCTGGTGTTTACGTTTCTCCCCTTCAACATGGATCCTAGACTCCAGATATATATATATATATATATATATATATATATATATATATACATATATATATATATATATATATATATATATATATATACATATATATATATATATACATATATATGAAGGTGAGGTGGCAAAATGAAACGTTAAGGCTAGAGTATGGAGCTTTATTCAGAACCAGACGTTTCGACCTCTTGGGCCTTCCTCAGTGGACTGAATACAGAATAAAAATCAAAGTCCGTCAACAGCTTACATGGTGATCTGACGACCCTGCGTGACCGCACCCCGGTCACGTTGTCCTCCCACACTCGCCGACCGCCAGTTGTGCGGACGTTTGAGCCCAGGACATAAACCCCTTACGAGAATTTGTGGTTTTCTCGGTAGCAATGTGTGCCGCCTCCAAAGCTTTCCTTTTCTTTTTTCCCATTTTTCTATGTAGAACGTGGGCTTCCTTCCAGTTTGGCAAATTATTTTCTTCATCGATGTGAACTACTAGGGCATTTGATGTTCTGTGATGTTTCACATCCCTCTTGTGTTCTTCTAATCTTTTGTCCATGCCGCGTCCTGTCTCACCGATATAAACTTTCTCACAACCTGTACAAGGAATTCTGTAAACAACACTTTTATTTTCTTGCAAAATTTCCGTATTTCTGGTAAACTCACCAATTCTCTTCCCCGCTGATGTTACTAAATTTATTCTGGTGTTCTTTAAAAAATTACTAATTAATGGTGTGTATCTAGAGTTAGGAACTGAAATAAATATTTTGTCCTTGCTGGTGCTGTTATCTGTAGCTGTTGAGCTCCTTTTCATAATTTTGATGGCTTTGTGTTTTAATTTTATAAGAAAGCCCAAAGGATATGCTAATTCTTGGAAGGTTTTAAAGATATGGTTGAGCTCATCCTGTAAAAATTCTTTGCTGCATATCCTTAGGGGTCTTAACATGAATCCGATTATTATCCCTGGTTTGACTCTAGTACTGTGAGCTGAATAAAAATGAATGTAATCTTCTCGGTTTGTTGGCTTTCTGTATACTTTGAATTTTATTCCGTTTTCTGTTTTCTTTATTATAGTATCCAAAAAAGGAATTTCGTCGTTTATTTCTTCTTCTAATGTAAATTGTATTTTCTGTTCTATGTTATTTAATTGGGTTAATTTCTGTCTTAGATTGACGAACTCGGGTACCACTACTAGAATGTCATCGACGTATCGCCACCAATGTGTATCTTTACCCATGAGTTTGATGTAACTGGTACTTTCTAATTCTTCTAAATATAAACATTCCATCACTGAGCTTAGGGGAGACCCCATGGCTAACCCACTATGCTGGAAATATTCTACGCCATTGAACATGACGGGGCCGAAGTTGACACATAGAGAAACCAAATCGATGAAGTCTCTCTTAGCTACTGGCAGCTCATTCTCACTCAGATTTTTAACAACTTTTTTAACTGCTTTTAACGCTTCTTTGGTGGATACATTTGTGAATAAAGCTTGAATATCAAAGCTGGCTAGTTTTTTGCCAGTTAGGTCCATACCTCTAAGTCTATTTAATAAATCAGATGAGTTCTTGAGGTGTGCATCACTGATGGTACCTAATGTTTTTGTAAGGGGTTTCGCTAATATTTTGGCAATTTTGTGTGGAGCTGACCCTATTCCCGATGTTATGGGTCTCATGGGTATATTTGGTTTGTGTGTTTTGGGTAAGCCTCTCATGTGTGGGGGAAATTCAAAGTATACAGAAAGCCAACAAACCGAGAAGATTACATTCATTTTTATTCAGCTCACAGTACTAGAGTCAAATCAGGGATAATAATCGGATTCATGTTAAGAGCCCTAAGGATATCCAGCTTCCACTGTGCTGCTCTTATCTATACTTCTAATCTTTACATTTTTGTTGATCCCGTCGTCACCAAAATCATTATTGTCGGTCCGCCTCTTGCTTACAAGACGCCTGGCCTCCTGGACCATGCCCCTCTCTTCCTCATTTCCCTCCATTTCCCTCAATAATCCCTTCCCTTCTCCTTCCCTATCACTCCCCCACTACTCCACGAGCACTCCCCTTCCCTATAAATACAATAAGGCACTTCCTGGACGTTGAGATCCACGTAGATTTTCCTTTTTCTTCGGTACACCAATTCTCGCCGTCCATTCGACGAAAGTGTGTGTGTGTGTGTGTGTGTGTGTGTGTGTGTGTGTGTGTGTGTGTGTGTGTGTGTGTGTGTGTGTGTGTGTGTGTGTGTGTGTGTGTGTGTGTGTGTGTGTGTGTGTGTGTGTGTGTGTGTGTGTGTGTGTGTGTGTGTGTGTGATTCACCATGGCCTGGTATCACGTGTTGTACTCGTAATCGACAGGTATTATCAAACCGGTAGGGAGCTCAGAGCTTATATATGACCGATCTAGGGGGTAATGCTGTGACCTTACACACACACCCAACTCCTCGCCCATGATAGTTGTAATAACGACTCACAGCGCAGCGATACTTAAATTATTTCAGCCCTGGACGGGATTCGAACCAGGACCGCTGTAGTGGCGACCGTGATCGCTACCATTGCGCCACGTGTGTGTGTGTGTGTGTGTGTGTGTGTGTGTGTGTGTGTGTGTGTGTGTGTGTGTGTGTGTGTGTGTGTGTGTGTGTGTGTGTGTGTGTGTGTGTGTGTGTGTGTGTGTGTGTGTGTGTGTGTGTGTGTGACGTTTCTACTACAAGTCTTCTTCAGATATACATATATACATTTACGTATGAGTGCATTCATATGCAATACGTTCCGTATACTATATACATGCGTGTGTAATTAGTTTTTGTTCACTGTTCATTTATTTGTTCACACAATTATGTGTTTATTGAGATACGATCGGAGGCTTTGAGTTTTTTTTTTTTTTTTTTAAAGTTCGCCGCCAAGAACAGCTGGTTTGATTGGTCTTCAAAGACCGGAGACCGCTCCTGCCACTGTACAGTCACTTCCTTTAGCTCGCCGACACTCTTGGGGAGGTTTCTCTAGTAGGTGATGGAGGGCGTTACAAAAGGTTGTTTTTTATTTTTTGTTTTATCTTTTAGTTTTTCATTTTTGTTTATTCTATTGTTCCTATCATGCATATATCCACACGCACACACACACACATGCACAACATACACACGCACACACACAATGCATTACCCATAGACCGGGCCATATATGAGCTCTGAGCTATTATCCTGGAGGGTAATGGCTATCATTCACGAGTTCAATATATGATCCAAGATTGTGAAGAATCACACACACATGCACACACACACATGCACGCACACGCACACATATACATGCACGCACACGCACACATATACATGCACGCACGCACACGAACGTGAGTCAATGGTAGCTGTTGGCTACTTTTCTTGTGCCAGGAGACGAAGCTCAAGATACGACTATTTCCTATATACCTCAACCACAGACCCGTCCTATCTTACCTCCCTATCTGTCGCACGTTAATAGATAAAGTCGATCAGACAGGACGTGAATATCGATCTTATCAAGGAGGACAAAAGACACTCGGGCTCAAAAATGTACCTTTACCTTAGGAAATGATAGTCATCCTAATCAAAAGAAATTATCTCTTAAAGTGTCTAGTCACACTAGTGGAGGCTGTCGAGCCTTGATCCTCTAGTTTGTTGTTTCTAGAGGACAGGAAACCTTGTTTAAGTGTTTTTGATTACTAGAAATGAGAGGGAAATATATGTCGGAAGGTGCAGTAGAGAGAAAAAAAAATTAATCACTCAAAAAAAAAAAAAAAAAAAAAAAAAAAAAAAACAAAAAAAAAAAAAAAAAAAAAAAAAAAAAAAAAAAAAAAAACTTCGCGCCTGACGCCGCGGAAGAGATCGTGACGTCATGCCTACGCTGCATGCGAGATTGTGACGCCATATTCGCCGCGAGATTTATGTCCAAGAAACATGACCATCAAAATTGAAAGAGGCACCCCAGACAATACAGAAATAAACTAATCCTTTGAATAAGAGAGGGCAAGGCACAAACATACTGTGTCTCGTAAAGTCACGTTGAAAGACTTTGTGGTCAACCTGTATTAACACAACCGGGGTACATGTAATCAACACCCCCTCCCACCCTCTCCAACTACTCGCATTCTCCGTTTAGTGTTTGCTAAGGTGGCGGCACGCTAAGCATTTCCAAATCGCATGCTACTTGCTTTTGTTACTTCGGTTACGATATTTTGTTTTTCGAATTTCCAAATGCTAAATTACCCTTGCGTCACATTATAGTGAGAATGAATGACAAACTAATAAAAATTAAACCTATACGAATGTTAGACACGTTACTGAGATGTTCTTACGGAAGACTAGACTTTTGTAACCCAAGTCATTTCTACTCAAACAAAGTGAAAAAAGCAAGGACTGTAGCATGCTAGCCTAGTGTGTCGTCATCTAACGATGATTCATTGCAACACTCACCTTTTATCCGGGCTTGGGACCGGCATGGTACTGGTTTATACCATTCCCATGGCAGAGTTACACACCCACACACACACACCCACACGCACACACACACACACACACACACACACACACACACACACACACACACACACACACACACACACACACACACACACACACACACACACACACACACACACACACACACACACACACACACACACACACATATATATATATATATATATATATATATGTATATATATATACATATATACATACATATATTTATATATATGTATATATATATATATATATACATGTATATATATATACATATATATATGCATATATATATGAATATATACATGTATATATATAAATGTATATATGTATATATATATATATATATATATATGCATTATATCTGTATATATATATGTATATATGTGTGTGTGTGTGTGTGTGTGTGTGTGTGTGTGTGTGTGTGTGTGTGTGTGTGTGTGTGTGTGTGTGTGTGTGTGTGTGCGTGTGTGTGTGTGTGTACACAGACACACACACACACACACACGCACACACACACACACACACACACACACACACACACACACACACACACACACACACATATATATATATATATATACATATGTATATAAGAGTATATATATATATATATATATATATATATATATATATATATATATATATCCAGGGTAGCTTGGATTATGATTAGGCTGTGTAAAAGGTACACTCTAAAAATAGTTCAAGTTCATGCACCAACTTCACAGAGTTCAGACGATGAAATTGAGTCCTTCTATGATTATTTAAGTAAGGTAATAGATCAAGAAAAAGGTAAGTAAAATTTGGTAATAGGCGAGTTTAATGTTAAAGTGGGGAAGAAGATGGGAGATGAGTCGTGTATTGGGAAGTTTGGAGTAGGTGAGAGAAATGACAGAGGCGAGATGTTAGTCAATTTTGCAGAAAACTACAACATGAGGATAATGAACACTTTCTCCCAAAAGCGTGTAGGTCGCAAATGGACCTGGAGAAGTCCAAATGGAACAACAAAAAATGAAGTAGACTTCATATTAAGAGATGAGAGCAAGAGCGTTAGCAATGTTAGCGTCATAGATAAAGTAAACATAGGTAGTAACCATAGAATGGTAGGTTGCACAGCTAAATTCGATTTCAGAGCCGAGAAAAATAAACTAGTTTTAAGAAAGAAAATCAGCCTTGCAAAGATTAAGGATAATAAGAAGAAACTCCAGTTAGGAATTAAAAATAGATTCGAAACTCTAAGGTCCAACGAGGACACCGTCGAAGATATTAATTTAGATTTAGTGAATATCGTTAGGGAATCGGCAGAAAAATTAGAAAATACAAAAAGTATTAAAGAAAATAAATACTCTAAAGCTACAAATGATCTAATTAAAAGAAGAAGTACCATGCAGATTAAAAGCAGGAGAGACGAAATAGAAAGAGTAGAACTAAACAAGCTTATCAACAGAAGGCAAAGATCAGAGTAAAGAAAGAGAAACATGGATGAAATAGAGGAAACTATTCAGAAAGGTAAAATTATTAAAGGGACCGAGCATAGACATGTTTTAGGAAGACAGTAAATGATATGTTTGAAAGATAGAAATGGAGAATTCATTAACTGCAGAGGCAGAATGGTAAAAAGAGTAAATTAATTTTATCAAGAGCTTTACTCGTCGAAGACCGTAGTGGAGTCAGTAAATTAATTTGTAGGAGTTAGTAGTGTACAAGAGATTACAAAGGAAGAAGTAGAATTTGTTCTAAAAATATGAAACGAGGAAAAACACCTGGGAAAGATGGTATATCGGTAGATCTGTTGAAAGACGTAGGGAAAGAAGTTCATATTAAGTTAGCTCAGTTGTACACCCAGTGCTTACGTCAAGAAAGCGTTCCTGAATCGTGGTGTAATGCTATAGTTATTTTGCTTTATGAAAAAAGAGACCAGAAGGACCTTAGTAACAATCGACCAATTAGCTTGCTATCAAATATATATATATATATATATATATATATATATATATATATATATATATATATATATATATATATATATATATATATATATATATAAAGTATTCTCCAAGATCCTTACAAATAGACCAAGTCAAGTTTTAGATGGAAACCAACCAAGAGAACAGGCAGGATTTAGGAGCGGATATTTGACTCTAGGCCATTTGCAGGCGATGAACCAACTAATCGAAAAAACAGCAAAGTAGAGTATACCTCTTTGTTTAGCTTTTGTAGATTACGAGAAAGCCTTTGACCCGGTAGAACAAGTAGCAGTACTAAACTCGCTACTGAAGCAGGGTACCGACGAACAGATCGTAAGGGTTTTAGAAAAAAAAATATGCGAAAGGTACCACTATAATTCGACCACAGAAAATATCAAGATCGATACCATTTCACCCAAATTATTTACAGCTTGTTTGGAATATATTTTCAGAAGGTTGAGTTGGGAAGAGAAAGGGTTGAAGATCAATGGGGAATATTCGAACCACCTAAGATTTGCACATTTACATAATTCTTATTTCAGAAAAAACAACAACAACAGAAGACTTGCTAGAAATGCTGAGTGATCTGAACAAGTAAAGTCTCAAAGTTGGTTTAAGAATTAATAAGACCAGAACCAAAGTAATATTTAACACGAAAGTTCAAAGTAAAGAGATTATACTCGATGGTGAGAGTCTTGAAGAAGTTGAAGAGTATGATTATTTAGGCCAGATGGTGAAAATGACGAAAGATCATGTAATGAAATACTCGTAAAAAGACGCATTACAATTGGTTGGAAAGTGTTTGGTAAGTATACTAAAACCCTGAGATGCTCTCTACCTTTATGTTTGAAACGTAAAGTTTACAATCAATGCATTCTGCCAGCAATAATCTACGGGTGTGAGATTTGGAAACTGACGAAGGCGATGGAAACAAAGCTAAGGACTGCACAGAGGAGAATGGAGAGATCAATGATAGGAATAACGCTGAGAGACCAAAAGAGAGCAAGTTGGTTGAGAGAGCAGACTAGAGTGAAAGATATTGTGAATGCGGTAAAAGAGAGGAAGTGGAATTGGACAGGTAAGTTAGTCCGAACGACTGATGAACGATGGAGCAAGTGTGTTTACTGAGTGTACGCCGCGAGATGGGAAGCCTGGAAGAGGGAGACCAAACAGAAGTTGGAGAAGCGAGATAGAGAAGTTTGCAGGAGTGACGTGGCAGAGGTTGTCGCGGTCGTGTGAATCATGAAATGCAGAAATTGAAACGTGATAGAGCCAAGGACTCGAACCTCTGCTAGCACGTGCCAAGTGGTAGTGACTTAACCGATTGAGCCATCAAGAGAGATATAAGTTGAACACAACTTTTCTTATATATTTGTATGCTCGAGTCACATACACATACACGAAAATTTGCGTTTAACCCATCTCGACCATGATAGTATAACTGGTAAGTATACAACGCGGGAAAGTATTTTACAACACTGAATGGGTCCCAGTGAACATATTTACATTGTATTACTCACAATTCACTTTAATTCTAAGTCATCAACTTGGAGAAACTCGAGGAGGCATACATGCAGAAATTGAAACGTGGTACAGCCAAGGACTCTAGCCTCCGCTAACATGTGACAAGTTTGTATGTTCGAGTTACACACACGTACACGAAATTTTGCGTTCAACCCATCTCCACCATGATAGTATAATTGGTAGGTATACAGGAGGAAAGTATTTGTACAACACTGAATGGGTCTCAGGGAACAGATTTACATTTTATCAACCACAATTTACTTTAACTCTAAGCCATCAACATCGAGAACCTCGAGGAAGCATGCATACAAAAATTAAAACGTGGTACAGCCAAGGACTCTAACCTCCGCTACCACGTGAAAAGTGATAGTGACTTAACCGATCGCGCCATCAAAATGAGATATAAGTTGAGCGGAGGCTCGAGTCCTTGGGTGTACCACGTTTCAATTTCTACATGAATGCCTCCTCGAGCTTCTCCATGTTAATAGGTTACAATTGAAGTTAACTGTGGTTGATAAAATGTAAATCTGTTCACTGGGATCCAATCATTGTTGTATAAATATACATATATATATATATATATATATATATATATATACATATACATATACTAGAAAACACACTGTTGATTGGATTTAAGAAAAGAAAGGAAATAATGATTTCCGTATGTTACGATCTCTTGCTGTGATCCTCTTCTAGCGGAATACAAAGACAAAAGAAAACACATGTCTTATATACAGATATGT
>NC_134813.1:1657104-1667104 GCF_046742065.1 Oratosquilla oratoria
TATATATTCTGAAGATAAATAAACGAGATACATTTCTTACCCCTTTAGCTATAGGCATTCATTGTCAATCCACACACACACATGCACATACACACGTACGCAAAAGAATACGTACATGTGACATTTATATTTGTGTATGAATGTATCTCCAACCACGCGTTTTTCACCCTTCGGGGGGGGGGGCGCACGCCTGGGTGGGGGAGTGTTTAAAACTATATTTCATTTCCATATATATATATCTGTATATATATATATATATATATATATATATATATACATATATATATACATATATATATATATATATATATACATACATATATATATATATATATATATATATATATATTCTTCTTTTTGGTTAGGGTTAAGGGTAGTTAGGGTGGTGTATGGTTAGGTTAAGGATTATTCTCGAACTCGCTGCACCGCGCGGGTAATTTGGCTAGTATATATATATTTACATATATATATATTTATATATATATATATACATATATATATTTTTATACATATATATACATATATATATATATATTTTTAAATATATATATATATATACATATATACTTATATACATATATTTATATGTGTATATATATATATATATATATGAATAGACATACACACACACACACACACACACACACACACACACACACATATATATATATATATATATATATATATATATGAATATACATACACACACACACACACACACACACACACGCATATATATATGTGTGTATATATATATATATATATATATACACACATATATGTGTATATATATATATATATATAAATATATATAAAGAGTGTAATGAGGAATAGACATTTGGGAATGGATGCTAAGAGCAGACTGTATGAAGGAGTGATTGTGCCAACAGCACTGTATGGGGCGGAAACATGGAACATAAGAGAGGAAGAGAGAAGGAGTTTGAATGTGTTTGAGATGAGGTGTCTGAGAAGTATGATGGGGGTTACTAGGCTAGATAGAGTGAGAAATGAGGAGGTGAGGAGGAGAACAGGGGTGGAAACGGAGTTGGGAGATAGGGTTGATGAAAGAGTATTAGGATGGTTTGGACACATGGAAAGAATGAGTGAAGAAAGAATAGTAAAAGAGGTATGGAAGGCAGATGTGGAGGGAGTGAACATGAGGGGACGTCCTAGGATGAGGTGGATGGATGCGGTGAAGGGGGCTTTGGGGAAGAGGGGAATGTCTGTTGAGGAAGGACGGGAGAGGACAGAAGACAGGGTTGAATGGAGAATGGTTGTATATGGATGATGTTGTGATTGCATGAGGTGGAATGGGAGGGGGGAGGGGGGGGGAGGTAGTATGTGTGAGCAAAATTTGACGCAACCCGACGGGATTTCTCCCCGTCCTCGCCTTTTATGCAATGGGGGGACGGAGAGGGGGGGGGTCGCCGATTTAATGAAGCGGCCTTGCTGTGGATGTGCTGTGTCTTGCGACACTGCTTCTGACCCAGGCCATTGGACAAGGTGCAGCGATGACCCGTCATCCAGGAGGTGCTCAGATAAGAGGGAGGGTGGAGGGGTGTGGAGTGTATTCAGGGATGGAATGGGTGGAAATTATTTTATGCCTTTCCCTTTTTGGCTACCTCCCTTGTAAGGGGGGAAAAAGCCTTGGTATATGTATGTGTATACACACACACACACACACACACACACACACACACACACACACACACACACACACACACACACACACACACACACACACACACACACACACACACACACACACACACACACATATATATATATATATATATATGTATATGTTTATATATATATATGTATATATATATATATGTATATATATATATATACATACATATATTCATATATGTATATATACATTATATAAATATGTACAAATATATATATATATATATATATATATATATATATGTATGTATATATATATATATATATATATATATATATATATATATATATATATGTATATATATATAGGCATTACAGAGTTGAATAGACACCAAGAAAAATGCATTTCTACTCTTATTTAATGCCCCTCTCCGAGTTTATTTTCTTTACTACTTTGTTTCCAATCGTATATTTTCCCGAAACTCTATTTTTGCCTCTTCCGAATTCCATTATGCTACATTTCTTGATGTTGAAGTTCATGTCGTATTTCTGGCTCCATTCCCATACTTTATCCAAGTCATCTTGTAGCGATCTGCAATCTTCATCTGTTTTCACTCTCTTGAGTAATTTGGCATCGTCGGCAATTTTTTTTTTATTTAACAATTAACTCCTTCGTCCATATCATTTATGTATATGGCAAACATTAAAGGAACCAAAACAGAGCCTTGTGGGACGCCACTTTTTACATCTTCCCATTTTGAAATTTTGTCTTTCAGCACCACTCTCATTTTTCTTCCAGTTAGGAAGTCCTTCACCCATTCCAATAGTTTACCTTGATTTTTTTCGATTTTACTTATTGATTATTTGTGTGGTACCTTGTCAAAAGCTTTCTGCAAATCCAGGAAGGGGCAGTCTGCCCATCCATCTCTTTCTTGTATTATCTCAATTAGTCTCGAGTAAAAGCAGATTACATTTGTGGTGCACGATCTTCCACTTCTAAAACCAAATTGTTTGGGGTTTATTATTCTATTTTCTTCCAAGTGTTTGGTCCATCTGTTCCTGATAATCTTTTTGCATATTTTTGCTACTGTGCTTGTGAGGGACACCGGTCTAAAGTTTGTAGGATCTTCCCTGTTTCCTCCTTTATGTATTGGTACTATGTTTTCATCTTTCCAATCTTGCGGTACCTCTCCCTCTTTTAATGAGAAGTCTATTGTCTTGTGTAGTTTATCTGTCAGTTCGTCTATACACTCTTTCAATATACAATTTGCAATTTCATCTGGCCCGTGCGACTTTTTGACATCTAGGTTTTTTATTTGGTCTCTTATTTCCCTCTGTGTTATTTATATTTCTTTCATCATGGGTGAACTTTCTAGTTGTTCGTCCTCCCGGGGTTGTGAGCTCTCAGTTGTAAAAACAGACCTGAAATGTCTGATCATAACTTTTGCCATCTCTGTGTCGTTTATGTACTCTCTATCTCCTTCACACACAATTTTACTATATCATGCTTATCCTTTAGTTTGTCGTTTATATATATCTGTGTGTGTGTGTGTGTGTGTGTGTGCGCTTGTGTGTGTGTGTGTGTGTGTGTGTGTGTGTGTGTGTGTGTGTGTGTGTGTTTGTGTGTGTGTGTGTTTGTGTGTGTGTGTGTGTGTGTGTGTGTGTGTGTGTGTGTGTGTGTGTGTGTGTGTGTGTGTGTGTGTGTGTGTGTGTAAACCAGTACCATGCCGGTCCCAAGCCCGGATAAAAGAGGAGTGTTGTTGCGACAAGCCTAGCAAGCCGGCAACGTAAAAGAAACCTCTGCTCGTGAAACGCATGCGGAGCCTCGGAATGGACGGACCCACTCGATGACGACACATAATGCTTTAAACACTGGAAATAGGAAAAGGACAAAGATGATCAAGGTAGCTACTTTGAATGTATCAACTTTAAATGGAAAAGAAGAGGAAGTGATAACACTAACGAAGGAAAGAAATCTTGATGTCTTGGGATGCTGTGAAACGAGAATAAAGAGCGAAGGTAGAAGAGTGCTACATGACAATTATCAGATAGTTTGGAAAGGTAGAGAGGACTCAATGTATGGAGTTGCATTCATACTGACCCCAGAAATGGCAGATAGAGTAAAGAATATAACACTAGAGAATGAGAGAATGATGAGCATTACTTTACAACTTAAGTATACCCAAGTTAGTCTCATACAAGTATATGCTCCACAACAAGGACGACCAACTCAGGAAAAGGTAGAATTCTATGAAAGATTACAGAATCTCTATGATACCGAAGCGATCAACCCAAATGTTATAGTACTAGGAGATCTAAACGGACATATAGGACAAAATAGAGATGGAATTAGAAACAATATAGGAGAGTATAGTATTGGAGATGAGAACCTGGACGGAGAGCGGATATTGGATTTCTTTGTCGCTAACGACTTATCAGTGATGAATACTTTCTATAAACATAGAGATAGTCAAAAATGGACATGGTTATAGGTGAAATGATAGAAGAGGAGATTACACAGATATGTCAATGATAGACTTTATACTAATAACAAGAAACTTTTTGCAGATGTTAAGTCAATACCATCCGTTTCAATGGATTCAGACCATAGATTAGTTGTAGGTAAGATCAAACTAATAACAACATCTAAGAAAAAGGGAAAAAGAAGAACCAAAAGATACTGTTTAGAAAACTTGAAAAAGGAAATTTGTGCACAAGAACTCAAAAACAAAGTGAAAGAGCAGATGCCCACCGGTAATTGAAGCAGTGTTGACACAATGGGAAAACTTCAGAGTAACTTTTGAAAATGTAGCTGAGGAAGTAGTCCACGTTAATATTAGTTGAAACACGAAGAAAAAGACAACAGTGTGGTGGACCAAAGAGGTTGAACAGGCTGTGAAAAATAAAATGAAATGTTATAGAAAATGGATGAAAACAAGGCGACTAGAAGATAGACAATCATATGTAGTAGCTAGGAACGAGGCAGAACACCTAAAGAGAAAAGAAAAAGTTGCAGCATGGGAACGAATCGGAGAACAGCTGGAGGAAGACTTCGCTGGAACTAAAAAATTATTATATAGTATGGCCAAAAACTACAGAAAAGGAGAGAACTCAAACAATTATTCTATAAAAAATGAGGATGGGACAAAGCTATTAACTGAACCAGAAGAAATTAGTCAGAGATGGGGACAGTACTTTGAGAGATTATTGAATCTGGACGAGGGTGGGTACGTAGTAGTATTAAACAACGCTGAGATGAAAGGTGATGATCATGTCCATGGTGATGGTAAAAGAGGAGAAAGTACAGAAGACATCACAAATGAAGAAATCTTGATGGCAATCAGAAAAATAAAAATGGGAAAGCAGTAGGCGAGGATGAATTGCCAGTTGAAATATTCAAAACTCTCGAAGAAGTTGGTGTGAAATGGTTGGCACGTGTATCTAACACAGCATGGAACCAGGGGAAAATACCGGATGACTGGGGTAAAGCAGTAGTCTGTCCAATCTTTAAGAAAGGTAATAGATTAAAATGTGAAAACTACAGAGCAATTTCATTGCTCTCACATGCAGGAAAAATCTACGAAAGAGTGCTAGAGCAGAGACTTCGCATAGCTGTACAGGAAAATATTGGAGAGTGGCAGCACGGTTTCAGACCCGGGAAAGGCACAACTGATTTTGTGTTTGCCATGAAGTTATTACTCGAAAAGAGCTGGGTTCATAATTTTAGTTATCTCGAAGTGAAATTTGACAAGAAAAACTTACAAGACACTGAGTTGAATAACATAAGAACATAAGAATAAAAGAAACTGCAAGAGACCATAAGGGCTACACTAAGTAGTTTCCACTATATATATATATATATATATATATATATATATATATATATATATATATATATATATTAATGATTTTTTTTGTGACAGTTAAATGCAGGTCTAGTGGTTAGGGCACTGGGAAGGTAATTTACGGATGGCCGAGTACAGCGGGGGCGAATCCTGCATGCATATATATATATGTATATATATAATGTATATATATACATACATATATATATATATATATATATATATATATATATATATATATATATATATGTATTGTGGCAAAGTAGCATGCAGCTGATACTTAGGGCCTATATGAAGCGTCCCTATAGACCAGAGCCGCACATCATTTTGTCTCTGATAAAGAAAGTCTCTGTTCATAGAGAAATTATGGCACTTTTATTATACTGCGACTGTCCCTCCGTTATGCTGTCCCTCAACCCCTTGTTACTGTCCTGTACCATTTCTCTGAATATTCATTTCATTTTTTGCCTAACCCTGTGGTGGGCGAAAAAAATGGAGTGCCTGTATATTGTAGTCCCAAAGGGGACATTTCTAGAAAAAAAAAGTAAAGGCACAAGAGGGTCTTTCAATGTGCGTGGATGTGGTATAGATTAGAGTAAAAGGGTAGAGATAGGCAGTATGTTTCTGAGAAGAAAAATGAATGTGTTACCATTGAGTGAATCTAAGTTGAAAGGGACGGGTGAGTGTGTGTTTGGGAATGTAGTTGCGAGATTCTCAGGAGTGAAGAGAGGACGAGGGAGAGAAGGAATGGCTATACTAGTAAGTGAAGAGATAGGTAAGCGTATGGTGGAGTGGAAGGAGGTTTCTTCAAGGTTAATGTGGATGAAGGTGAAACTGGGAAGGGAGATGTGGGTTTTTGTAAGTGCATATGGGCCTGGTAGTGAGAAGAGTATAGAGGAAAGGGAGGCTTTTTTGGATCGATTTAAATGAGTGCATAGAGGGATTAGGGAGAAACGTCAATGTAGTTGTACTGGGAGACTTAAATGCTAGGGTAGGAAAGGAACCAATAGACAGAGTGATTGGGAAGTATGGAGTTCCAGAACAAAATTGTAGTGGAGAGTTAATGGTGGAGATGTGTCTCGAAAGAGAGTTGATGATAGCAAATACAGTGTTTCGGAAGAAAGTCAAGCATAAGCACACATGGGAGATGGTGGTGGATGGAAGGGTGGTAGATACAGCGTTAATGGACTATGTAGTGGTAACCAGGAGTATAGTAGGAAGAGTTAAGGATGTACATGTTCAAAGGGGAGAGAGTGGGGGAATATCAGATAATTTTCTGGTGGAAGGTAAGTTGAGAATGGAGGATAGGTGGAGAAAGAGGAAAAGGACAGAAGGTAGGGAGGTACTTAGAGTGAACTATTTAAATGAGAAAGAAAAGGAGGAGTATAGGAAGAGGCTGAGAGAGGAGTGGGAGAGAGTGAATGATAAAGTAGAACTATGAGTGGAGGATGAACGGTAATGGTTCAGTGAGGGAGTCATAAGGTTTACAAAGATGGTGTGTGGAACAAGGAGAACGGAGGGAAATAGAGTGGTGGGATGAGGAAGCAAAGAAGGGTGTAGAAGAGAAGAAGCAGGCTTTCATAGATTGGTTACAAATTATGACAAGGAAATCATATAAAAGGTACAAAGTAAAGAGAAGAGAAGTAAAGCATAAGATAAAGGAGGCAAAGAGGAGAGCAGATGTGAAATAGAGTAAGAGTATGACAGAAATATTTGAAAGTAATAACAAATGTTTTGGAAAGAAATTAAAAGAGGAAGAGGAGGCGAATCGAGTAGAGAAGAAAAGGTAAAAGGTGTAGATGGAGAGATAATAATGGAAGAGAAGGCAGTGAGAGGAAGGTGGGCAGAGTATTTTAGGAAGTTTCTAAATGTAAAGGAGGATAGGGAGGGACAGGTAATTGCAGTGGGAAGCGCTAAGAAAATGACTGTGATGAGTGAGGAAAATGGAGGAGAAATAAGGAAAGATGAAGTGAAGGGAGCTGTTAAGATGATGAAAGCTGGTAAGGCATCTGGGTTGGATGGATGCCATGCAGGATGTATGAAAAAATGAGGTACAGTGATGGTGGACTGGAGTGCCTGTATATTTCCACTTTACAAGGGAAAAGGGGAAAAGTGTGAGTATAGTTGTTTCTAAGGGATCAGCTTGTTATGTGTAGTTGGGAAGGCTTATTGGATGGTGTTGATTGAGAGGATTAGGAGAGAAACAGAGGGAGTAATTGGTGAAGAACAGTGTGGGTCTAGGAGAGGTAGGGGTTGTGTAGATCAGATTTTTGTGGTAAGACATATGTGAGAAAGCTATAGGAAAAGGTAAGGATGTATTTTGGGCTTTTATGGATCTGGAAAAGGCTTATGACAGATACACAGGAAGGCACTGTGGGAGATATTGCAGATATATGGGATAGACGGAAAGCTGTTAAGAGCAGTCAAGAGTTTTTACGAGAGTAGTAGAGCGTGTGTTAGGAGTAGAAATGGAGAGTGAGTGGTTTGAGGTAAAGGTGGTACTTCGTCAGCGATATGTTATGTCGCCATGGCTGCTTAATTTATACATGGGTGGGGCGGTGCGAGATATGAATGCAGGGGTAGTGGGTCAGGGGTTAGAAATGGTTAAAGAAAATAGAGAAAAGTGGGAGATAAGCCAGTTGTTGTTTGCTGGAGGGATTAAGGAAGTTAGTGACAGAGTTTGGGAAGGTATACGAAAGAAGGAAGTTGAAGATAAATGTGGGTAAAAGTAAGGTGATGAGATGTAGAAGGGGAGAAAGTTACAGCAGACTGGAAGTGAGTATTAAGGGAGAGAGACTGGAGGAAGTAGATAGTTTTAGATACTTGGGTAAGAATGTAGCAGGAAAGGGAGGAGTGGGGTGGAGGTGAAATATAAATTGAGAGAAGCGAGTAAATGACTTGAGGGATTCAAAAGTGTAATGAGAAATAGACATTTGCAAATGGATGATGAGATAAGATGAAATGCCTGAGTAGTATGATAAGGGTTTCTAGGCTAGATAGTGTGAGAAATGAGGAGGTGAGGAGAAGAACACGGGTGGAAAGGGAGTTGGGAGATAGTGTTGATGAAAGAGTATTAGAATGGTTTGGACAAATGGAAAGAATGAGTGAAGAAAGACAAGTAAAAGAGGTGTGGAGGGGAGATGTGGAAGGAGTGAACATGAGGGGGCGAC
The DNA here is from genome assembly GCF_046742065.1 of Oratosquilla oratoria. Taxonomy (NCBI): domain Eukaryota; kingdom Metazoa; phylum Arthropoda; class Malacostraca; order Stomatopoda; family Squillidae; genus Oratosquilla; species Oratosquilla oratoria. The sequence continues at coordinate 1,665,752 of NC_134813.1, forward strand.
CTAGGATGAGAAGAATGAATGAGGTATAAGGAGCATTGGGAAGAGGAGAAAGTCTGTTGAGGAAGGACGGGAGAGGACGGAAGATAGGGATGATTGGAGAATGGTTGTGCATGGATGATGCTGTGATGCATGAGGTGGCGTGGGTAGGGGATGGGGTGTGAGGGAGTATGCATGGTAAATAAATTGACGCTGCCCGAATGGATTTCTCCCCGACTTCTCCTTTTCTGCATGAGGGGACGGAGAGGGGAGTCGCCGATTTAATGAAGTGGCCTTGCTGTGGATGTGCTGTGTCTTGCGACACTGCTTCTGACCCAGGGCACTGGACAGGATGCAGGGATGACTTGTCATCCAGTAGATGCCAAGATAAGAGGGAAGGAAGAGGGTAGAGGGGAGTTGAGTATGGTAGGGATGGAATGGGTGGGAATGGTTTCTATGCTTTTGTTTTTTGGCTACTTCCCTTGTAAGGGGGAAAATGCCTTTGGTATATATATATATATATATATGTATATATATATATATATATATATATATATATATATACACACACATATATATAAATATATATATATATATACATATATATATACAATATATATATATACATATATATAAATATATATATATATATATATATATATATATATATATATATATATATATATATATGCAATACCAACACTCGGAACGTGTGTTCACAAATGAATACTTAACCACTAAGAAACGTACACTAACGAAGCAGAGCGCTTTCGTATAATTACATCTTCAGTGCAGATACACTGAAGATGTAATTATACGAAAGCGCTCTGCCTCATTAGTTTACTTTTCTTAGTGGTTACTTACGCATATATGTATATATATAATTATATATATATGTATATATATATATATATATATATATATATATATATATATATATATATATATATATATATATATATATATATGCGTAAGTAACCACTAGGAAAAGTAAACTAACGAAGCAGAGCGCTTTCGTATAATTACATCTTCAGTGCAGATACAAAGAAGGAATTATAAGATGAAGAAACAAGGTACAGAATATATGACATAGTGTAGAGGGCATTCGGAGAGGTAGTGGAAGAAGTACACGTGACGGACGTTTGGGCCGTCCTGGTAGCCAACAAGTATGGGACGTTTGGGCCGTCCTGGTAACCAACAAGTATGGGACAACTGCTCATAATTTATATTACAATTCAAACAATTTTGAAATTTCATGAGAAATAAAACTATCTAATTTGTACAAACCTTGATGAAGATTAACATTTATCCCCTTACTAGATTTGATCAAACTGCATTCAATTAAATTTCTTTCTGTTATGTTGTTGTTGTATGTGA
>NC_134813.1:1679604-1692104 GCF_046742065.1 Oratosquilla oratoria
TCTGTATAAAGCCACTTGACGGGTTTCTGCTAGTGTATTTGTATTCTCGGCCAATGGATTGATATTCCCACGCGTTTAAACGTGGGACGTTATGTTAAAGCAGTATTGCTCCTGCTTCGATTGAGGGCACACGCTCGTGCCTTACTTCTGTATAAAATACATTTGTGTCGAAGTGCTGTAACTATAATTAACTCACCATTACAAGATGGTAGGCAGAGGTTAAAAACTTCATTTGTGAGATGTTTTTGTGACATTCTCAGTGAAAAACAATCCAAAACTTGTGCACGAGTGAACTGTGTAATTCCCTGGTATTTTCGCGCGTATGTTGTTTTTCCTTTCCCTCCACTTCTTTTTACTGTTAGGTTCTGACTATCAATATTACGGAAGTGCAAAAAGACTATTACGCAATTGCAAAAAAATGTAATAGTGGTGGACTACTTAATATCATCTTGATGGACATCAATTCAAGGCATTTTCGCCTCCGATTTTTTAAGACGTCTCTTTGCTGCTTGTTACCTTTACGTCGGGCCAGACTGTTATCATGAAGTGCTACGAGATTCCTCAAACTATTGCTGCAAGTTTTCTACCTTTATCATCATTATGCACGTGGATATTGTCAGATGAGTATTGAGTTCCGAGTCCATGTGGTATACATTAACTGGCATGTAGTTGCTGTCTGCCATATTGTGTATGTATATATTACCTTCAATGCTTATTATAGTTACCCCTTCCATTAAATAAATTTTCTATTATTCTTCGTATGCTATGAGAGACTAATTTTACTTAAACAATAGTGTTTTTTTGTTGTTGCAAATGCTCATATTTAATTACTTTTGAAGATGTGTGTGAGCCAGGATCACGTGTGTAGCTGCTGATTGGCAGCTAAATCCTATGTGGATGAGAGCCATACTGCATTCAGTGGTCTCCTATTCTGCCTTCCGAAAGTATTCCTTCAAGACGCATGTATTCTCCTCCAAGTAGACGACGCCAGCCTTCATGTGCGTTTAGTCATTGGTCTATATGTATGAATTTTATATTTTATATGCATGTTGCTCAGCAGTGGTCAAACCATACCTGCCTCTCTAACTGTCAGTGATTATCTCAATATGTCTAGTAACATGGTTTCCTCCTTTTTCATAGTAACACAATGGCAACCCAAGCTATGACTCATCCCACTATTACACTATTACACCAGGACCCCTCCGTTACAAAATTCTCTGGGGAGGATCCTAATTATTCAGCATCTGCATTTATTCAACAATGTGAGGATAGTATAATCAACACTAATGTCATTACAGGGTCGGATAAAATCTCTTTTGTCAGATCTCAACTTGTTCCCAATTCACTAGCCTCTGAGAGGATGCCAGCTTCATGCGTCAACCCTAGAGCTTTAAACTATGATTAACCCAACTTCAAGGCGAATTTCTTAAGATATTTGATGCAAACTTGGTAGGTGATAATTTTCTCTAGTGCTACAGGTTAGCTGGTGTACTCTCTTCCTCTGAGCACTGAATATTTTATGCGTGCTCAGGCTAGAGCCGGTACTGTGGCCTCTGAAGCATTAGATTCTTAAATACATTCACATTGGGCAGATAAAAATTGCATCACTCCAAATAGACTCCGACTTGGTTTGGAGTATCTATTCTACATTTTGTTCCTTACTCCATCTGAACGAAGGATTGCTTCTTCTCTTAGTTATAAGACAGACGAGTCTTTACTAACATTTATAACAAAGCTTTCTAGAAAGTTAAAAGAATTGCCTCATCGTGCTTTGCTCGCTCCTGCACCTATGCTCGCTCCTTTGCTCGCTCATTCACGGCAGACTGCGTAGGTTCCTCCTCCTCCTCCACCTCCTCTGTCTTCGACACACGCACAGAGCACTCCCTCATATCCATCTATATCTAATGTGCTTACTTGCACGTATTGTAACAAAATGGATCTTTTTATTGTTCTCTGTTTCCTTCGTAAGCGTCATGAACGAAAGTCTAAGCAAACTCATGTACGTAGACGTCCCACTAATTCCTCTTCTAGCACCACACATCACTTTTCTAGAATGTCATTTCAGCCTCAATCTAGCTACTGTCATGTCCATGGACAGTGTACCCATTCTTCTGATTAGTGTTCCAAGATTTTGAAGTTTAGAGTAAAAAATAGTTCAATCCCAAACATACTCAGTCCTATTTTCACAAGCGCCCGTATCACAATCCCAAAGACTGACTAACTGTGACCAGTCCAAAATCTTCCCTTTAGTGACTGTCCTCTCTTTCCAACCCCTTACCATTCAGTGTTATGTAGACCAGTAACCCATCTCTGTAATAGTAGACACTGGAGCAGAATGCATCATCATTGGCAAAAACGCATATTCTGCCCTTAAGGATTTGTACAACGTACCATTGTTACTTTCTTGTAGTGCTTTCCAAGCTGTACAAGGCTCTCCCTTGTCTATTCCTAGATCTACTTGCATTCCCTTAAGGTTTTCTTCCCATGCTAAAGTGTTTCGTGTAACCTTGTGGTAGTTTCTGATTTCATACTTCAATGTAATTGTCTCTTAGGCTTTGATACTTTAACTACTCATGCCATAGATATATCTCCTGGGCGCCGTATGGTTACTTTCGACAACAATGTCCTTTCTGCAATAGACAGGCCAGTTTCTATACATAGCTCACCCTCTGAACATGCTCTGCCCAGGCAGTCGTCTTCCAAGAGTTAATTTTTTTTTAGACACTCATGTACTTTTTTGTATTGCTGTTGTTGTAGGCGAGCACTATATTAGTCCTTCTAATGCAGTTCAAGTCCCGGTGCGCCCTTCAGATGCTACAATTGGTTCTGACGTCTTATCTCAACCTGACTCGTGTTAGACATCTTGCTTTAGAGGGTACTATTTCCATTATTCGTGAGGACCACGTTACCACGGCCATGATGACCAACGTTACTGGTGCTCTCATCACACTATCCTGGTATTCATTTCGGTTCTTTTGGTGTCGTTGATGTTGACACTGTCCAGGATTCACCTCCTATCATAGCAGCTTCTATTCAATCACCTACACATGCAACTGCCACAACTCCTTTATGTGGTGTAGTGCTATAAGGTGCTCTAGCATTGAATACAAGCAGGGCGCCGCAGTGTCGCAGCATGCCCGACCACCAACGACGCTTCCTACAATGACCCTTTGTTATGGCTGACAAGACCTTATTCATATATGTACGAGGCATGGCCTCTCTCGCTCGTATCATTTTAGCTAGGAAGATCTGGCACCTCTAGAGTTTTCTTTGGAGCAGCCAGTCTCGAATTGTACTTAGATTAGGTCTAGCAATAAACAGGAGAAAACGACTAAACGGTTTTTGGACCAAAACCCCCCTCCAACAAGTGGTGGCAGTGGTGGGATACGAATGCAAGACTAACTCTACAGCCGTGGATATCGAAGCAGCAGTGCAACACTAATTAACTCTACTGTTAATCAGCGAAACCACGCTAAGCTCCGACGTCTAGCCCATCGCCAATCAACCCACGCGACACCGAAGAAAACTTTCAACAACTTCGAAGCTTCGCTGTTTCTTCAGAAACGTAGCGACAGATACAGCTCACCGCATCAGCCAGCTGCACTGCCACAACCGCGGCACGAAGTCCACGTATTCTACGTTGCCAACCACGCCACACCACCAAATCTTCAAGAGACCTACGTCGCCAACCACGCCACACCACCAAGCCTTCAAGAGACATAAGTCGCCAACCACGCCACACTACCAAGCCTTCAAGACCCCTTCCCTTCGCCGCTGCATAACCAGCTGCGTCGAGCTCTGAGACAAATCTCCAACCCTTCGCCATCACTACCAGCTGCATCCCCGAGCGACGAGACGTATAGGCACCCTACACGCTCCCTTTTTGTTTTATTTTTTATATTTGTAAACATACATACATGTATATATGTATTCTATAATGTGTTCCCTTCCTCATACATTCTAAAACCAACAGAAACACTAACCTTTCCCTACAATTGCAGTAGTGTCCTTAACCGCAAGGTTCTCCCCATCACCCTTCCCTCCATATGTCAACCTGGTGAGCTTAACCGCAACCCGCCGACAGCACCCATCTCACGACAAAGAGCACGACCCTCTATCACCCTTCCCTCCATACGTCAACCTGGGTAAGTAGATATTTTTCCATTTATTTAGCCACCTAGTAGCAACAAGGTCCTTTTTTTTTTTAATAATAATAATTAGTGCCGTACACTACTCTGACGCGACAGACGGACCCATCACACGAAGTCACTCTGCGCTAATATCTGAGACACAAGACATGGCCACTCAGCATGCTAGCACCTCGACTCAAGGGACAAACAACATGACTACCCAAAACTTAATTACTGTAATAAAGGACGAGACGACCTTGCCCCTTTTCAATGGTAGAGACATCCCTGTACTTAACTTCCTCACAGAGGTAGACGCGGAAATAGCACGTAGAGGCGCTACAGAGGAGAAAACTAAAATCTCCATTTTAACATCTAGGATAGACAAGCACGACACCTTGGCGGGAGATATCATTCAGTCTGACTTCTTTTTGGAAATCGACAAATACTCGGAATTCGTCGATAAATTTAAAAAAGCTTTTGATAGTTTTGAACCACTGGGCGCCTTATCACCTGTTTATTCCCTGACCAAGACTAAGTCACGGACCATACACCACTATGGACAGAGGAGTTAAAATAGCGTCCACCTTTAAAACAGAGCTCAGACAAAGCCTCAAACAGTCAAATTGGGTAATAGACGAAAAGATGGCATTGGAACATGTAGTATCTATGATGGGGTACCTTCATTTCCTTTCTCAGTTGCACCCAGAGACATTACAAAGAGTTAGCACATTTGCCTTCACCCCAGATGAAAAGTTAGCCAGATTCGCTAGGAAATTGTATGGCTCTGACAAGGCGATCGCTCAAATACAGAGCCAGTCCATATCCATCACACCCAACCACATTATAGCGCAGGTCACACAAGCAACTCCACCTATCACGAGATCGAGAAATACATTTCGCACCCGTCATCAGTCACGCCACAGGTCCCCCTCGAGGACACGGAAGTTTTGCAACTATTGCCAAAAGCCAGGCCACACGGAAAACATATGCTATCACAAATTCCCCACACAACCAAACAAACACTGCAGTTATCACGGGACGTGTTTTCATTCTTCAGACAGATGCAGAGTTTTGCGCTCGCAAGCACATCCAAATCGAGGATCAACTTTCCCTGTGAGGTATTCACGTAACCCATCTCCCACATACTCACGTCACACATCTTCTGCGAGATATGCACGTAACTCCTCCCCCTCAGGCTCACGTAACTCCTCCCCCGCATGACTCCGTACTATGAAACCTCAAGGTCGTTCAAGGACAGTGAACCCTTATACTGACATACAGACATACATGTTACCAGTACACACACTGGACGTCCCAGACTCATCTCCCCATACATTAACTTTCAACACCAAACTGAAAGTTTTTCTCGACACGGGTTCACCAGTGAACATTATGTCAGTGAACAGTTTTCATAACTTGCGCACCCAAACAAAGCGAGTAGCCATTTTTGAACCCCCAGACGTAAATTTGTGCAATGTGGATGGGATCCCTTTCCCCATCATTGGAAAATTTTCTCTTGATATTAGCTTCAAAGACGAGTGCCCATCCATTTCAGTTTCCACTTATGTAGCTGATGTTCATTTTCCTGCTGATATCCTCATAGGCTTAACATTGATGAAGCAACATAATATCATTATTTACCCTGCTCAACATGGCATCATTTATGCAAATCACTTCTTCCCCACATTGCCATCAGCAAATTCTTCTAAGGTCAACCACCTCAATGTGACCAAGCAGGCAAAACCTAATTTAACGTCAAATAATTCTAGCAAAACTGTTCAAACGAACTCGACTTCATCACACGAGGATGTACCAGCTTTTGATGGCATCGACGAACAGACACATGCACATGCCTCTAACCCTTCTACCTCACTACCAGTTGTAGGAAGACATTCCAAGTGTAACAGGCGCGCACAATCTTCTCGTAGGTCAAAATCTTCTTAGCGAAAGACAAAACAACAGCTCAATAACGTTGATCCTTTACCAGCGGAGGCCAAATTCTTGCCCCTTATAGAGTATTTCAACACACAATCCGCCCCAGTCTCTCAAGTGTTATCTACTCTCCAACACACTCACGCAGTACTTATCAGCCCAAAGACACTGTTCCCTCGTGAGTACACACAGATACATATACGAGTCTTCCAAGCACAAGACACCGATGTACTCTGTATGCCAGAAACTTGCCGCGTAAATGTCATTTACCTGATTTCAGCCATCAGCCCTACATCTAAGAAAGGTCATACTTGCATTTTAATTGCCAATGAGACTAACGCACCCCTCCATCTCATAGTGCGTACAAACATTTGCGATTTCCAAGTTTATTCTTCACGTATTAAAATCATAAATGACCAGCTCCTAACCTCTCAAGTTTGTGCCACAGTTCCCGATGTGCAAGCAGCACAGGAACCCATTGATGCATCTCAACTAAACCCTATTGATTTCCTTCATGCACAAGCAGGCTTGCTTACACTTTGCAACAAGATTAGACAGACCATTGCCACAGAAGGTGAACCTCTTGGAGTCACTAATCTCATTCAGCATCATATACCCCTTCGTGAGAACTCAAAACCATGTTACATTCCCGCATACAGATTACCACACTCTAAACGCATAATTGTAGATACCCTTATTCAAGACATGATTGCGCAAGACGTAATTGAACCCTCCATTAGTGAATGGAATTTTCCACTCTTTGTAGTGCCAAAACAAGACGGGTCCTTCCGACCTGTAGTAGATTTCAGAGAACTAAATAAACTCACCGTACCTGACCGACACCCGATTCCACTTCTCCACGAACTCCTCCACTCGGTTGGTGAAAATAATGTAGTTTTCACGACCTTGGACCTTATACCGGGATATTTCCAGACCCCCCTTGTGACAGAGTCTAGGCCTCTGACAGCTTTTAGCACACCCACAGGACACTATGAATTCAAACGACTCGCCATGGGTCTCGTATCAGCTCCTTCAGTGTTCACACGTCTTATGCACAAAGTACTTGCCGGTCTTCTTGGCCATTCTGTGTTCATGTATCTTGATGATGTCATCATAGCTTCCAAATCAGTTGACGAACATCTACACACTCTACACACTGTTTTCTCGTGACTAGAACAGGCAGGTCTCAAACTGAAGCTTAAGAAGTGTTCTTTCCTTCAGAAAGAAATACGCTTCCTTGAACACGTCCTTAATTCAAAAGGACTTTTAACTTCGCAGGACAAGGTCAAGGCAGTCATAGATTTTCCATGCCCTACTGCTGTGGAACACATACGTTCATTCCTTGGTCTGTCAGGTTTTTACAGACGTTACATTCAAGGTTACGCTAGTATAGCAGCACATTTGACGTCACTACTTAAGAAGGGCACCCCCTTCCATTGGACACCTGACCAAGAGAAAGCCTTTAATGACTTAAAGAAAGCCTTAACCACGGCACCTGTCCTTGCCTTCCCAAACCACAAGCTTCCCTTTACAATTTACACAGACGCGTCATACACCGGACTAGGAGCTGTTCTCATGCAACACCACGACACAAAACTCAGACCAATTGCCTATGCCAGCCGCACACTCAGCAAGCACGAGCGTAATTACTCAGTCACAAAGATAGAAGCCTTAGCAGTGGTATACGCACTCAAACATTTCAAAGCCATCATCCTCGGTTACGAGATACACATATACATAGACCATCAACCAATCTTACACCTATACAAAGGAAAAGATCTTCCCGGGAAACTTGCCCGCTGGTTCCTCACCATACAGGAATTCATGCCTACCTTCCATTTCATTCAGGGAAGAGCTAATGTAGTCGCATACGCTCTTAGTCGACACATTGCGACCATTATTCAAGACCCTATTTCAGTAAATATTACTCAAGCGCGCATAGCAGCAACCCAGAGATCAGATCCTCTTTGGAAACGTGTCATATATTTCCTCGAATCTGCAGACACATTTGACACAGACAATTTTCCTCCAGATATTGACAACTACACACTAGTGGATGACATTCTTTATCATGAAACAACACTAACGAACAAGCAGGAACCTAACAGATCGGTCCTCCAACCGGTAGTCCCTACAGATCTCATTCCGGAAGTCTTAAAACTTATACATGATTCACCTATTGCTGCACACCTTGGCAAGGAGAAATGCGTAGCTCAGACTAGATTACATAATTTCTGGCTAACCATGCGTAAGGACATACACACGCACGTCGACTCTTGTCATTCTTGTGCGAGTCACAAAGGTCACATTAGCGATCATGTTCCAATTCTAACTTACCCTACACCTTCGAAACCATTCGACACAGTAGCTATTGATCTTCTTAAGTTACCACATACACATACTGGAAACAGGTACCTCTTTGTCTGTGTCGACTATTTTTCTAGATTCTGTATTCTCCCCCCCTACCAGACAAGACAGTACAGCACGTAGCAAAGACAATTATTGATAAACTCATATGCCCATTTACGACACCTAAGACGCTAATTTCTGACAACGGAAGTGAGTTCAACAGTGAGATTCTTTCGCACATTTGCGATTATTTTCAAATCAAGAAATGTAATACTACTGCCTACCATCCTAGTTCAAATGGCCTAGTTGAACGCCAGAATAGAAAGATTCTTGATGTTATCAGACATCTTGCTTCTGATCTTCAACCTTCCTAGGATGAACATGTCCCCATGATTCAAGCGTGTTTAAATTCTGCGGTAAATAAATCTATATCGGAGTCTCCCCATTTTGTTCTTTTTGGTTCAGACAAACAGCTCCCGTATAATCTTCTCCTTTCAGAATTACCTCCAAGCTATAACTTCAATGATTTTGTAAAGGTTAAAGTAGCTAATTTCAATCACTTTTTCAAAAGAATACATAATTGCCTCCATCTAACGAAGGACGAAATGGTCCGTTTGCACAACAAATCAGCCAGAACTGATACCTTTGATATTGGAGACATTGTTTATACCCTTAACCACACACCTACCTCTAAGCTCTCACCTAAATTCTCTGGACCCTATCGCATCATTGGCCATAAATCTAACAATAAAGTCAAGGCACTTAATTTGCCAAATCTGACAGAGACCCTGTTGCATAAAGATCACATCAAAAAGGTTCCCCGTGGCTTAGACATAGAAACTGTTGTTTCTCAAGCTCCCCCTACTCAGGAAATAGAGGAGAACACTCAACCCTCTTCGCAAATTCCACCTTTGCCACTTCCCCGTTATAGTCTTCGTAACAGAGCCACGCCTCCATAATTGTATATTATTGCTTAGGTGAACGGAAATAATATCTACTTTCCGCAAATTCGTACCATTAAGTTCCTCACGTGGTTCATATGTTTTGATCTTGTATATAAGCTTCATGCCAAGGCCTTGACTAGGACCTTGTTTTGCGTATTTCTTTTCTTTTCTTGTTTCTCTAATTGTACAGTCACCGGGACGGTGACGATAGCGTGGCCGAGCATTGTGAGACGGCAGATGATTTCTTTCGCCGTCGGACGATTTCTTTCCCTCCACCATCTCTCCACCATGAAGAGACAACGAGGCCTCTCAGCTAAGCTCGAACAAGCGAGGCCTCTCAGCTAAGCTCGTTGGGATCACGTGCTGACCCCATATCCATATATCTGCCAGAAAAATCCAAACAATTCGAAGTCGCCCCAAGTATAGGGTCACAGGTCAGCGCTACGGTCGACGTTCTACATTTTGGCAACACCAAGAGTACCACCCTTCTATATTTTCTTATTGGGTGCTCTCTCGTAGGGCACGCCCATTTTTGTACCATGTATCATTTTAGCTAGGAAGATCTGGCACCTCCAGAGTTTTCTTTGGAGCAGCCAGTCTCGAATTATACTTAGATTAGTTCTAGCAATAAACAGGACAAAAAACGACCCAACGGTGTTTGGACCAAAAAACCCTTCCAACAACAACAACAACAACAACAACAACAACAACAACAACAACAACAACAACAATAATAATAATAATAATAATAATAATAATAATAATAATAATAATAATAATAATAATAATAATAATAATAATAATAATAATAATAATAATAATAATAATGATAATGATGATGATGATGATGATGATGATGATGATGATGATGATGATGATGATGATGATGATGATGATGATGATGATGATGATGATGATGATGATAATAATAATAATAGTAATAGTAATAATAATAATAATAATAATAATAATAATAATAATAATAATAATAATAATAATAATAATAATAATAATAATAATAATAATAATGATAATGATAATGATAATGATAATGATAATAATAATAATAATAATAACAATAATAATAATAACAATAATGACAATAATAATAATAATAATAATAATAATAATGTTAATAATAATAATAATAATAATAATAATAATAATAATAATAATGATAATAATAATAATAATAATAATGATAATACTAATAATAATAGTAATAATGATAATAATAATAATAATGATAATAATAATAATGATAATAATAATAAACATAATAACAATAATAATTAATAATAATAATTAATAATAATAATAAATAGATAATAATAAAATAATAATAGTAATAATGATAATAATAATAATAATAATAACAATAATAATAATAATAATAATAATAATAATAATAATAATAATAATAATAATAATAATAATAATAATAATAATAATAATAATAATAATAATAATAATAATAATAATAATAATAATAATAATAATAATAATAATAATAATGATAATAATAATAATAATGATAATAATGATAATGATAATAATAATGATAATAATAATGATAATAATAATTATAATAATAATAGTAACAATAATAATGATAATAATAATAATACGTACATACATGCATACATACACTGCATACCACTTATGAATTTGGCAAAAGAAAACTTCAGGATACAGCTAAACAACAAATTTACTAGTCCTTTTCTGGTGACGTAGAAGCTTCATCCCAATAAGATCATGTATTTAAACAAATGCCTGAGCGACATCCTAAGCTAAACAGCAAATTTACTAGTCCTTTTCTGGTGACGAAGAAACTTTGGGGCTTTTGACCCATTTCAGGGAGTTAGTGAGGTTTTGCATTCTGTTCATCACTCGTATCATCTACGTTCAAAAAGGTACATTGCCTTGATGGTCGAATGAGAATATTGTGTACATATGTGTTGTTGTTTTTGTGCAACTTTTTCTTTTGTATCCACTATCTACTAAGGTTGTAAACTATGTAAATATGTGAAGCCTCATTTATGCTTGGTATAACTGAGATGGATTTGACCTATTTTTTCAAGAGCTTTTCTGTAATTATCTGCCAAATGTATGGTTATTATTTTCCCATTGTCTATGTATATTGTTTCATGTCCCGGACGTCTGGCAATTTATGTCATACTCCTTTTTTTCTCTACTGGAGCCAGTATGTGGTTGAATACCTTGTATAGTATAATCCTATATGTTTTTGTACACCATAACCCAGTATGTGTTTTTATAGTGTTTATTGTGTTTATCTGCTTCCTGCCACGTTTGCTGTTTCCTCGGTGAGGGCACAAAAAGATGGTGGCCGAGCTATGTAGTGGGAGCGGGTACTATGGTTGTAAGATTATAGAGATATGTACCAATGTATGTACCTCTGCATAAAGCCACTTATCGGGTTCCCGTTAGTGCATGTACTCCCGCCAATGGGTTGATATTCCCGCGCGTTTAAGCGTGGGACGCTAAGGTCACGCTATGTAAAAGCAGTATTGCTCCTGCTTCAGTTGAGGGCACACTCTTGTGCCTTAGTTCTGTAAAAAATACAATTGTGTCAAAATGCTATAACTTCAATTAAGCCACCATTACACTCCCCCACCTTAACCTACATTACCTTCCCCCCCCATTCCCTTCCCATAACTTCGCCCCTCCTCACCCTTCACCAGCTTCCACCTCCCTATTCCCCACTCCTTACCGGCTACCCCGCCCCCTTCCCTCATCCTCCAAAATTACGTAATATTGCCCAACCGCCTCACAAGATCTGCGGGATGGTTGCTTTGGCGTGCACCCCAGAAATAAGATTTTTTCCCTTTGGTATATGTATGGATGTATTGTTACGTATACATAGTTCTGTGACAGCTCACTATAACAACTGTCCAAATATTTATTTATTTATTAATTCATTTATTTGTTTATTTATAATTTGGGGGGACCACTTACTGGTGTTCGTCTTCTGAAAAATATTTTTTATTTTCTCTTTCTTTCTTTTTCAATCTTCTATTGTTTTGGTTTAGGTTCACTTTAACTGGTCTGTATTGACTCAACCATTGTTTCCTCTTTTTTTTCTTTCTTTGTTCTTAAGATCTTTTTAAAGACTGCAATTGGAATT
>NC_134813.1:1697104-1729604 GCF_046742065.1 Oratosquilla oratoria
CCTTTCCCAGTGTCCAATCCCCCCACCCTCCTCCTCCTCCTCCTCCTCCTCCTCCTCTTCCTTCCCCCCCCCCTTTTTCTCTCTCCGTTCCCTCCTTTCCCCTTATTTAATCTCAAGCATTTGTATCTCAACTTGTACTTGAAAAAGCTGTAATAAGCGAAACGTCGTACAAATAAAGGCTCCGTCCTCATATAGTGTTTATCTAGTCAATTTTGTATAACTATTAGATTTCAATACAATTTTAGGAGTAATGAGATCAATAGTAATTTTAACAATTTCAATAAAAGAAACGAAATTTACATAAATTCCGACACAAATTTATTCTATTATTAATTAATCTCAGATTTTCTTTACCAAATTTGTAGAGTTGCTGTTTACTTCTACATTGATGAATCAAAGTCTGGGAGTTGTTTTAACTTCAATGTTCCAGACTGCTCTCTCGTCTACATATACAATGCAACCTCCGAGGAAGACTCGGGGGGTTGCCAGATTTTACATATTTACGAAGGTTGCCATATATACAAATACACAAAATTTACAGTGGTGCTATATGCTGATCACAACATAAAAGGAAAGGGTTTTGTTGAGCGACGAAGGAGAGGCGCGAGGTGCAGGTGTCCGGGAGTCTCGGTGATACACTGGCGGCTTCTTTTGTTCAAGATGTTTCAGGCGTCTGACCCGAAATGCGGCGAGACCTATTGTTTGGTTTGGGGCGTTGGCTGAAAAGCCGGGTTATATGGTCACTTAGGGACAATAAACTGTCCCTTGGAAGGATCTGTGACAATGGGGAATATCTTGGAGTTCTGTTTGCTCTATGTGTGTGTGCGTGCATGTGCACACTGGGCATGGAAAGGGTTGATAAGAGACCCGGCCTATTATCTTCACTGTCCCCAGTGAGGTTGGTACTCATGAAAGATAAGAAACAAAACAAGGCTATTTGCAGAACCTTGGTATGAAGATACATACACATAATGTTGGAATAATGGTAGTATTGGGAGAGATCATGAATAAAATTAGATAGACTTAGTGGATAAGCATGCGAAAGTAGATATTATTTCCGTTCACCTAGGTAAAAATATGCATTTATGAAGTTGTCGTTCGATTTCAAAGATTATAGCGGGATAGGGGAACTGGGGGTTTTGCTTGAGAGTATTGGTGATGGTCCTTTATGTCGAGGCCACGGGCTATTCTTTTGATATGATCTTTGTGCAAGACGGTCTCCGTAAGATCGGGAAAACTGAGTGTTTTAACTTTGTTCTTTGACTCATGTCCATTGATACGATAGGGGTCCAGAAAATCTAAGGGAGAGCTTCGAGATGGGGGTGTGGTTAAAGGTGTAAATAATGTAAACATCAATGGTATTCACTGGGTGTTTTGTCCTTAGTTTTGCTGATTTGGACATGCGGGAGAAGTTAGTGGGTCTGTTACGTTTAAAACGCAAATCCACAACTGTCAGTAAAGTAGCAGAGTTAGAGTCGTGGGAAGGTGTTTGGGTGGCGATGCCATTTACGTTGGCAGCTGGTGCATCCTCGTGTAATGAAGAAGGGTGATTTTGAATGCGAGGGTTAGTCTTAACTTACATTAAATTATGTTCTGCCTGCTCGGCCATGTTGATGTGGTTGACTTTGTGGGAAGTTTCTGAGGGCTTCATCAATGTTCAACCTATGAGGATAGCAGGAAAGTAAACATCAGCTACGTAGGTGGTAACTGGAATGGAAGGGCACTCATCTTTGAAGCTAATATCTAGAGAGAAATTACCAATGATAGGGAATGGTACGCCATCTACCTTGCAAAAATTGACGTCGGGGGGTTCCAAAATGATGATACGTTTTATTTCAGTGCAAAATTTGTGAAAAATGTGTATTGACATAGTGTTAACTGGGGAACCCGTGTCTAGAAAGATTACCACTTTAATGTTGCTGGACGTAGCATTGAAACTTAAGGAATGGGAATATACGTCTAAGATATCCAGGGTATGTACCGGTAGAGTTGATAATTGAATATCTAGTTATGGAGTAACTGTCCTTGTTGTGCACTGAGTCTTTGTTTTCTGTAGTCACAAAGGAGATGTGTTACGTGAATGCCTTGCAGAAGAGCGATCTGGGTATTCTTGTCTGTGCTGTCTCCGTGCTAGCAGCACATAACAATGATCACTCGTGTGAAAGTATGTACCGTGATGATCGCAATTTTTGTTTGGTTGTGACAGTTACCTATGGTAACACATGTTAACGAGATGTCCTAGTTTGTGGCAGTATGTACAGAACATTTGTGTTCTTGAAGGAGAGCGTTGGCGTGAGCAATATCGCGTGCGAGATGTATGTCTTGATCTTGTGTTATGTGAGGGGGACCGCGTGAACTGGGCTATTGTGTGTGTGGGTGCGATGGGTACTGACTAGCTCTGTACCTGAGTGATAGCTTTGTCCGTGTCAGAGAATTTCCTGTAGAATTCGCCTAGTGTGATACCTGGTCTGAATGGAATTGTGCTAGCTTTTTGGAGAGTGTCTGGGTGTAATTGGGAGAGTAGCCGAAAGTATGCCATGACTGAGGCTACGTGTTCCAATGAAATGTTGTTGCCTGAGACTCAGTCTGAGTTTTTGAGTCTTTCTCTGAGTTCACTTTTAGATGTTGAAGCTATTTCACCACTTTTTCTTTTGTGGTGTGTGGGCCATGATTGTAAGTTTTTGCCAAATAGTATAGGGGGTTAAATGCTCCAAATGGTTCAAATGCAGCAAAGGACTTTTTAAAATGTTCTACGAGTTCCTGATAGTTGTCGGTTTCCTCAAATTAATCAGACTCAATGACGTCACCAGCTAATGTGTTATTCTTATCTATTCTGGATGTTAAGATACTTATTTTGCCCTTGTCGTCTGTGATATTTCTTTGTGTTATCTCTGATTCAACCTCTTGCAGTTGAAGAGAGATAATGTTATCTCATCCTTGACTACGGTGATAAGGTTTTGTATTGTTATGGTATTTTGAGTACGATATGAGTGTTCTGAAGAGTTGCTAGTAAGAGGAGGGGATATGTTTGGTGTATTTGAATTGAACGTAGAGCGGCTTCGTATATAGGGTTGGTATATCGACTCAGAGAAGGCTTTGTACACGTTCATTTACTAAATGAAAAAAAAAAAAATAGAAAACGTGTTGCTCCTAGGTGATAATGAAAACAGAAACAACATCTACTTTCACAACATGATATAGGGGGGTCCACGGTGAAGGTGCAGTGGGGCGAATCGATGTAAAGATGCTTTAATGGAAACAGGGAGAATAATTAGTAGTGTAATGGTTTGGCGAGTTTAATATATATATATATATATATATATATATATATATATATATATATATGTACTGTATATATACATATATATACATATACATACGTATATATATAAATATATATATATACATACATATATACATACATATATATATATATATATATATATATATATATATATGAGTGGTAGGGTGGTGAGTTTAAATGCCAAGAATCCGTTGAATTTTTATTTCTGACGTTTCGTCCAACTAGGACTTCTTCAGAGTATACACAAATAAGACAACGACAACTTATATAATCGCACAGCTCACCCCGTTCCTCCTCGGCCGGATACGTTTTGGCTGCTTCCACATCGGCAGATGCAGCTTCCCCAGTCATTTTGAGATTGTGGAAACCATATCGTTTCTTGAACCTGATGAACCACCCAGAACTGGCATTGAAGGTCTTGGGTTTGTCTTTGTCCTCCTCATTCTCGTCTTCCACAACCTGGTAGAGACTTAAAGCTTTAGCTTGTATAATGGCCATGCTGATGGGGACATTATGCTTGTTTTGGTTTTGGATCCATTGTGCCAATAACTTTTCCACCCTCTTCATCTCCATAGATCTTGCTCCGGAACATTGTGAAGAGGAGGCTGATGTACCAGCAACAGAACTGGATCTGATCTTGTCAGCATTCGCCCTGATGGTCCGCAAAGTGCTCTCATTCAGTCCGGTATCATGAACAATAACAGAAGTTCTTTCACCCCGACCATAACGATCCAACATTTCTAACTTCTTTTCTATGGTCACAAGTTTTCTTGACCTCTTTGCTGCACTCTCCTTTGGGGTACCAAGACGCTTGGGTGCCATAGTATACAAGTTCATGTAACACAAAAGTTTAATAAAATTGTTTATGAATTCCACACGCTGTGAGGGCTGGCTTCACACTGAGGACAAGAGGCAGAGAGCGGGAGCGCGGGAGTCAGAGCGTCTCTCCCGCGCTCAGGCGGCGAGATATTCAACTGCAGTAGGCGGGAAATGCAACTCGCGTAACATCGGACATTTCGTGTTATCAGGATATATATTGATAAATTTTAAGCCGTGTAAGATCGAAATCGTGTTAACAGAACTCGTGTTAATGGGGAGTTGACTGTACACACACACACACACACACACACACACACACACACACACACACACACACACACACACACACACACACACACACACACACACACACACACACACACACACATATATATATATATATATATATATATATGTATATATATATATACATATGTATGTATGTATATATATGTATATATATATTTATATATATACATATGTATGTATGTATATATATGTATATATATATATATTTATATATATATATATATATATATATATATTTAAGAAACGATTAGACAACTTTATGAATGCGGATAACAGGTGGTGATGGATATGAAGCTGCCTAGTGTAGGCCTTACGGTCTCTTCCAGTCTCCTTCATTCTTATGTTCTTATATATATTGTCACATATATTCCAATATATGTAAGGTTGAAATATAGTTATTACTTTGAATAAAGGCGTCACTTGCGAGTACGTGAGTGTGCGATTACGGAGAACGCGTAGAGAAAGAGGTTAAGATACATTTAGATGTTTGTTCCTTGCTTTACATAACACTTCCCGCTAGCCTAGAGCGGCGCAGAACGTTTCAGCTGACTTGGCCAATCAGGTTCAATAACCATAGATGCTAATCCTAAGGGCCAATCAGAAGTAATTTTGTAGAAGGGATTAGGCACTTTAGGGCGTGTCAGAGGTTTACTTTAGGATACTAAGTGCCATGTAGAGGACGCATCGCCTAGGGTAGGATTGTCGGATGATGAAAGCCCTCTGTACGCCCCGTGTTTTATTCGTATGATAATCAACTCAGCTAGAAATTCATTTAGGTGTTATGTGACGTCTATGGCAGAGACGTGGGAAGCCTAGACAGTGAATCTCTTTCTTGGTAATGTCTCTTTCACCCCCGTTAAAAGCTTACGAGCGGGAATCTTCTGTTTTTGCAATTTATTACTCAATTAATTGTATGTCCTTGATTCTAATCACTCTTGTAATCCTATTAACTTTAATGAATAGTGTTAAATGTTATCTGTGCGTTTCGTTTTTCTTGATTTACATTATATCGCAAAATCAAGTGGCGACCTTCGTTCGTTCATTCTTATTCTTACTATGTGTTACGAGTCAGAGGTGTGAGCGAGATTCGTAACATATAATTTGGTGACCTTGCCAGGATTTTAACGGTAAAATGAAAGATTTTCCAACGAGAATATTAGTATTAGATAGGATCAACAGTGTGAGAAAATGAAGTTGGCAAGCGCAGAGGAGGTATAGGAGTTTGTACACAAACCACTCACTAAAAAAGAGATACAGAGTCTTACGGTGCACGAACTGAGACTCATAGCACAAAGTCTAGCGGTTGAGCACGCCCATGATGCGAATAAAACCGAATTAGTAAGAATTGTTGGAGAAATGGTGTTTAATCAAGATGAAAGTGGGGCAATGAGAGATAAAGCGAGAACAGATAGATTGTCTGTCACTTCAGAAAGTGAGGAAGAAGGAGAAGAAAAAAGAAAGAAGGGTGAATCTCAAAACACTGAATCTCGATTAAGCGAATTATAGTTGAAGTTAGAGATAGTTAAGATAGAAGCAGAAGTCAAGAGGGAAGAAACTGAGAGGGCGAGGATAGAAAATTAAAACCTTAGACTTGAAGTTGAATTTCAAGAAAACAGACGAGTGCAACCAGACTCTCAATTTGTGCAGGGGAGACACAGTTTTGATGTAGTATACAAAGCTAAATTGCTTCCTGAATTTGATGAACCACAAGTAGATACTTACTTTAGAACGTTTGAGGGGATGGCGGAAGACTACCAGTGGCCAAAGGAGTATTTGCCTGCATTGTTGGAACAAGCCTCAGTGGCAAACCGTTAAGGGTTTATGGTGCTTTGGAGGATTCACAAACAAAAGATTACAATAAAATAAAGGTAGCCATCCTACGAGCCTGTGAATTAGTGCCTGAAGTTTATATGGTAAATTTGATAAATTTAAGGAAGCAATCTAATATCTCACACATTGAATTTAGTAGAGGGAAAAGAATGTTATGGGACCAATAGGTAAGGTACCGCAACAAAAATGGAGATTATAGGAAACTAGCTGAGTTAATGTTGATAGAAGTGTATCTGAGATCCATCCCTAAGGAGGTGTCCTTGTACCTTCTGGAAAAAGAAGTCTCAAAGTTGGAAGAGGCTGCAGATAAATACGAAATACTTAAACCCTCTGCAGGGAAATTCTCAGTTACTCCAAGGGGGAAAGAGGAAAAGCCGAGGATCCCACAATCAACCTCCTCAGGTGGACCTACGAAATTCCTAAAGGTCAAGAAAGGTGACTGTAGTAAGTCATTGCAGATAGTTTCATATAACTTCTGTGGAAGGATAGGCCATCTGATGAGAGATTGTTGGCATAGGAGAAGGGAAATAGCAAGGGTTAAACCCATAGTATTATTAAATAGATGGGGCACCCATAAAGAAGGTAAAGTCCGAGAGGGGGAGGACAAAGAGGAGGCCACTAAAGTAGTGGCCCTCATAAGTATTGATACAACAGACGGCAAGGAAAAGGATGAGATGAAACCTCACTTGAGAGGTTATAATCCGTTCTTTTTTCAAGGAACAATCACCATAAAGGGAGAGAAGAGAAAAAGGGTGACCATTCTGAGAGACTCAGGAGACCCTTATATCAGTAATGCTGAGTAGTTTAGTAGAAAAACCTGTAGCAAAAGGGAGAGTAGTTATAGGCTCCCTAGGAGGCATAGCGAGGGTGCCACTGGTAGAGATAGATATGGAATCGCCTCTACTGTATATGAGGAACAGGCAAAAATGGGGCTAGTGGATCAGTTGCCAGTGGAAGGAGTTGAAGTCATTCTAGGAAATGACTTACTGGGTGGGAAGATGTGCCCCACACCCATATGGGAGAGAAGAGAGAAGGATCTAAGGACCAAGTGAGGCCAATAAAGTTCTTGAAAGGGGAAGGCTGTGGAAATTCCAAATGTAAGGGCAGTCTGAATCCCGAGGGAAAAATCCCTAGTGAAAGTACCCAAGTCGAGACAAAGGTGGACTTGAGCTTACTGTTCCGTGCGGAACGAGACAGCGAGTCTGAAGTGTCTTACCTGACTCGTCTGTCTATGTGAGAGAAGGAAATGGAAGAAAAGAGTCTCAGTGACTCACACAGAATGGGAGAGAAGAAAGAAGCAAAGAGTCTCAGTGACTCACACAGAATGGGAGAGAAGAAAGAAGCAAAGAGTCTCAGTGACTCACACAGAATGGGAGAGAAGAAAGAAGCAAAGAGTCTCAGTGACTCACACAGAATGGGAGAGAAGAAAAGTCTCAGAGACTCACACAGAATAGGAGAGAAGAAAGGAGAAGCAAATAGTCTCAGTAACTCACACAGAATGGGAGAGAAGAAGGAAGAAGCAAAGAATCTCAGTGACTCACACAGAATGGGAGAGAAGAAAGGAGAATAAAAGAGTCTCAGTGACTCACACAGAATGGGAGACTAGAAAGGAGAAGAAAAGAGTCTCAGTGACTCACACAGGATGGGAGAGAAGAAGGGAGACGCAAAGAGTCTCAGTGACTCAGAGAGAATGTGAGAGAAGAAGGGAGAATTAGAAAGTCTCAGTGACTTACAGCAAATGGGAGAGGAGAAGGTGGAAACAAAGGGTCTCAGTGTCTTACAGGGAGTAGGAATGAAGGAGGTGAAGGCAAAGAGCCCCGATGGCTTTACAGAGACTTGGCCCCGATTTGAGGAATCGGAAGGAAGGGGTGGTGAGTGAGAGTGAGTTGTCAGGGGAATATCATTTAGAGTCGGGAGTACTATTCCGTAAGTGGGTGGATAGTACCTGCCCTAATTATGACGCAGTATGGTCTGAAATGCAACAAAAAAGGTCGCCGAAGGTCTACAGGGAAGGAGTTATGCGGTTAGGGCCTGATTGTTCCTTTGCGGGACATAAAGGTGCTTCAAGAGTGATAAAATCGGTGGAGGCAATAAGGAGTAGGTTGAAGTCATGTTGGCAGAGAGCTAGAGAAATCTTAAAAAGTGCTGAAGAGCGAGTGAAACAAAATTATGACCGGAAGGCGAAAATGCGAGAGTTTAAAACAAGGAGCAAAGGTTCAGCGACCCATATGACATAACAAAACGAGTGAGGGAACTGAACTACGTTGTTGCCGCTCCTGATGGGAGACGGAAGCAGCAGTTGTGTCACCTCGGTATGTTGAAAGCATACCAGGAGAGGGACAAGAGTAATGTGAATGCGCCTGGCGGTAATGTGCATGCTGTCTCCATCGTGCTTGAGGAAGACGAGGACTCGACCTCCCCCACCTTCGAGATGACGTGGAAGGCGAATGAAGTTGTGTTGCCTCAGGTGATGGGCCAACTGGGTCATCTTTCGGCTGAGCAGCGAGAGGACCTACTGGAGTTGCAGAGACGATGGGAGGAGAGCTATTGGGATGCCCCTGGGAGGACCCACCTAACACTGCATGACATGGATGTGGAAAATGCGACGTCCATCAAGCAAGCCCCGTATCGTGTGAACCAGTAACGAGCGGATATCAGTGAGGGAGGAACAAAGTTCTAGTGGACTGAGAATAACTCAATTTTTGTTCAAGCTAAGAGTGTTTTGGTGTATTGTCCCTGTGTTGCAAGTACCAGTTTTCTCAGAGTCATTTCATCTTTATTGTGATGCGAGTAACTTTGAAGTTGAGTTTAGTTTTGTTACATAAATAAATAGATAAATAAATAAATGAGGTGTACATCCCGTAAGTAGTTTAGTAAGAAATTAAACGTAGCTCAGTTAAAGTAAAATACCTTTGAAAAGGAACTGCCATCAATCATCTTAACAATTAAGTATTTTGCTGTGTGTTGAGATTAGGGTCTAGTTATTTAATATTCAAGGCTTCAAATATGGGGAGGCGGCGTGTGTCCGGGCATGTTGTGATGATCTCAGTGTTTTCTGTGAGCAATTGTCTCGTTATGTTCTCGTGATGTTCCTGGCGTAAGTTTGTTTCATCATGTCACGAAAACAGGCTTCAATTGCTTCTTTTAATCTTGGGTCAACAACTATGTTAGCCCACTTCTGTTATATTTCGTAGTAATTCTTGCGAAGTTCTTCAAGCTTGGTCCTCAGCTCTTGTATTCTTCTAGTCATGAAATTTCTTCTAGCTTCGTAGCCTTCTCCATTGCTGCACTACAAAAGCACCCTTCATCTGTCCCCGCGGTGTGAAATATCAACAAATAGACGGCGTCGCTATGGGTTCCCCACTTGGTGTCCTGTTTGTAAATTTCTCGTTAACTAACAACAAGAAAAATTCAATACAAACTCCTATGTTAAACCTACAAACACAGGCCAATACATGAGCGGAATAAGTGAATGTTCACAAAGGTACATAAATTCCACCATCAGTGCCTATATACGTGGAGCTATTAATCACTGAAGCACATGGACAAAAGTTCACACGGAAATAGTAAGATCCACACAAGTACTTTTAAACAACGGATTCAACAAAAAATATATTGAGACTATTACTAAAAAAATGATTGACCGATGGTATCATACCCAGCAAGATACTACAGAGAAAAAAGAAATCAAAATATACTATCGAGAAAAAACAAAACAATATAAAATATACTATCGAGACTTTTTCTCCACGGCATACACAGAAGATGAAAGAATATCAAAACAAATAATAAAAAGAAATGTCAAACCTACAAATCCCGATAAGAAAATAAACGTAGTAATATATTATAAATGCCTAAAAACCAGCCACTTGCTACTACGAAATAGCCCAAACATAATTAAAGAGCCAACTCAACAATTGCATGTCATCTATAGGTTCACTTGCAAACGAGGGAACTGTGCAACCCTCCCATCCACCTATGTTGGCATGACGACTATGAAGTTGAGCAGACGTCTTAGTTACCACATTTCGTCTGGAGACCCAAAAACCCACTTACGCCAGGAACATCACGAGAACATAACGAGACAATTGCTCACAGAGAACACCGATATCATTACAACATGCCCGGACACACGCCGCCTCCCCATACTTGAAGCCTTAAATATTAAAGAATTAGACCCTAATCTCAACACACAATCATCAGAGCTGCAAACATTATCAAGCATGAGAAGGAACAAAGCCCCTAGTACCAGCCAATCTGAGACTAGGAGAAACGAGACAGACGAAACAAGCACGCCTTAAATACCGGCCAGATCCCCAAAAGCCAATATTCCGATCTCTCCCATCGTGAAGACAAGATCCACTTCCGCGCCACTGAAGAAGAGTCAATCTGACATGAAATCGCGATATGGCAGCCCATATGACCTCCTACGGAGAAATCATCTCACATCTTGCAAGAGAGAATAAGTCTATCTTGCGTAATAAGGAGAATATCCTTAAGAAAATTCAACATACTGAATTATCTATCACTTTTAATGAAACATGTTTGAGAGAAGACCTCCTCCCCATATATACTCTTAATGTATATATATATATATATATATATATATATATATATATATATATATATATATATATATATATATATATATATATATATATATATATATATTTGGATGATGGAGAACATAAACAGAGGGGAAGGCTCGGAACCCTAAACACTCTAACGTTTCGTTCGCGTAGAACTTCTTCAGAGAAGAAGTTCTACGCGAACGAAACGTTAGAGTGTTTAGGGTTCCGAGCCTTCCCCTGTGTTTATGTTCTCCATCATCCAAATAATTTGTATAAAATACTTATCAATATATATATATACATATATATATATATATATATGTGTGTGTGTGTGTGTGTGTGTGTGTGTGTGT
This sequence comes from Oratosquilla oratoria, assembly GCF_046742065.1. NCBI lineage: Eukaryota > Metazoa > Arthropoda > Malacostraca > Stomatopoda > Squillidae > Oratosquilla > Oratosquilla oratoria. The sequence continues at coordinate 1,708,291 of NC_134813.1, forward strand.
GTGTGTGTGTGTGTATGTATACATATACATATGTATATATATATATATATATATATATATATATATATATATATATATATATATATAAAGCAAACGAATAGAAATAGAAAATCTCATTGACCAGCTCTTATCTTTACAAAATGAGAAACGTGTTACTCTTTCCACAACCATCAGGCAGGAGCTTGTTGGAGAAGCTGGCAGAAACCGAGGTAATTTCAAGAGTACACTCCTTACCCCAGAACTAAAGAAGGCCGCCAAGGAGCTTAGGGAAAGGGAAGACATCATCATCCGCAAAGGAGATAAGGCGGCGGTGTACGTCATAATGGAAAAGACCACCTACCTCGAGAAGATGGACACGATCCTGGAGAACCCCGCAAAATTCCAGCGCCTTCAAAAAGATCCTAGTGACGCTCTGAAGAAGAAGATCAACAGCCTCATCCAACAAGCCAATAGAACCACCAAGCACTTCAACAAAGCAATAGGAGATTTCAGGCCAGGATACTGCTACGGCACCGTAAAAACCCACAAGCCAGGTAACCCCCTCAGACCTATCATATCCCAAATCACCACCCCCACCTACCATGTTGCCAAAAAACTAAATAGACTTTTAACCCCGTATGTCCCCACAGGACGTTCAGTTTCCTCTGTCACCGAGTTCATTGACCTCCTGCGTACTGCTCCACCTTGTCAAGATATCGCCTCCCTGGATGTGGAATCCCTTTTCACCAATGTTCCAGTAGATGAGACCATTGACATAATTTTAAACTGATTCTATAGAAGCAATAGACCCACAACTGGCATCCCCGAAGACGTTCTAAAGCTCAAAACCTGTACCAAGGAAGCCTCTTTCCTCTCTCACCGAGGAGAACTCTTCAGGCAAGTTGATGGTATAGCAATGGGATCACCACTAGAGGTCCTTTTTGCAAATATGTACATGGCCTACGTTGAGGAGAAGACTTTCCACCATCAACCTTCCCCCGGAATTTATGCCAGGTACATAGACGACATCTTTATCACCACCAATTCAAACGAAGACGTCCCCAACCTGATTTCTGCCTTCCTGGACAACTCTTGCTTGACTTTCACGCACGAGCAGAGTGTAGAGAGACGTCTACCCTTCCTCGACCTAGACATCAGCAAAACTGACAATGGTTTTAACACCAAAGTATACACCAAAGACACCAATATTGGACGTTGTTTAAATGCCCGTGGGGAATGTCCTGCAGCCTATAAAAGATCTGTGGCTGCAGCATATGTTAACAGAGCGCTTACCCATTGTAGCAGCTGGAGGGAGACGCACAGGGAACTCGACCGTATCCGACAACTTCTCACTAATAACGGGTTCTCTGACCAATTGATCGAAGATGTCATCAAAAAGAAACTGGATCAATACGCCACCCCAGATCCGGCTCCAAACCAGGTCACCAATCAAATCACCATATACCACCAAAATCACTTCCATAGCCATTACAAAGAAGAATGCGATGCCATCAAAGGTATCTTAAAAAGAGGAGTCATTCCAACAGACAAAGACTCTTCTATTAATGTTAGAATTTTCTGCAAGGCTAATCTGACCAGATCCCTGATCATGAAAAATAGCACCACACCAAAGATACCGAAGGAGGCTTCTACCAACGTAGTTTACAAGTTTACATGCCAGGAGGGCTGCTGTGACGGCTCCTTTTCCTACATTGGTAGAACCTCCACTACACTAAGAAGACGTCTCCAACACCATCGAAACCAAGGCTCCATTTTTCAACACTACATTGACCACCACGACATGAAGCCCCCAATGAACACATTAATACACAACACTATTATACTCCACAAAGAAATACATTTTAAAAGATTGCAGATCGATGAAGCTGTATCTATCACCACTCAACAGCCCTCCATCAACATACAACAAGCCGCAGACTTCATCCTCCCATCAGCCAGCCCCCAGGAACACCTTGCCCTCCAACGATCTCATAGACAACTTGACCCTGAACCCCCTCAGGAACATAGTGGTTGCCAAGACCCTCAGCAACACCAATACCCCCATCACACAGGACCAAGAACTAGAAGCCAAGCTAGAGCTTCCTCTTTGCAGTCTGTGACGAGAATGATGACCTTCCCTATCCCTCCTAGTGACCTCATCCAGGGACTCCTCTGAACATCACCTACTCCGCCCAGTGATCTCTCCCAGAGTCATTCTTTGTCACCGCCTTCCCTTGTGACCTCGCCTAGTGACTTCCTCGGACCCTGTCTTACCCCGGTGACCTCAAATAGGGACCTTCGGTGATCTCTCCTACTGTCAACTTTCCCTGCTTCAAAAAGTGTGACGGTCAGCCATTATGCATCATTCTTCGCCTACTCTTCATCGATTGTAAACCTTATAGCCAATGGAGTTGTAGTTTTCACCCTGAAGAAGCCTCTGCAAGAGGCGAAAAAAAATTAAGTTTTCGGTGTCAGTGTCAACAGCTTTTTATACTTTTACATAATATTATATTTTTCGGCATTCATCAGCGCCTATCTCTACACCTTATCCATGGAATTGACATCATGAATGATTTTGTTCATACTTTGAACTATGGAGAAAAAAAGATATTCTTCCAACTGAAGAAGTTGTATCTTAAAATAGCCAAAGCTATTAGCGCAGTTGACTTTAATCAGAATTGTTTACGTGAAAACCTGTGCCATATATATACACACACACACACATATATATATATATATATATATATATATATATATACACATACATATACACATACATATATACATATACCAAGGCTTTTTTTTTCCCATACAAGGGAGGTAGCCAAAAAGGAAAAGGCATAAAATCATTCCCACCCATTCCATCCCTGAATACGCTCCTCACCCCTCCACACTCCCTCTCATCATAGCACCTCCTGGATGACGGGTCATCCCTGCACCTTGCCCACTGCCCTAGGTCAGAAGCAGTGTCGCAAGACACAGCACATCCACAGCAAGGCCGCTTCATTAAATCGGCGACCCCCCCCCTCTCCGTCCCCCAATGCATAAAAGGAGAAGACGGGGAGAAATCCCTTCGGGCTGCGTCAAATTTTGCTCACACATACTACCTCACCCCCCATCCCCCCGCCCATTCCACCTCATGCATTAGAACATTATCCATATACAACCATTCTCCATTCACCCCTATCTTCTGTCGTTTCCCGTCCTTCCTCAACAGACATTCCCCTCTTCCCCAAAGCCCCCTTCACCCCATCCATCCACCTCATCCTAGGACGTCCCTTCATGTTCACTCCCTCCACATCTGCCTTCCATACCTCTTTTACTAGTCTTTCTTCACTCATTCTTTCCATGTGTCCAAACCATCCTAATACTCTTTCATCAACCCTATCTCCCAACTCCCTTTCTACCCCTGTTCTCCTCCTCACCTCCTCATTTCTCACTCTATCCAGCTTAGTAACCCCCATCATAATTCTCAAACACCTCATCTCAAACACATTCAAACTCCTATATAATCATCAATATCATATATGGGTTTCTGGTCTGCAGTCAACATTTCATATGGCAGAGATTTGTCCTCCCCAAAAATTATAAAATAAGGTGTATCACCTGTTGCTACATTAATTTGATTGTTCAGGGTACACTTAACACAAGGAATCCAAGTATCCCAAGTTACACTATGAGGACTTATCAGAGTTCTAAGACATATAATTATTATTATTTTTTTTTTTATTTAACCTTTCTACTACTTCATTACTTTGTGGATGATTCACTAATATATTTACTTTCTTGATATGGAATACACTACATAAATTTTCCAAGATTTTGTTATTAAATTCAGTTCCATTATCTGAAACTAAGATATTAGGTGTAGTAAAATTACAGATTATCTGATCATAGATTACTGAAGCAATAGTTTCAGCTTTCTTATTGACTATGGGTTGTAATACACAGAATCTTGAAAAATAATCAATAGCAACAAATAAATATTTATATCCATTCTCAGACATAGGTAATTCCAATGTGTCAATGTGAACTCTTTCCCAAGGTTTATGTGGAATGGGATAGGTGAGTATAGGAGGAGGTTTTGGTGTATTTCCTTTCACCGTAACACATTTTACACATTTTTCTATATAATCATATATAGATTTCTTCATACCTGGCCAAAAGTATTTAAGTTGTGCTTGTCTATAAGTTTTATCCTTTCCTGGATGTGAGCTACAATCACTATCATGAAGTAACTTCAATATCTCATCTACAAGAGTTTGTGGTATAACCAACTGATTTACTTGGCTTCTAGAAATGTCTTTCCCACTTACAACTGTTTTCCTATACAAAATTCCATTAATCAAATGAAATTCCTCTATCTTATACCCCTTTGGTAGCTTTGGAGGATCTTCTCTTGGGTTCATCAAATGCTTGATTAATAAATCACATGTCTCATCATCTCTCTGTTCTCTTATTAGCATTTCTTCATCTAAAGTTACTAATTCCTCTATACTACAAATAAAACTAATCAACCTAGTCATTGGTTGACTAATGTTTCTAGAAAGTGCATCTGCCGCAGCATTATTTCTACCCGGAATATATTCAAATTGAACTTCATAGCACTGAAGTATTGCAAACCACCTAGCAAGTCTGCCCCTAAAATTCTTATGCTTAAATAAGTTCTGAATAGCTGTATGATCAGTCCAAACTCTGATTGGATATCCTAGTATCATATCCCTAAAACATTCTAAAGAATAAATTACTGCTAAAATGTCTCTATCTGTTATAGAGTAGTTTCTCTCCGCACTATTACAAAGTCTTGATGTGTAAGCTATCGGCTTCAAAGTTCCATTTCTCTCTTGCATCAGTATGCCTCCTAATCCTATGTCAGATGCATCAGTACAAAGAATGAATTCTTTTTCATAATCAGGGAAAATTATGATGGGTGAACTCGTGAGCTCATCTTTCAACTTGTCAAAAGCTTGCTGCTGTGCAGGTCCCCATATGAATTTTGAGTCCTTTCTCAACAAAGAACTTAGTGGATTAGCAATGTCAGCATATCGCTGAATGAATTTTCTATAATAACCTGTCAATCCTAAAAAGCTCCTAACCTTGTCTACATTGGTCGGAACCGAAAAATTCTTGACAGCGTCAACCTTTGAATTCACTGTACTAAGTCCATGTCTGTCTATCTTATGTCCTAAGTAAATGACACTGTCTTGCAAGAACTTAAATTTTTCAAGTTTTACTTTTAACCCTGCTTCTCCTAGTCTTGAGAATATCAAATCTAATTTCTTAAAGTGCTCAACTGCTGTCTGAGAAACTATTAAAATATCATCTAGAAATACACTGGCAGTGTTTCCTAACAATCCATCTAGAATAGTATCAATTAATCTCATGTAAGTTAATGGACTAATACATAACCCAAATGGCATTTTCTTGAACTCATAATGCCCTGTTAAATAGAAAATGCTGTGAACTCTCTTGAGTCTTCATGCAACTCTATTTGCCAAAAAGCTGATTTGATATCTATTGTGCTAAAATATCTATTCTCAGTTCCCAAAGTTCTCAAAATGTCACCGATAATGGGTAATGGTAACCTACCACGAATGGTGTGCTTATTCAATTCCCTATAATCTATCATTGGGCGCATAGTACCATCTGACTTTGGCACCAAAATCAAAGGAAATTCCACTCACTTTTACTATGTTCAATAATATCCTGTGATAACATTTCAGTGATTAGTTTATCTACTATTGCTAATCTAGAGTGAGGAACTCTGTAGGCGGGTATGTAGATAGGTTGTGTTCCTGGTTTTAACTTAATATGATGTTTTAAAACAGTTGTTTTGCCTAAGGCGTCCTCCGGCAAAGCAATTGCTTTATTGTGCTTCACAAGCAAAGCAAGTAAACTTTCATCCAACTCAGGGCAATTAGTTGATTGTAATAATTCTTTATATCCATTTCTTAAGTCTATTCCTTCTTGAACTGAACAGATTAATGAAGTTGGTAATTCTATCTCCTCACTACTCTCATTTAAAATCTTAATGGGTTTAGTACACACCTGAAAACATCCTATTTGTGTACCTTTCCTTAAAACTATCTCCTTATTCATAGTGTTAATTACTAGTACTTCTACTCTATTCTTATTTGACTTATAAATCCCTGAGTCCCACTTCGATACTTTAATTTTAACTGATTATTAACTAATTATTTCAGAGTCTACATTGACTCCTTTCAAACACACTTCAACCTCATTAATTGACATGGGATGTAACAATGTCGACCTTGTTAGGCCACCATCTACAATTAGCAAGGCTTCAGTCGTTGATAATTTAGTAATTTCTGGGATTTCCTGAACATCTGAGTTGGGTTCACAAGTTGCTTTACTTTCTATTGGTCTGGACCGCTCGGCCTCGTTATCTAAGATAGAAATGTTATCAAGGGATTCATTGATTCCTGTCACTGGTCTTAAGTCTGGTTGATTAAAAAATGGGATTAACTGTGACTTCACTAAAATTACTAAGTCAGCAGGACATATTACCATGTTTTCTTTTCTCATAGTTGCAAATCCTATCAATAATCTCCTGGAAAAACAGACTCTTCTACCACTATCACTGGAATGTACAAATGTTCATTTGTATATAAGATAACTTCTAGTTCAACCTTACCTAATGTTTTTAACTGATTTCCAGTTACTCCTTGCAATGAGTAACGGATTGGCTGCAACATTTTCACTCCTGGGTTCAACTGGTTTAAAACTTTACTAGTAATTACATTAACTACAGACCCTGTATCAATAAATATTTGAATAGGCTTATTGAATACTCTACCCGTAATGAGAGGTCCTACAGAAGTTTTACCAACAGTAATTATCAGTTTGTCAGTTTCTTTCATCTCTCTTGTATTCCCATATTTAAACACAATACCGCCTATCGGTATATATATGGGGAGTTCTGAAATTGTTTATTCTGTGTCTGGGTTTTTTCCTCTTAGCCCTGGAGGTACCCGAAAATTTCGGCATTCATGAGTCCTATGACCTATCTTATTATGATAAATACAGAATGGTGGGTTCCTACATTGATACTCTGTATGACCCTCATATTTGCAATTTCTGCAAATGGTTCCATAAAAACATTCTTGTGCTTTGTGTCCCCAGGTATTACAATTAAAACATAGGATTCTAGCATCCCTGGATGGACTTTTAGCATGCCGTATATGTCCTACTTCTGTTTTCTTAAACTCTCTAGAATTCCTATGTTGGCTTTGTTGACTTACAAGCATTACATATGGGTTTATTGTTCTGGTCTCACTGTATCCTTGAAGAAGATAATCTACTTCTCCTAAACTTATGTTTGATTTTAAATCTCTGTACAGCTTTTCTGCTGCTAAGTCATCAGAATTTTTGCTAATCAGCCAAATGTAATCAATTTGATTACCTGAGAAATTTTCATTTTGTCACTAGATCTTTCTATCCAGTCTGAATCTTTCAAGATAGAATTCATGTCTTTTGACCATCTATCGAATCTAGCTAAGTACTCTGTGTCAGTTTCACTTGTTCTAACTTCTTTTATCATCTTGACTATCGACCTAATAGGATCCTGGTCACATTTGGACATAAAATGTTTAATGAAGGCTTTCTTATAAGCTTCATATTGGTTGATATCTTCCATTGGCTGGAAATTAATGATAAACCTAGCCCTTCCATTTCAGGGTCGATATTCACCTTCAGGACCTCTATTTTTCTTTTTTCATCTGTTATATTTTTACTTACAATAAGAGTGTCTATCAAATTAAGATATTTGTTGACATATAGGTATTTGCTTCCCCCCGTAAACTTGGGGATATTAATATTTGAAGTATGGACCTCATGCCTCAACACATTAGTCTGGGTGGTCATAACTTACTTTAACCTGGCTGCCTCCACGTATTTGCTTGCGATGTCACTTCGCGATGTCAACTTCTATCTTGACGTCCTCCTTCCTCAGCCTTGTCATTCGCCAGCAACGTTGTTCCTCAGTTGAAGACCGTCTTGTAGATGGATCACCTTGAAGATTTGCTGGTTCCACTCGTAATAGTAGTTGCTCGTAGTTTGTAGATCCCTCGTTCCTCGTCTCTTGAAACCAACCCACTCTTGGTTGTGGTTGCCGTGTTTCTGTAGACTTTCTCGCACCACTCTTGAAACCAACACACTCTTGATTGTGGTTCCCGTGTTCCCGTAGACTTTCTCGCACCACTTCGCACCAGTCTATCTTGCTTGCACCAGTCTTATAATCTCTTCGGAGGTGTGTTTAACACTCAGTTCATCCCACCGCTGCCACCACTGTCAACCTCTGTCAACACTGTTCCACCACGACTCACAATACTTCAATTAGTCTCGTAATTCACTCGTCACAAGGCCCCATGCCTTTGTTACGTCAGTTTCACTAACTTCCAAGTTCATCTTATTCAGTAGGCCCCATGCCTCATATTTCAGTCAAGTCCTTAGGTTAAGTAAAGTGATTTACTTCTTTTTTTCTTTTCTTCTCACTAAATTTACACTGTCTTAGGTTATACACAGGGTCTCTCTTTTCCCGTCTGTGTAGCGAGAGCTCCATATCATACGCCAAGCCACCTTTGTCTGACGTCAATAATTTTTCTCATCCAATCTCCTCTTACTTCTCAAATAAGTGTCACACCTTATGGGCGTGACTCTAAATCCATCCACCAATAATTTTTCTCCTTCTCCACCATTTCCTCCAATCCGGAAGGCTGTTACATTGTCACAAGTAATATCGTTTACCTCAGCATTTGTCAAACGGAAAATAGCTTAGCGCTTACACATTGTTACATTACCATATTTCATCGCCGATCCAACCATTTTTTATAAACAGTCAAATCCAAGCTAACGCGAGTCTGACTCAGCTATGTCGCCTGTCGGCTGTTGTTTACCTAGACAGGATGTCGACTAAACAAATTCCCGACTCAGCACTTCGCAGTCATAACAACTGATCTTGAATTTGCATTCGTTCGCCATCTACCTCTCCATCTACCTAATTGTCTACCTCCATCTACCGGCCTCTTACACTCTCCTATGTTCCATGTTTCTGCTCCATACAGTGCTGTTGGCACAATCACGCCTTCATATAGTCTCCTCTTAGCGTCCATTCCCAAATGTCTATTCCTCATTACACTTTTTAATCCACCAAGGCATTTACTCGCTTCTCTCAATCTACATTCTACCTCCACCTTCACTCCACCTTTTCCTGCCACATTTGCACCCAAGTATCTAAAACTATCCACTTCCTCCAGTCGCTCTCCCTTAATGCTCACTTCCAGTCTAATGCAACTTTCACCCCTTGTACATCTCACCACATTTATCTTCAGCTTTCTTCTACCACACTCTCCAAAACTCTGTCACCAACTTCCTCAATCTCTCCTCCGATCCTACCACAAGCGCAGAGTCGTCTGCAAGCAACAGCTGGCTCACCTCCCACTTTTCTCCATTTTCTTTAACCATCTCCAATCCCTGACCCACTACCCTTGCATTTACATCTCGCACTACCCCATCCATGTATAAGTTGAACAGCCAGGGCGACATAACGCATCCTTGACGAAGTTCCACCTTTACCTCGAACCACTCACTCTCTCCATTTCTAATCCTGACACAAGCTCTACTACTCTCATAAAGACTCTTGACAGGTCCTAGAAGCTTTCCTCCTATCCCGTATATCCGCATAACCTCCCACAGTGCATTTTTGTCTATCCTGTCGTGAGCCTTTTCCAGGTCCATAAAGGCCAAAAAAACATCCTTCCCCTTTCCTATAGCTTTCTCACATATCTGTCTTACCACAAAAATCTGATCTACACAACCTCTACCCGTTCCTCACCAATTATTCCCTCTGTTCCTCTCCTAATCCTCTCAATCACGATCCTCCCATAAGCCTTCCCAACTACACTTAACAAGCTAATCCCTCTGAAACTACTACATTCACACTTGTCCCCTTTTCCTTTGTAAAGTGGAATTATAAGGCACTCCAGTCCTCCGACACTCTACCCTCTCTCCAGCAAACATTAAATAACCTCACCAGCCAGTCCACCATCACTATACCTCCTTTTTTTAGACATTATGCATGGCATCCATCCAGACCAGGTGCCTTACCTGCTTTCATCATCTTAACAACTGCCTTCACATCATCCTTCCTTATTTCTCCTCCATTTTCCTCACTCATCACTCATTTTCTTAGCATTTCCCACTGCAGCTATCTCTCCCTCCCTATCCTCCTTCACATTTAGCAACTCCCTAAAATATTCTGCCCATCTTCCCCTTACTACCTTCTCTTCCATTATCATCTCTCCATCTGCACCTTTTATCTTTTCTTCTCTTCTTGATTTGCCTCCTCTTTCTCTCTTAAATTCTTTCCAAAACATCTTTTTATTATTTCCAAAATGTTCTGTCATACTCTTATCCCACTTCACATCTGTTCTCCTCTTTGCCTCCTTTACCTTTTGCTTTACTTCTTTTTTCTTTTCTTTGTACGTCTGATATGACTCCCTCGTCCTATTTTGTAACCAATCTGTGAAAGCTCGCTTCTTCTCTTCTTCAACCTTCTTTGTTTCCTCATCCCACCATTCACTACCCTTCCTTCTATTTCCTCCTGTCCTTCTTGTTCCACACACCATCCTTGCACACTTTGTGACTCCCTACTTGAACCATCCCCATTCCTCCTCCACACCTAGCTCTACTCTATCCTTCACTCCCTCCCACTCCTCCTTCAGCAGCTTCTTGTACTCCTTCTCCTTTTCATTTAAGAGTTCACTCTAAGCACCTCCCTACTTTTGTCCCTTTCCTCTTCCTCCATCTATCCTCCACTCTTAACTAACCTTCCACCAAAAAATGATCTGATATTCCCCCACCCTCTCCCCTTAGCACATGTACATCCTTAACTCTTCCTATCATAATCCTATTTACCCCTACATAGTTCATCAACGCTCTATCTACCACCCTTCCTTCCACCACCCTCTCCCATGTGTACTTATGCTTGACTTTCTTCCGAAACACTGTATTTGCTATCATTAACTCTCTTTCTAGACACATTTCCACCATTAACTCTCCACTACGAATCTTTCCTGGAACTCCGCATTTCCGAACCACTCCATCAATTGGATCATTTCCTACCCTAGCATTAAGGTCTCCCAGTACTATTACATTGATATTTCTCCCTAATTCCTCTATGCACTCATTTAAATCTATCCAAAAAGCCTCCCTTTCTTCTACGCTCTTCTCACTTCCAGGCCTATATGCACTTGCAAAAACCCACATCTCCTTTCCCAGTTTCACCTTCATCCACATTATCCTTGAAGAAACCTCCTTCCACTCCACTACACGTTTACCTATCTCTTCACTTACTAGTATAGCCACCCCTTCCCTCCCTCGCCCTCTCTTCACTCCTGATAACCTCCCACTTACACTCCCAAACTTACACTCGCCCTTCCCTTTCAGCTTAGTTTCACTCAAAGCCAACACATCCATCTTTCTTCTCACAAACATACTACCTATCTTTTCCCTTTTACTCTCATCTGTACCACATCCACGCACATTAAAAGACCCAAACCTTAGGGTGCTGGTCGGAAAACTCCTAGACCCTCTTATGCCTTTGCTTTTTCTTTTAGGAATGTCCCCTGTGGGGCTACAAGCAGAAGGATGCCTAGTCCCAATCCCCGTCCCTTTTTTCTCGCCTCTTACGATCCAAGTGGAATTGCTTGGTGGCCGTATTCTTTTCCCCCACCACAGGTAAGGTAGGCGAAAAAGGAAATGAATATTCAGAGAAATTGTACAGGACAGTAACAAGGGGTTGGGGACAGCATAACGGAGGGACAGTCGTGGTATAAAGGTGTCATCATTCCTCTATTAACAGATTTTTCTTCTATCATAGCCAAAATGATGTGTGTTGCACACTCTACAAGGCATATCTACGACAAATCTCCTAGATTTCCTCGACAGATGCTAGCGAGCATCACAGCAATGTATCGAGGTGCAGCTAGAGTGAGTTGGCACTGACGCCGCGTTCCCACGACAAGGTTGGCCTATGGTCAGTCTTGCGGTTAAGTTCGCAGGCCTAGCGTCGAGACTCCAACGGCACATCTGTTCTTCGAGTGCCAATGAGTCCAGCCAGGAAGATATTGCCATGAAAGGATATTTTAATATTTATGCAGGTTTCCCTCCGGGAAACCTCTGTTCCATTGTATATTAATTCTCCTCCTGTATTTTCACCTTGTTCTCAAAGTCAGCTAGATTTTAAGATGTTATCTTTACGCCCTTGCCGGAAAAACCAGCACCTATGTTCCTGATGTTCTCGTCGGCAACCTAGCCGGCACCTTGTATATAAACCCATACTTCTCACAAATAAAGAGAGAAAGACCAAAGGCTAAGCACAAGCTCCACGTGTTTCGTTCGACCTCCACGAAGACCGCCAAACCTTCACCACGCTACCAGATCATTATTGAAACGAACCCTCCTATGTTGGGCCTTATTGCAAGACCAACATGTGTGGCTCTGGTCCATAGGGGTGCCCCATATAGACCCTAAGTATCAACTGCATGCCACTTTGCCACAATAGAATGCAGCCAATATATATATATATATATATATATATATATATATTTATATAAATATATAGATTTACACACACACACACACACACACACACACACACTCGGTGGCGCGGTTGATAGAGTACTGGACTGCCAGCACGGAAGTGCGTCAGCACCTGGTTCGAATCCTGCCCAGGGCCAAAAATTATTTCGGTATCGCTGCGCTTCGGGTCGTTACTCCGACTCTCGTGGGCGGGGAGTTGGGTGTGTGTGTGCAAGGTCATAGCATTACCCATAGATCGGTCATACGAGCTCTGAGCTCTCTTCCGGGAGGGAAATAGCTGTCGATCACGAGTCCAACACGTGATCCAAAGACCAAGGTGAATACACACACATAGACACACACACACACACACACACACACACACACACACACACACACACACACACACACACACACACACACACACACACACACACACGCACACACACACATATATATATATATATATATATATATATATATATATATATACATATATATATATATAGTATATATATATATATATGTATATATATATATATATATATATGTGTGTGTGTGTGTGTGTGTGTGTGTGTGTGTGTGTGTGTGTGTGTGTGTGTGTGTGTGTGTGTGTGTGTGTGTGTGTGTGTGTGTGTGTGTGTGTGTGTGTGTGTGTGTGTGTGTGTGTGTGTGTGTGTGTGTGTGTGTGTGTGTGTGTGTGTGTGTGTAAAGACAGACAAATATGGAGGTGAGGTGGCAAAATGAAACGTTAAGGCTAGAGTATGGAGCTTTATTCAGAACCAGGCGTTTCGAACTCTTAGGCCACTGAGGAAGGCCCAAGCGGTCGAAACGTCTGGTTCTGAATAAAGCTCCATACTCTAGCCTTAACGTATATATATATATATATATATATATATATATATATATATATATATATATATATATATATATATATACACACATGCGTATATATATATAAATATATATACATATATATATATATATATATATAGTATATATATATATATCTTTATACATGCATATATATATATATATATATATACACATGCAAATATATATATATGTATATATATATATATATATATGTATATATTTGTATACATCTGTCAGTATATATATATAAATATATATATATATATATATATATATATATATATATATATATAAATATATACATGACACACAGGAACCCACAGTCGGAGAAAATAAACTTCGAATAAAGAAGAATCCTATATTTCGGCTATCAACTGTAGCCCTTCAGGAAAGTACATAGGGTAGAGTACAAAGGGGACTTAGAAGCTACAGAGAAGAAGAGATGTGGACAGATGACCTCACTCAGGCGCGGGGCAAACTGGGGTGGCGGAGGAAGGAGGGGGTGAGGAGAGGGGGGGTTATAAGGTCCGTACCAGCTTGTTAACTGCCGCGCGTGAAATTATGTCAGGTGTCCACTGCCCTTTAGAAATATTAATATTAGGGCATTCCTCAATTAATGCTGATTCGACTATTTTCCTCCTGAAACCGCAGTGGGACTTTAACACCAATCTGGCTTTACCCCAATCGAAAAAATGATTCTTATTTTTGACATGAAGAAATACAGCCGAATTTTCTTGCCCATATCTAATTGACCTTTTATGTTCTGCCAATCTAGTGTTCAAGTCTCTCCCGGTTTGACCCAAGTAAACCAAATCACAATCTTTGCAGGGCAAACAATAAACACCAGGTGACTCAACTTCCTTCGGTTTTTGTTGAACGTTCACAGTTTGCTTACGCACGGTGTTAAGATAGTGATAGGCAATAGTGAGACGTTCATGAGGAAACAACTTATGTTCTGGACTATTTGGTTGGTTTTGACAAATATTTAGCTAACAACAAATATGACAAAGACCTTGCCTGCCTTAAAGGGGTTTTATTAGATGGCATTTCCGAATGTTTTAAAAATGAAAGTGGCCTACCAAAAAGACACAGGGAGGCCTTGTCTGCTAAAGCGGATAAAGGTGGCAATATTGTTATTTTAGAGCAATCTGTTTATGTCAAGAAAGCCCATGAGTTGCTTAATGATTCGGTCACTTATGAAAAACTCACCAAAAATCCTCTCAAGAACGCAGCCGCCGAGTTTAACAGACAAGTCCGTAATATCACAGCTGATAAATGCATTAATGAATTGAAAGTTACCAACCCTAAGCTCCCATATTTTTATGGTCTCCCTAAAATTCATAAAACAGACATTCCCCTCAGGCCCATCATATCCAACCGCGGCTCCTGCACTAGCCAGCTTGCTAAATGTCTGGCGGATCTTTTATCCCCGTACGTTGGGAATTTCTCTAACTCTCATATCACAAATTCATGTGATTTTATTTCTAAGATAAAAAATATGAAAGTACAGGGTTTAAGGCTCCTCAGTCTTGATGTGTCCTCGTTATTTACGAACTTTAATGTCGATGATGTACTTACTTTTTTTGGAAACCAAACTGCAACAGTTTCAAGACATTTTCCCCCTCCCTGTCAACAAAATTCTTGCTTTAGTTCGCCTTTGTGTTTCTTCAAATGTTTTTTCCTTTCAAGACCAATTCTTCCGTCAAAAATTCGGTTGCAGTATGGGTTCCAATTTGTCTCCTGTTTTGGCCAATTTATACGTGGAGTATTTTGAGTGTACCCTTTTGCCCAGCATCAACCCGCCCGAAATTATTTGGCTCAGGTACGTAGACGATATCTTTTCGGCGTGGGATGACAGTTGGGGCCCATTTGAAGTGTTCCATGATAAATTGAACCAATTGACCCCGAATCTTAAATTTAAAGTTGAATGGGAAGAAGGACACCAAATCCCTTTCTTGGATATTTTGAAAAGGAGAACTGATGATAATTTATTCTTTACAGTGTACCGTAAGCCCACCCACTCAGGGAGTTACCTTCACTTTTTTAGCAATCACCCTGACAATGTTAAGAAAAGTGTTGCCTCTGGCCTTTTCTTGAGGGCTTTCAGGATTTGCAGTCCTCAATTTCTGGACCATGAGATTGAGGGGATCAAATGTCAACTTGAGAAGTTGGCTTATCCACCTTGGTTTCTGGACCAAGCCCTCAGTAAGGCTAGGGCCAACCATTTTAAAACTTCCGTCCCCTCAAGTTTTCACCGCTCCTTTAAGGACATTTTAAAAATTCCATTCAATAATACCATCAGTTCTTCTACTAAGTTGTTTCCTCATGAACGTCTCACTATTGCCTATCACTATCCTAACACCGTGCGTAAGCAAACTGTGAACGTTCAACAAAAACCGAAGGAAGTTGAGTCACCTGGTGTTTATTATTTGCCCTGCAAAGATTGTGATTTGGTTTAATTGGGTCAAACTGGGAGAGACTTGAACACTAGATTGACAGAACATAAAAGGTCAATTAGGTATGGGCAAGAAAATTCGGCTGTATTTCTTCATGTCAAAAATAAGAATCATTCTTTCGATTGGGGTAAGGCCAGATTAGTGTTCAAGTCCCACTGCGGTTTCAGGAGGAAAATAGTCGAATCAGCATTAATTGAGGAATGCCCTAATATTAATATTTCTAAAGGGCAGTGGACACCTGACATAATTTCACGCGCGGCAGTTAACAAGCTGGTACGGACCTTACAACCCCCCCTCTCCTCACCCCTTCCTTCCTCCGCCACCCCAGTTTGCCCCGCGCCTGAGTGAGGTCATCTGTCCACATCTCTTCTTCTCTATAGCTTCTAAGTCCCCTATGTACTCTACCCTATGTACTTTCCTGAAGAGGGCTACAGTTGATAGCCGAAATATAGGATTCTTCTTTATTCGAAGTTTATTTTCTCCGACTGTGGGTTCCTGTGTGTCATTTACAAATGTGCTACTACATTTCTGTTTAGAAATATATATATATATATATATATATATATATATACAAAAATATATACATATATACACATATATGCATACATATTATTTATATATATATATACATACATTTATACATACATGCATATATATATATATATATATATATATATATATATATGTATATACATACACAAAGACACACACAACGTCGGATTGACGAGGAAGATTGGAACTCCAGAAGAAAACGCAATTTTCGTGGATTTCAGTGTTGCATTGGTAGGAAAGGGGAAAAGTCGTGGTGTAGTGGGAAGGTGAAGAAAAGGAGAAGGGGAGGCATTATTGAGGAAAATAGAAAAAAATGAGGAAGGTGAGGAACAGGCCTTGGAAGTCAGAAGGGGTGCAGACGACACAGCCGAGGTCGAACAGGTGAGTAAAAGTATTAAGAGTAGGAATATAGTTAAGAGCAGCTCAATGGAAATAGGAGATAATTACCTCTGTGGATTTAATGAGGTTAGGTTTAGCCAACTTGCACTGGTTATACAAAGAGTTGATAAACTGGAAGAACTAAGGAAAGAAAACCAAAACCTAACTAAAGAAAAACAAAAACAAAAAGACAGTTAAGAGAAGTAAAGGATGAGAATGAGGAATTAAAGAGGAATAATAAAGAGAATAAAGAGTCCATGGCAAAAGAGGTAAGTGGATGGAAAAAGTCCAAGAGAATAACAAAAATGAAATTAGAGGTATAGTGAAACAACAAATGAAAGAATAAACTAAGGACATCGATATTAAAGTGATGAGAGAGATGGAGAATATAGTAAGAGACTTAGCAGATAAAAAGAAATGTATAATTACATTAGGAATGGAAGAGAAGCATAATCCAAATAGGACTACAAGAATAAAGGAGGAGAAGGAAAAAATAAACAAGGTATTAAAATAGTTCAAGATGAACAAGAAATAGGGATGGAAATGGAAGAAATATATAGAGTGGGGAAATACAATATAGACAAGGCCAGACCAATTAAGGTTGAATTCAGGTCACAAACGACAGCAAAGAATGTCTTATCAAAAACAGGAAACTAGCAAAAAGTGACCAGTATAAACAGGTATGGATAAAAAGAGACATGAATAAAGAGTAAAGAGAGAAAGAGAAAAAAAAATCGACGCTAAGGAAAAAAACGAGAACAGAACAGAGTCAGACAAAGAGAATAGTGGACATGAAAGTGAGGAAATGGATTATAGTAGAGAAAAACGGAAGGGAAACAGAAAACAGGGTGGAGGTAACAGAAAATTAAGTGTCTCCCACAAATATAGATGGCTTAGTAACAGGCTTCAATGAACTGAATGATTACCTGAAGGAAAAAGAAACGGACATAATGGGAATTGTAGAGACAAAATTGAAAGGTCCACTACCACCCAACAGTGTAGGATATGGCGCATATAAAACGGCTTTGTGGGAAGAGAACACAAAAATATGTTAGAAGAAACAAGGATAACACTAAATAAGATCATGGAAGATGGAGGAAGAATAGTTATAATGGGGGACTTTAATTGTAAAGAAATCTGCTGGGAAGAGATGACAGTGACAGGGGGAGACGACCTATGGGGAAATGTACTACTTGATATGATTATAGAACATACAATGACACAATGGATACAAGAGAATACTAGGTATAGAAATGAGGAAGAACCATCGAGACTGGACCTAATAATCACATCAGAACCTGAAATAGTGGACAAGATTGAATATAAGACACCAGTAAGTAAAAGTGACCATATATTAGTTGAACTGGAACTAAATGAGGAAAAATACATGGGAAAAAACGATATAGAAAGGGAAGATTGGTGTAAGGACTTTTTTATGGTAAAATAAGAGATATTTATTTTAAAAAGCAGACTGGGAAAGGATACACAAGGAGGAAACAACAGTAGAAGAGAAATGGACAAATTTGACCAAATTTATGAAGGAGTGGAAAAGTACGTTCCAAGACAAAAACAAGAAAAATTATATGTAAAATGTTGGTACAATAAAAGATGTAGCGAGTTAAAAGACAAAAGGGATAAAGCTTGGATAAAATGAAAGAATGACAAAAGACCTGAAAAATGGAAAATATATACTAGTTATAGAAATCAGTATGTACAAGTACGCAGAGAAGAAAATAAAAAATACGAAAAGGATGTCATAGAAAAATGTAAAGATAATCCAAAACTATTTTATAGATTTGTAAACAATAAAATGATAAACAAACAAGAATTAGTGAAACTACGACAAGGAGGAATTGAATACAACGAAGAAATAGAAATGGCAGCAATTATGAACAAGAATTTTAAATCATTGTTTAAGAGGGAGAACATACAACATAGAGATGTCGAGTGGGAGGAGAAAGTCCCCCTATGAAAGAGATATAACAAGGAAAGAAATAATGAATCACTTGAGTAATCTCGATGTCAGAAAATCGCATGGACCAGATGAAATGGCAAACTGGATTTTGAGAGAATGCAGGAACGAACTAACAGACAAAATACATATTCTAATATGCAGTTCATTGAAAGAAGGAAAAGTTCCAGAAGATTGGATAAGAGCAAATATAGTACAAATATATAAGGGGAAACACGGAAGACTCCACTAACTATAGACCAGTCTCTCTTACAAGTACGGTAGCTAAAATTTGTGAAAGAATGTTCAAAATTAGATGGGTAAAACACACGAAAAACAACAACAATGTACTAAATCCAAGACAAATTGGATTTAGACAAGGAAGATCATGTGTCACAAACTTGATGTGTTTCTATTCAAGACTAACAGGTGTAATACAAGACAGAGATAGATGGGCTGATTGTACCTTTCTAGACCTGAAAAAAAGCTTTTGATAAGATGCCACACAAGAAATTGCTAAAGAAATTACAAACTGTAGGAGGAATACAGGGCAAACTGCTGAAGTGGATGGAAGACTTCTTGCATGAAAGAAAAATGACAGTGGTGATAAGAGACAAACATTCTAAATATAGTACCAATATATAAGAGGGAACAAGGAAGACCCTAATAACTGTAGACTGGTCTCTCTTACAAGTACGGTAGCTAAAATTTATGAAAGAGTTATCAAAATTAGATCGGCAAGGCATTTGGAAAAAAAATGTACTAAATCCAAGGCAATTTGGATTTAGACAAGGAAGATCATGTGTCACAAACTTGATGTGTTTCTATTCAAGATTAATAGATGTAATGCAAGAAAGAGATGGATGGGCTAATTGTACATTTCTAGACCTGAAAAAAGCTTTTGATAAGGTGCCACACAAGAAATTGCTAAAGAAATTACAAACTCCAGGAGGAATACAGGGCAAACTGCTGAAGTGGATGGAAGACTTCTTGCATGAAAGAAAAATGACAGTGGTGATAAGAGACAAACATTCTAATTGGGATGAAGTGATTAGTGGAGTTCCACAAGGAATAGTTCTGGACCCAATAATGCTCGCTATATATATTGATGATATGGATAAAGGGATTGAAAGTTATATGAGCTTCCTTGCGAACGATGCAAAACTGGTGAAAAAAGTGAATATTGTAGAAGATTGTGAGTCACTGCAGAGTGATCTCAATAAAGTATGGGAATAGAGTAGGAAGTGGGAGACGGAATTCAATATCAAGAAGTGTAGTATAAAGGAATTTGGAAAAGCAAAAAAAATTATCATGGGAGAGGAAGAAATTAAAAAAGTGGAAAATGAGAAGGACCTGGGAGTCATTCTTATGAATAACATGTCCCCTGAGAAACATATAGACACTTTTTTTTGGAGAAACTTATTATCTAATAAGAACAATGAAAGTAGCATTTACATACATGGACGAAGAAATGGTGAAGAAAATACTAGTCACTTTGATAAGACCAAGATTGGAGTATGCGGCGACTACGTGGTCACCAAGTGCAAAAAAAAAAAACAAAAAAAATGTATAACAAAACTTGAAAGAATACAAAGAGCAATTACGAAATTGACACTAACGCTCTCAGAACTATCATATGAAGAGAGACTGGCAAAACTTGAGCTACAGACATTAGAGCAAAGAAGAGACAGAGTAGCCTTGATAAATATTTATAGAATCATGAAAGGCATAGAAACTATTGATAGAGAGGATCTAATAAAATGGGATAGTAGAGATACAAGAGGACACGGAAGAAAATCAAGACAATTATAGAAGAGATCTGAAAAAGAACAGCATTCCCCACAGGATAATAGACGTTTGGAACAAGTTAGATGAAAATGCGGTGTGTGCAAAAACGATACACGAATTTGAAAACAGACTACATAAAATGAGATATGAATACATGACACCACGAGCATAGCTCCCCTTCCTGTAAAATATAACTAAGTAAATAGAACTAGGTAAACACACACACACACACACACACACACACACACACACACACACACACACACACACACACACACACACACACACACACACACACACACACACACACACACACACACACATATATATATATATATATATATATATATATATATATATATATATATGTATGTATGTATGTATATATATCACAAGACGAAAATGTAGTAGCACATTTAGTAAAATGTTTTAATTACCCACTGTCGGAGAAACAAAGCAAAAGAAACAGACGAACTGTATATTTCGACCACTACTGTGGCCCTCTTCAGCAGATAGATACAAGGTAAGATGTACAAGAATATATACAATGAGAGAGGTACAAAGTAGGAACAAGGGGAGGTGGCTCAAGTCACATGTCCGAGGTGGGGCGGATTCGGTAATGGTAATAAATCTAATTGTAGCTTCAGGAGAAAGATAGTTGAATCTTTCCTCATTAAACACTTGCCAAATTTCAATACATCTAAAGGGCAATGGTCACCTGATTGTATAACAAC
>NC_134813.1:1734604-1754604 GCF_046742065.1 Oratosquilla oratoria
GAGCAAAGAGAGGCGCAACAATATTTCGAAAAAGGTGTGAACATGGGAATCGAACCGTCACAAGCAGGTCCAAGAAAGGTTCGCTACAAGGTCGTACAGTCACTCACACAATTTTTGGCTCACTCCCTTAAGCCTGTGACGCAACTTAAACCACAGATACTATCGTCTATACACAAATGAATGTAAAATAAGACGTATCTTTTCGCATGAACTACACTGTAAAGGAAAATGGAGCCTCTTATTCATTTGTTTACATTTTGAAGGCCTCAGGACCCATGTCGTTTTGGTCAAGCCTGTACGCCCTCCCTCGGCGTCAGGGCGCCCACACCGACGCGCCCTGGAAGTATCAAAAGTGGGGTTCAACACAACGCACTCCATCAAGGGCGCGACAGGTCAAAACCCCGGCGTGCCCTTTGATGTCCGATGGCCGGGGTCTGGTCCCTGTCAGGGGGTCCAAGGCGCCCACTCCAGACGTCTTTGGATGTGCCGCCCCTCCTCTTGTCCACCGACCGACCGCCGCCGAGGGTCCGCGACCTTCGACCTACTGACGAAGGGAGGAGGAAGAGGAGGAGGAGGAGGAGGAGGAGGAGGAGTAACACCAGTCTTCGTTGTCGTCACCATCGGCAGAGCTGGCGCCGACGGTGTCATCCTCCTTCCTCTTTCTCCTCCTCCATCTTCTTCCTAGATCTCCAACTTCTTCCTTGTTCTTCTTCCTTCTACTTCTCCTCCCTCCTACTTTTCCATTCTCCTTCTTATTACTCTTCTTCCTCCTCCTCCTACTTCTTCCTCCCCTCCTATTCCTCCTATACATATGTATATATGTATATGTATATGTATATATATATATATATATATATATATATATATATATATATACATACATACATACACCAAGGCTTTTCTCCCTTGCAAGGGAGGTAGCCAAAGAGGAAAAGGCATAAAATCATTCCCACCCATTCCATCCCTGAATACACTCCACACCCCTCCACCCTCCCTCTTATCTTAGCACCTCCTGGATGACGGGTCATCCCTGCACCTTGTCCACTGCCCTGGGTCAGAAGCAGTGTCGCAAGACACAGCACATCCACAGCAAGGCCGCTTCATTAAATCGGCGACCCCCCCTCTCCGTCCCCCCATGCATACAAGGAGAAGACGGGGAGAAATCCCTTCGGGCTGCGTCAAATTTTGCTCACACATACTACCTCACCCACCATCCCCCCGCCCATTCCACCTCATGCATCACAATATCATCCATATACAACCATTCTCCATTCACCCCTGTCTTCTGTCCTCTCCCGTCCTTCCTCAACAGACATTCCCCTCTTCCCCAAAGCCCCCTTCACCCCATCCATCCACCTCATCCTAGGATGTACCCTCATGTTCACTCCCTCCACATCTGCCTTCCATACCTCTTTTACTAATCTTTCTTCACTCATTCTTTCCATGTGTCCAAACCATCCTAATACTCTTTCATCAACTCTATCTCCCAACTCCCTTTCCACCCCCGTTCTTCTCCTCACCTCCTCATTTCTCACTCTATCTAGCCTAGTAACCCCCATCATACTTCTCAGACACCTCATCTCAAACACATTCAAACTCCTTCTCTCTTCTTCTCTTATTTTCCATGTTTCTGCCCCATACAGTGCTGTCGGCACAATCACTCCTTCATACAGTCTCCTCTTAGCATCCATTCCCAAATGTCTATTCCTCATTACACTTTTTAATCCATCGAGGCATTTACTCGCTTCTCTCAATCTACATTCTACCTTCACCTTCACCCCACCTTTTCCTGCCACATTTGCACCCAAGTATCTAAAACTATCCAGTTCCTCCAGTCGCTCTCCCTTAATACTCACTTCCAGTCTACTGCCACTTTCACCCCTTGTACATCTCATCACCTTACTTTTACCCACATTTATCTTTAGCTTTCTTCTATCACATACTCTCCCAAACTCTGTCACCAACTTCCTCAGTCCCTCGTCCGATCCTGCCACAAGCGCAGTGTCGTCAGCAAACAACAGCTGGCTCACCTCCCACTTTTCTCCATTTTCTTTAACCATCTCCAATCCCTGACCCACTACCCTTGCACTACCCCATCCATGTATAAGTTGAACAGCCAGGGCGACATAACGCATCCTTGACGAAGTCCCACCTTTACCTCGAACCACTCACTCTCTCCATTTCTAATCCTGACACAAGCTCTACTACTCTCATAAAAACTCTTGACAGCTCCTAGAAGCTTTCCTCCTATTCCATATATCTGCATAACCTCCCACAGTGCCTTTCTGTCTACCCTATCGTAAGCCTTTTCTAGATCCATAAAAGCCCAAAAAAACACCCTTACCCTTTCCTATAGCTTTCTCACATATCTGTCTTACCACAAAGATCTGATCTACACAACCTCTACCGGTCCTAAATCCACCCTGTTCCTCACCAATTACTCCCTCTGTTCCTCTCCTAATCCTCTTAATCAAGATCCTCCCATAAGCCCTCCCAACTACACTTAACAAGCTAATCCCTCTGAAACTACTACACTCACACTTGTCCCCTTTTCCCTTGTAAAGTGGAACTATACAGGCACTCCTCCAGTCCTCCGGCACTCTACCCTCTCTCCAGAAAACATTAAATAACCTCACCAGCCAGTCCACCATCACTGTACCTCCTTTTTTTAGACATTCTGCATGGCATCCATCCAGACCAGGTGCCTTACCTGCTTTCATCATCTTAACAACTGCCTTCACTTCATCCTTCCTTATTTCTCCTCCATTTTCCTCACTCATCACTCTCATTTTCTTAGAATTTCCCACTGTCACTATCTTTCCCTCCCTATCCTCCTTCACATTTAGCAACTCCCTAAAATATTCTGCCCATCTTCCCCTTACTGCCTTCTCTTCCATTATCATCTCTCCATCTGCACCTTTTACCTTTTCTTCTCTACTTGATTCGCCTCCTCTTCCTCTCTTAATTTCTTTCCAAAACATTTTTTTATTACTTTCAAAATTTACAGTCATACTCTTACCCCACTTCACATCTGCTCTCCTCTTTGCCTCCTTTACCTTTTGCTTTACTTCTCTTTTCTTTTCTTTGTACCTCTCATATGACTCCCTCGTCCTATTTTGTAACCAATCTGTGAAAGCTCGCTTCTTCTCTTCTAAAACCTTCTTTGTTTCCTCATCCCACCATTCACTACCCTTTCTTCTATTTCCTCCTGTCCTTCTTGTTCCACACACCATCCTTGCACACTTTGTGACTCCCTCCTTGAACCACCCCCTTTCCTCCTCCACACCTAGCTCTACTCTATCCTTCACACCCTCCCACTCCTCTCTCAGCTTCTTCTTGTACTCCTTCTCCTTTTCCTTTTCATTTAAAGAGTTCACTCTAAGCACCTCCCTACCTTTTGTCCCTTTCCTTTTTCTCCATCTATCCTCCACTCTCAACTTACCTTCCACCAAAAAATAATCTGATATTCCCCCACCCTCTCCCCTTAGCACATGTACATCCTTAACTCTTCCTATCATAGTCCTATTTACCACTACATAAACAAACAAACCACTACATAAACAAACAGGTAAATAATAGATAATAATCAATTGACATATAACTAATAATAAATGAGAATCAAACAGACAAAAGATAACAAAACAAAAACAAATAATATAAAGTAAATTATAATCATTACAGCATCTTGCTTAGGTGTTTATCTAAATGATTCTTAAAGCTTCTAACTGAACTACAATGCACTGCCTCTGCAGGAGTTTATTCCCTTCATTAACTACACGGTTGGGGAAGTTGTTTCTACCCACTTCCAAATTCAATCTATTTCCGGATAGTTTGAGACCATTGTTTCTTGTCTGATTCTCACTCAGTGTGAAAATTTGGTCACTTCTGATGTTGTCAATTACCTTTAGAGTTTTAAAGACAAGCATCAAATCACCTCTGAGTCTACGCTTTTTTAGGGAAAACAGATTCATATGTTTTAGTCGATTTTCGTATGATTTATTTTTTATATTTGGAATCAGTTTTGTGGCTCGCCGTTGTACTTTTTCCAGTCTGTCAATATCTTTAATGAGATTCGGTGACCATACAAAAACAGCATATTCCAAATGTGGACGAACTAACGATTTATATATTTTGTTAATGAATGATGGACTTTTGAAGTCAAAAGAACGCGCAATCAGTCCTAGAATCTTATTTGCTTTCTCAGAGGCTGAAATACACTGCTTGGATGATTTGAGATCGTTACTGATAAATACGCAGAGATCTTTTTCACTATTCACTTTTGTTAACGAATTTCCAAATAACCTGTAATCGTACTTACTATTATTTTTACCTATGTGCATTACCTTGCATTTACTTGTGTTAAATTTCATTAGCCACTTCTCAGACCATTCCTGTAATCTATTTAATTCTTCTTGAATATCGAATTGGTTTAAGTGATTATTTGCCATTCCGCACAGTTTTGTATCATCAGAAAATTTGGAAATAGTAGATTTTAGTCCATGGTCTATATCATTTATATATACTATGAATAGAAGTGGCCCAAGAACGGAACCCTGAGGAACTCCACATATAACATCTTTCCATCTAGAAGTTTTTCCATTTAAAACAACTCTCTGTTTTCGATCATTCAACCAATTACTAGTCCAACTTAATAGGCTACCACTTATTCCGTGTGAAGCTAATTTAGTAAGTGGTCTTTCGTTGGGGACGGTATCAAAAGCTTTTGCAAAGTCTAGATATATTAAATCTATATTGTTTCTTTTGTTATAATTCGAGATAACTGTGTTGTAGAATTCGAGTAAGTTAGTCACGCAAGAACGTTTCCGTCTGAAACCATACTGGCTGCCATTGATCAAACGGTTACTTTCTAAATGAAGTTCGATAGCATCTCTGATGATAGTTTCTATTATTTTTCGTATGGTTAAGTTCAAACTTATAGGCCTATAGTTATTTGGTTTCTTTTTGTCACCTTTTTTGAATATGGGAGTAACGTTAGCTAGCTTCCATTCTCTTGGGACATCTCTGGATATGATGGATTTCTTGAAAATAATTTCTAATGGAACAACAATCTCATTTTTCATTTTCTTTAATATTCTTGGATGCCAACCGTCAGGACCTGATGTTTTATGAACTTTGAGTTTCTCTATACACCTTTTAATTTTTTCTTTTGTTATATTTACCGTAGTGAGTAAGTTTACCCTTGACTTTTCACAGGTTTCAGTTTGGAGTTCACTTTGAGGATTTTCGTTCATTTGAATATTCAAGTCGACCGTCAGCAGATAATAGTGGACCAATGTGATTCCTAACAACCATTTTTATCTCTAACGTAACTATAGAATTCTTTGGGATTCTCTTTGGATTTATCAGCGATATTCATTTCATATTGTCGTTTTCGGTTTTTTATTGTCTTTTTTAAATCTCTCTGTATTAATACATAACTTTCATAGTCATTAGATGCACCCGAACACTTATATTTCTTATAAGCCTGTCTCTTTTTAGCAATACTTTTTTCAGTTTCTTTGGGGGACGTCTGTCCTTAAAAGGAATGTAAGTATGAATCATCTTTGTGAGTATTTTGAAATATTTCCCTCATCTGATCTACAGGTCTTTCGCTTAATTTTGCCTCCCAATCTGTAAGCTGATGCTCCTGACGTAGTCCTATGAACGGAGCTTTACTGAAATCGGGTATTTTAGAAACACAAGTATCTATTCTAAAAAAAATTAGGAGTTTGAATCTAAGCTGTGATCGCTATTTGCAACAGTTTCACCGACTTATACATCAGTTACTATGCTTTCACGGCTAGTGATCAATAGATCGAGTAAGTTTCCATATCTTGTGGGCTCTTTTACATGCTGAATTAAGTAATTGTCACCAAGAAAATCAATCAAGCGACTACTTATATGGCCATGTTCAAGTGTCATCCAATCAATGCCAGTAAAATTGAAATCACCCATTATCAATAAATCCCGATTGCAGAAACTAGACAGTTCTCTTGAAATAACAGTTTGTCGTCTGCTAATGATGTCTTTGGCCTATATATTACACCTACATTCATTTTTTGTCCATTTGTTTGGGTTAACTCAACCCACAAACTATCATATGCATCTTGTTTCACTTTCTCTAAAACACATACATGGACATTGTTTTTAACGTACAACAGAACACCCCCACCTTTCTTGTTGTTTCTATCCTGATGAAAGTGTTTAAGTTCCGCAATATTAAATTCAGCTTCGAACTCTTTACCATTTAACTATTTCTCGGTTATTCCTATCTTATCGATATTTTCGCTTTTGACGTACGCCTGTATTTCCTGAAATTTGCTCCTAATACTACGAACATTAAAGTACATGGTTTTAAGAAACTCGTGATTATTTCTTTTTGACACGTTTTGAGTTTCAATATCATGTCTTACATTACATTTTTTTTTTATTAACACCTTGCCCTATATCATTATTTGGTCATTCATTGACATTCAATGCCTCATTAACATTTCTCCCATCAAAATTAACATTTCCCCCATCACGGACATCTGGTCGCTCACGGTCATCCGATCTCTTTTGTACACTTTGTCCCCCTACGTCACCGCGATTCACACCGGCCTCCTGTCGTTCATTGACATTCTGTCCGGCATCCCTTCCTAAAATTATATTTTGTCCTTCAGTGACATTATATCCTACCGTGATAATTTTTCCTCCACTATAACTACATCCCATCGTGATCTTTTGTCTTACACTGTCAATACATTCCATCGTGATATTTTGGCCTTCATTGACATTCTGTCCGGCATCCCTTCCTAAAATTATATTTTGTCCTCCACTGACATTATATCCTACCGTGATATTTTCTCCTCCAGTATCATTACATCCCATCGTGATATTTTTTTCCTCCACTATCATTACATCCCATCGTGATATTTTGTCTTCTACTGTCATTACATCCCATCGTGACATTTTGTCCTTTGACATTACATCCTAATGTAACATTTCGTCCTCTACCGACATTATATCCTAAAATTATATTTTGTCCTATACTGGCATATTGTTCTACATTAATACTATACTCTACTCTGTTTTCCCAAGTACACTCTATTTCCCCTTCCCTTTGGGCTTCTACCCTTAAAAAGGAACTAGTTCATTATAAACTCCCACAATAAGGTTTGTAAGAACTCCTTTGCCTCTGCGGGTAAGGTGGCTGCATGTTGTTGTGACAGAGTAGCATGCAGTTGATACTTTAGTGTCTATATGGGGCGCCCCTACGGATCAGAGCCACACATAATTTTGTCTGTGATAGAGGAGGACTCTGCTCACAGAGAAATTATGAAACTTTTATTATACTGCTAATGTCCCTCCGTTACGCTGTCCCCAACACCTTGTTGCTGTCCTGTACCATTTCTCTGAATTTCATTTCTTTGTTTCGCCTACCCTGTGGTGGTGGTGGTAGGGGGGGGGAAGAATGCTGCGACCAAGTATTCCCACTTGGATTGTAACAGGCGAGAAAAACGGGACGGGGATTGGGACCAGGCATCCTTCTCCCTGTAGCCCTACAGGGGACATTCCTAAAAAAAGTAAAGGCATAAAAGGATCTAGGAGTTTTCCAACCAGCACCCTAAGGTTTGGGTCTTTTAATGTGAGTAGATGTGGTACAGATGTGAGTAGATGTGGTACAGATGTGAGTAAAATGGAAGAGGTAGGTAGTATGTTTGTGAGAAGAAAGATGGGTGTGTTGGCTTTGGGTGAAACTAAGTTGAGAGGGAAGGGCGAGTGTAAGTTTGGGAATATAGTAGGGAGGTTCTCAGAAGTGAAGAGAGGGCGAGGGAAAGAAGGGGTGGCTATACTAGTAAGTGAAGAGATAAGTAAACGTGTAGTGGAGTGGAAGGAGGTTTCTTCAAGGTAGTGAGAAGAGTGTAGAAGAAAGGGAGGATTTTTTGATAGATTTAAATGAGTGCATAGAGGGATTAGGGAGGAACGTCAATATAGTATTATTGGGAGATCTTAATGCTAGGGTAACAAATGAACCAATTGACGGAGTGGTTGGGAAATGTGGAGTTCCAGGAAAGAATCGTAATGGAGAGTTGATGGTAAAGATATGTCTAGAAAGAGAATTGGTGATAGCAAATACAGTGTTTAGGAAGAAAGTCAAGCATAAGTACATATGGTAGAGGGTGGTGGATGGAAGGGTGGTAGATAGAGCGTTCATGGACTATGTAGTGGTAGATAGGAGTATAATAGGAAGAGTTAAGGATGTACATGTGCTAAGGGGAGAGAGGGGGGAATATCAGATCATTTTTTGGTGTTAGGAGTGGAGAATAGATGGAGAAAGAGGAAAAGAACAAAAGGTAGGGAGGTGCTTAGAATGAACTCTTTAGATAAAAAGGAAAAGAAGAAGGAGTACAAGAAGAAGCTGAGAGAGGAGTGGGAGCGAGTAAAGGATAGAGTAGAGCTAGAAGTGGAGGAGGAATGGGGATGGTTCAAGGAGGGAGTCACAAAGTGTACAAAGATGGTGTGTGGAACAAGAAGGACAGGAGGAAATAGAAGGAAGGGTAGTGAATGGTGGGATGAGGAAACAAAGAAGGTTGTGGAAGAGAAGAAGCAAGCTTTCACAGATTGGTTACGAAATAGGACGAGGGAGTCATATGAGAGGTACAAAGGAAAGAGAAGAGAAGTAAAGCACAAGGTAAAGAATGCAAAGAGGAGAGCACATGTGCAATGGGGTAAGAGTATGACGAAATTTTTTAAATAATAATAAAATGTTTTGGAAAGAAATTAAGAGAGGAAGAGGAGGCGAATCAAGTAGAGAAGAAAAGGTAAAAGGTGTAGATGGAGAGATAATAATGGAAGAGAAGGCAGTATTGTAGGGAGTTGCTAAATGTGAAGGAAGATAAGGAGGGAAAGATTGTTGCAGTTGAAAGTGCCAATAAAATGAGAGTGATGAGTGAGGAAAATGGAGGAGAAATAATGAAGGATGAAGTGAAGGCAGTCGTTAAGATGATGAGAGTAGATAAGGCACCTGGTCTGGATGGATGCCATGCAGAATATCTAAAACAAGGAGGTAAAGTGATGTTGGATTGGCTGGTGAGGTTATTTAATGTTTTCTGGAGAGAGGGTAGAGTAACGGAGGACTGGAGGAGTGCCTGTATAGTTCCACTTTACAAAGGAAAAGGGGACAAGTGTGAGTGTAGTAGTTTCAGAGTGCTTGTTAAGTGTAGTTGGGAAGGCTTATGAGATGATCTTGATTGAGAGGATTAGGAGAGGAACAGAGGGAGTAATTGGTGAGGAACAGTGTGGATTTAGGACAGGTAGAGGTTGTGTAGATCAAATTTTTGTGGTACGACATATGTGAGAAAGCTATAGGAAAGGGTAAGGATGTTTTTTGGGGCTTTTATGGATCTGGAAAAGACTTATGACAGAGTAGACGGGAAGGCACTGTGGGAGGTTATGCAGATATACGGGATAGTAGGGAAGCTTCTAGGAGCTGTCAAGAGTTTTTACGTGAGTAGTAGAGCATGTGTCAGGATAAGAAATGGAAAGAGTAAGTGGTTCGAGGTAAAGGTGGGACTTCGTCAGGGATGTGTTATGTCGCCATGGCTGTTCAATCTATAGATGGATGGGGTGGTGAGAAAGGTAAATACAAGGGTAGTGGGTCAGGGATTGAGGATGGTTAAAGAAAATGGAGAAATGTGGGAGGTGAGCCAGCTGTTGTTTGCTGACGACACTGCGCTTGTGGCAGGATCAGAGGAGGGATTGAGAAAGCTGGTGACAGAGTTTGGGAGAGAGTGTGTGAAAGAAGAAAGCTGAAGATAAATGTGTGTAAAAGTAAGGTGATGAGATGTATAAGGGGTGAAAGTGGCAGTAGACTGGAAGTGAGTATTAAGGGAGAGCGACTGGAGAGTGGTTAATTTAGATACTTGGGTGCGAATGTGGCAAGAAAGGGTGGAGTGGAGGTGGAGGTAGAATGTAGATTGAGAGAAGCAAGTAAATGCTTTGGTGGATTAAAAAGTGTAATGAGGAATAGACATTTGGGAATGGATGGTAAGAAGAGATTGTATGAAGGAGTGATTGTGCCGACAGCACTGTATGGGGCAGAAATATGGAATATAAGAGAAGAAGAGAGAAGGAGTTTGAATGTGTTTGAGATGAGATGTCTGAGAAGTATGATGGGGGTTACTAGGCTGGATAGAGTGAGAAATGAGGTGAGGAAGAGAACAGGGCTGGTAAGGGAGTTGGGAGATAGGATGGATGACAGAGTATTAGGATTGTTTGGACACATGGAAAGAATGAGTGAAGAAAGACTATGAAAAGTGGCGTGGAAGACAGATGTGGGGGGAGTGAACATGAGGGGACGACCTAGGATGAGATGGATGGATGGGGTGAAGGGGGCTTTGGGGAAGAAGGGAATGTCTGTTGAGGAAGGACGGGAGAGGACAGAAGATAGGGGTGAATGGAGAATGGTTGTATTGGATGATGTTGTGATACGAGGTGGAATGGGTGGGGGGATGGTGGGTGAGGTAGTATGTGCGAGAAAAATTTGACGCAGCCCGAAGGGATTTCTCCCCCATCTTCTCATTTTCTGCATGAGGGGATGGAGAGGGGGGGGGGTCGCCGATTTAATGAAGCGGCCTTGCTGTGAATGTGCTGTCTTGTGACACTGCTTCTGACCCAGGGCAGTGGAGAAGATACAGGGATGACCCGTCATCCAGGAGGCGCCAAGATGAGAGGGAGGGTAGAGGGTGGAGGGGAGTGGAGTGTATTTGGAATGGAATGGGTAGGAATGGTTTTTATGCCTTTTTCTTTTTGGCTACCTTCCTTGTGAGGGGGAAAAAGCCTTTGGTATATTTATGTATGTATGTATGTATATATATACATAATATATGTACATATGTACATATATTTATATTGACTATATTATGACAAATAAAATTGAAGGTGAAAGAAGTTGACGAGGAGAAATGGGAGAATTTTACGCCCTAACGTTTCGACCCGCAGGGTCTTGATCACAAAGCTAACAACTCAAACGTAACCGGATATTTTATACACGGACGGGTCATCTTATGGGACGCTTCGGAGAGCTTGTTATTTTATCTGCGTATTCTTTAATTATTAATAAGCTTGTGGCTTTTGCTAAACATATAAATCCTTCTCTATGATTAATGTTGTTATTAGTGTTGATATATGCTGCCTCAATTGTCTTCCTTAGTTTCTTGGATGATCCCTTATTTAATACGGTTGTGTTGTTCCAGTCCGGAAGGTGACCATGTTTATCCACATGTATTACTATGGAGTTAGATGTCCTATGGGCTTTTACGTCATTTTTATGTTCATTTATTCTTTTATTAAGTCCGCGACCAGATTCATCAAAATATGAAGAGGGACAGCTTTTACACGGGATTTTATAAACAACGCTGTTTTCGTTAGTGGGATTATTGTCGCTACGTGTTATCAAATGTCCTACTTTGCTACCTGACGTCCTGGCTATTTTGATACCCGCTTTTAGAAGAAAAGTGTCTAGGTATGAATTAACATTAGAGTTTGGTACTGTGATATATCTGGTTTCATTATTACGTTTATTATCATTCTTATTTTTATTTTCATCTTTACTTTTGTTAATTATTTCTTTGGCTTTCTTTTTCAACCTACATAAGAGACCTTTTGGATATTTGAGTTTGATGAAAGTCTCAGTAATATGTTGTAATTCAGGATCTAGAAATTCTTTACTGCATATAACTAGATCCTGAATTACAACATATTACTGAGACTTTCATCAAACTCAAATATCCAAAAGGTCTCTTATGTAGGTTGAAAAAGAAAGCCAAAGAAATAATTAACAAAAGTAAAGATGAAAATAAAAATAAGAATGATAATAAACGTAATAATGAAACCAGATATATCACAGTACCAAACTCTAATGTTAATTCATACCTAGACACTTTTCTTCTAAAAGCGGGTATCAAAATAGCCAGGACGTCAGGTAGCAAAGTAGGACATTTGATAACACGTAGCGACAATAATCCCACTAACGAAAACAGCGTTGTTTATAAAATCCCGTGTAAAAGCTGTCCCTCTTCATATTTTGGTGAATCTGGTCGCGGACTTAATAAAAGGATAAATGAACATAAAAATGACGTAAAAGCCCTTAGGACATCTAACTCCATAGTAATACATGTGGACAAACATGGTCACCTTCCGGACTGGAACAACACAACCGTATTAAATAAAGGATCATCCAAGAAACTAAGGAAGACAATTGAGGCAGCATATATCAACACTAATAACAACATTAACCATAGAGAAGGATTTATATGTTTAGCAAAAGCCACAAGCTTGTTATACGCAGATAAAATAACAAGCTCTCCGAAGCGTCCCATAAGATGACCCGTCCGTGTATAAAATATCCGGTTACGTTTGAGTTGTTAGCTTTGTGATCAAGACCCTGCGGGTCGAAACGTTAAGGCGTAAAATTCTCCCATTTCTCCTCGTCAACTTCTTTCACCTTCAATTTTATATATTCATATGTATGTACATATGTATATATATACATATATGTATATGTATATATATATATATATATATATATATATATATATATATATATATCAGATAACTTTTATGACCGTCGCGCAGAGGATTCGAACCTACTGCTTTGGGGCCGAAGAGGCTCTATTGCCGCTCGCCTTAGACCACTCGACCACCGATGATTAAATCTTTGTGAATTCAGAACCTAACTGGTTCCCGAGATTGGGAAAGTCGCTAGCTGCAACCCAAATTCCCGTTTTCCTACGAAAGCTACAATGTGATTTAAAAATAACTGATGTATTATCCCAATCCATTTTGTGATCTTTTTGGCTGGCATGAAGGAACACAGCGGAGTTAACTTCATGCTGTGTTCCTTCATGCCAGCCAAAAAGACCACAAAATGGATTGGGATAATGCATCAGTTATTTCTAAATCACATTGTAGCTTTCGTAGGAAAATTGTAGAATCTTCTTTAATAAAACATTATCTTAACTTTAATACCTCAAAATGTCAGTGGCCCCCAGATTGCATTATGAGGATCGCAGTCAACAAATTAATGTCAAGAGCGGTCGGAAATACCACCAACTGTCCTTCCTTGACCCAACCATATCAAGGGCATGTAACCTGAGTCCCCCGACTTTCCCATCCCCTTTTCTGTACCCCTCACTATCTCATATATACTTGCACTCTAACTTCTTGTAACTATTCTGCTGAAGAGGACTACAGATAGTAGTCGAAATATACTGTACAGTATTCCTGTACTTCCGATATTATTTCTCCGATAGTGGGTTTATAGTGAACATTTACAAATGTGTTATAACATACCAGTTTCCATATATAGATATGTGTATATATATATATATATATATATATATATATATGTATATGTATATGTATATGTATATATATATATATATATATATATATATATATATAGATAGATAGATAGATAGATAGATAGATAGATAGATAGATAGATATAATAATGCCTTTGAGTCTCCTACAACTCTCAATTCTGATGACTTACGGGCTCTGAGAGACAAAAGAAATTCTAAAAATGAGAGGACTCGAGCCCAGAGATAACCAAGTTCTTTCGTAATTTACTTGTGTCTATTTCTCCAAGTGTACTTGTTACCTCGTTTTTAATCATTATTCAACATTTCAAGAATTTGTCAGAAAGAGAAACTTAATACATTTTAGAGTTTTGGTTATAATGAAATCCCTAAATTTCATAGATACAAACTATGTAAAACGTGATTTTGAAGAAAGACGGCAAAATGTTGACAATGTGAAAGGCCGGTTGTGTAGTACATGAATATTATATTTGATAGTACATGATATATTGACGATTCAACATATACAGTAATTAAAGAGTATATAAAGTTTTCAATCTGCACTGACTATAAGAGCAGGGTACCCCAAACAACCTCACCTGTTACCGTCTCCTAGCAGAAGTCACCACCCCAGAACCCTCCTCCTCTGACAACACCTACTTCCTCAAACCGTGAGGCTTCCCCAAGTGGGTATACAATTAATTTTTTTTCACACACAATGGGTTCTTATTTACATTTAACATAATTTATCCTTGAGCCAATGCATTTGAGATATTGATCATTCCCAATGCCAGAATATACTTCGGTTACATATGAATTTCATGAAACTCGTTCGAAGCGCTGACGAGGCTGCTTTGGAATGAAACCATGTAACATTGGGATTGCGTAGAATAAACAGAAAATACACTTCTTCACAACTTGATACATAGAATCATAGAAAAAAGCAATTCATAGCACCCCATCTTTAAATTAAAAACAATAATGTTTATAATCGGGATAATGTATTTCATCATCCAACTAAACATTTTACAAAATGAAAGGAATAAATACTATGCAATAATTCGTAAGATCACAATACAGGATAATAAGGCTTTAAACAATCTAAGCATCATCCAATATGGTCTGTTACAACACAATAGAGATAAAACTTTAACACCTCAGCAGACAAATCATACATTATTTCTAGACAATACCTTGGTATGATCGTGACCTGTCAGCAAACACATTTTGTCTTTTCCACTTACAAGTACACTCTCCCCTACTCTGACACTGTCCCTTACACCGATTCTTATTTCTATTTTTCGTCTCCTTCTCTTTTTCTTTGTCCTTCTCTTTGGATGATACTTAATCTTCAACTTCTGACTTTCCATCCTCTTCAAACCTACCACTGTTTCCCTCTTCGTCCCTCTCCTTGGTATTTCTTACCTCTGTAGCTTTTCTTTTCTTCTCGTCCCGAGCCTAAATGTCTCCCTTGACGGTCTTTGCTGTCTCACTCATGGGACCATTTGAACTTGGTTCAGCTCTTGCGTATGTGATAAGGTTCTGTTTACTCCCCATAGATATCTTCCTCTCTGGGAAACAGCTGCTCCCTGTTGAGACATTCCCCAAGGCTTGTCTTTCACCAGGACTGCCCCTTCCACCAGCTCAACACAATTAACTGGTTCGGTTGTTGGTCTCGGCGCATCACCAACAATATCCACAAGCTCGTGCAGGAGTCCTGAAACATCTGACAGTAGACTTCCTGACAAAAGAAATAATTCATTAATTGGGTTAGCAAGGACATCTGAATTCTTGAATTTGCCATCTACAAGAATCTTATCAAGGCTATCACCTCCTCCAGGATCTCCACTTTGCATATTAACAACCTCTAATGCATTTACTGTACTACCCATTTTCCTTTCAGCTTTGACAGCACCCTCCGATTCCATTCTATGGTACTTGTTGAGCAAATTTACGTGAACCAGCCTCTTATTCTTCCTGTGTGGATATCACATAGTTCAAATCTCCCTGTTTACTTACAACTTTGAAGGGTCCTTTGTACTTTGCTTGCAATGGACATTTCCTTATGGGCAGGAAGAACAGTACTTCATCCCCAACTTCAAAGTTACGCTCTACAGCATCTTTTTCGTAGTTTTCCTTCATTTTCATTTGGCTAAGAACCAAATTATTTTTTGCAAACCTATGTACCATGTCTAGGCTTTCTTTTAACTTAGATACATACTCAGATAAGTCATCAGAATTTTTCTGATCTATCCAGGTCTCATGAAGTAATTTCATTGGTCCTCTAATGTCTCTGCCAAACAATAATTCACTTGGGGGAACCCGAGACTAGATTGTTTAGCATATCTAATTGCAACCCCACATCCCATTCATTACAAATTTCATGACCATATTTTGCTAACGTTCCAAGGCCACTTGACTTTAGGCATGGTATGCAGAATCAAAATATTGTTTAACCCCAAGAATAGACATCACTTACCTGAATACATCGGATGCAAAATTGATACCTTGGTCGGACTGTACGACCCTTTGGTATTCCAAACTGTGTAAAGAACTTTGTAAGGTCCGGCAACAAATTCCGGGCTGTATTGGAACGCACTGGAATGGCCTCTGGATATCTGGTGGCAATACACATGATGATTTTGGGTAGGGGACCCACGCAGTCGACCCTAAACACGGGCAAAAGGTTCCTCTACCACTGGAATAGGTTCAAGGGTGCAGGAGGAATACTCTGGTTAGGTTTACCAACCAACTGGCAAGTATTACACGTTTTACAACAATGAACAACGTCTTTATGGATATTAAGCCAATAGAATTACCTGATTATATTATCCAATCTCTTCTGTACAACCAAGTGTTCACTTATGTAGTCATGCGCAAGAATAACGACATTCTCTCTATACACGTCTGGGACAACTTGATGAAACTCTCACCAGCTTTCATTCGCAAGAACATCTGGGGGTCTATATTTTCTCATTAATACATCATCAAGCAAGTAATAACATATACCTTTATTAGAGACATCTTTATATGGTATGGACCTAGCAAGTAAAGAAATTAACGACTTACCAGCTTTTTTGGGCAAATTTTAGATTACTACGAGTCATCGGAAGAACACTTAAATTCACACGTTCACTTACATTATTCTGCAAATCCTTTACCTCCTCACTCGACGGACTGCGCAGCAAAACCCCAGGATTAGGCGAATCTACCGTTCATCACAATAAGCCATCCCACCCGGCTTAATAGCAGGACCTGTGGTAGGTTCAACATTAAACAAACTACTAATTCCCATATCAGCAGCTTCTTTACAGGTTCTCATCCTCGCTTGTCCGCGAGTGACCACACATGATGGAAAATGTCACCATACGAGTACTCACTCACCAAATCCTCAGCAGGATCCCAATCTAGCGGAGTCCTACACACAACTGGGTCAGGCACAATTAGCTCTCCCGATATGTAATTTCCTAGTAAAAAACTTGTTCCCTCAACAGGTAAGGTCTCCCTTACTCCAACCA
This sequence comes from Oratosquilla oratoria, assembly GCF_046742065.1. Lineage (NCBI taxonomy): Eukaryota > Metazoa > Arthropoda > Malacostraca > Stomatopoda > Squillidae > Oratosquilla > Oratosquilla oratoria. The sequence goes on from NC_134813.1 coordinate 1,751,466, forward strand.
ACACATGCCGAGACAACAGATCACTCTTGAGGAATATCTTACACAGAGGAACAGCCACAATCCCCCAACACCCCTTTCTAACATGCTCACCCATACTGAGTGAAGCAACATTGTCTCGCAATACAGTCGTAGAGACAGCAGGTCCATCCTTCTTGACTGACACTATACCGGGGAACTTAAACGGTTCAAACAGACGACAAAGGATTACAAAGGATTGCAAAGGCGGAGCATGCCGACAGGAGACCTTTTGGTCCATATCTAGGTCGGATGTGAAAAAAATCATGATAATAATAAATTAATAAATAAAAACTATAATAATGTAAATAACAAATAAAATACATAAATAAATGTATAGGTATAGTTAAATAATAAACAAGCAGGTAAATAGTGAATAATAATAAATTGACATATAACTAATAATAAATGAGAATCAAACAGACAAATGATAACAAAACAAAAACAAATAATATAAAGTAAATTATAATCATTACAGCATCTTGCTTAAGTGTTTATCTAAATGATTTTTAAAGCTTCAAACTGAATTATATTGCACTACCTGTGCGGGAAGTTTATTCCATTCATTAACTACACGGTTGGGGAAGTTGTTTCTACCCACTTCCAAATTGAATCTATTTCCGGACAGTTTGAGACCATTGTTTCTTGTCTGATTCTCATTCAATGTGAAAATTTGGTCACTTTTGATGTTGTCAATTCCCTTTAGAATTTTAAAGGCGTGTATCAAGTCACTTCTGAGTCTACGCTTTTTTAGGGAAAACAGATTCATATGTTTTAGTCGATTTTCGTATGATTTATTTTTTATATTTGGAATCAGTTTTGTGGCTCGCCGTTGTACTTTTTCAAGTCTGTCAATGTCTTTAATGAGATTCGGTGTGACCATACGGAAACAGCATATTCCAAATGTGAACGAACTAACGATTTATATAGCTTGTTAATGAGTGATAGACTTTTGAAATCAAAAGATCGCGCAATCAGTCCAAGAATCTTATTTGCTTTCTCAGAGGCTGAAATACACTGCTTGGATGATTTGAGATCGTTACTGATAATTACGCAGAGATCTTTTTCACTATTCACTTTTATTAACGAATTTCCAAGTAACTTGTAATCGTACTTAATGTTATTTTTACTTATGTGCATTACCTTATATTTACTTGTGTTAATTTTCATTAGCCACTTCTCAGACCAGTACTGTAATTTATCTAAATCTTCTAGAATATCTAATTGGTTTAAATGATCATTTGCCATTCCGCACAGTTTTGTATCACCAACAAATTTGGAAAAAGTAGGTTTTAGTCTATGGTCTATATCATTTATATATACTGTGAATAGAAGTGGCCCAAGAACGTAACCCTGAGAAATTCCACTTGTAACATTTTTCCATCTAGAAGTTTTCCCATTTAAAACAACTCTCTGTTTTCGATCATTCAACCAATTACTAGTCCAACTTAATAGGCTACCACTTATTCCGTGTAAAGCTAATTTAGTAAGTAGTCGTTCGTGGGGGACGATATCAAAAGCTTTTGCAAAGTCTAGATATATTAAATCTATATTGTTTCTTTTGTCATAATTCGAGATAACTGTGTTGTAGAATTCGAGTAAGTTAGTCACGCAAGTACGTTTCCGTCTGAAACCATGCTGGCTATCATTTATCAAACGGTTACTTTCTAAATGATGCTCGATAGCATTTCTGATGATAGTTTCCATAATTTTTCCTACGATTGAAGTCAAACTTATAAGGCTATAGTTATTTGGCTTCTTTTTGTCACCTTTTTTGAATATGGGAGTAACGTTAGCTAGCTTCCATTCTCTTGGAACATCTCCGAATATGATGGATTTCTTGAAAATAATTACTAATGGAACAACAATCTCATTTTTCATTTCCTTTAAGATTCATGGATGCCAACCGTCAGGCCCTAGTGTTTTATTAACTTTGAGTGTCTCTATACACCTTTTAATTTTTTCTTTTGTTATATTTACCGTAGTGAGTAAGTTTACCCTTGACTTTTCACAGGTTTCAGTTTGGAGTTCACTTTGAGGTGTTTCGTTTACGAATACCGAGCTAAAATAATTGTTTAGAATATTACACAATCCTTCCTTTGAATATTCAAGTTGGCCGTTAGCAGATAATAGTGGACCAATGTGGTTCCTAACAACCTTTTTATCTCTAATGTAACTATAAAATTCTTTGGGATTCTCTTTGGGTTTATCAGCGATATCCATTTGGTATTGTCTTTTTTTATTGTCTTTTTTAAATTTCTCTGTATTAATACATAACTTTCATTGTCATTAGATGCACCCGAGCGCTTATATTTCTTATATGTCTCTTTTTAGCAATACTTTTTTCAGTTTCTTTGTCGAGCCACTTTGGGTGAGCCTGATTTAGGGACGTTTGTCCTTAAAAGGAATGTATGAATCATCTTAGTGAGCGTATTTTGAAATATTTCCCTCATCTGATCTACAGGTCTTTCGCTTGATTTTGCTTCGCAATCTGTAAGCTGAAGCTCCTGACGTAGTCCTATGAACTGAGCTTCACCGAAATCGGGTATTTTAGAAACACAAGTATCTATTCTAAAAAAAATTAGGAGTTTGAATCTAAGTTGTGATCGCTATTTGCAACAGTTTCACCGACTTCTACATCAGTTACTATGCTTTCACGGCTAGTGATCAATAAATCGAGTAAGTTTCCATATCTTGTGGGCTCTTTTACATGCTGAATTAAGTAATTGTCACCAAGAAAATCAATCAAGCGACTACCTATATGACCATGTTCAAGGGTCATTCAATCAATGTCAGTAAAATTGAAATCACCCATTATCAATAAATCCCGGTTGCAGAAACTAGACAGTTCTTAAAATAAGTTTGTCGTCTGCTAATGATAATGTCTTTGGCCTATGTATTACACCTACATTCATTTTTTGTCCATTTGTTTGGGTTAACTCAACCCACAAACTATCATATGCATCTTGTTTCGCTTTCTCTAAAACACATACATGGACATTGTTTTTAACGTACAACAGAACACCCCCACCTTTCTTGTTTCTATCCTGATGAAAGTGTTTGAATCCCGCAATATTAAATTCAGCTTCGAACTCTGTACCATTTAACCATGTCTCGGTTATTC
>NC_134813.1:1767104-1782104 GCF_046742065.1 Oratosquilla oratoria
GTATAGGAGCAGGTTTTGGTGTATTTCCTTTCACCTTAACACATTTCAAACAATTTTCTTCATAACTATATATCTTTCTTCATACCAGGCCAAAAGTATTTAAGTTGTGTTTGTCCATAAGTTTTATCCTTTCCCTGGATGTGAGCTACAATCACTATCATGAAGTAACTTCAATATCTCTTACAAGAGTTTGTGGTATTACCAACTGATTTACTGGACCTCTAGAAATATATTTCCCGTTTACAACTGATTTTCTATACAAAAGTCCATTAGTCAAATTAAATTCCTCTATCTTATACCCCTTTGGTAGTTTTGGAGGATTTCCTCTTGGGTTCATCAAGTACTTGACTAATGAATCACATGTCTTATCATCCCTCTGTTCTCTTATTAGCATTTCCTCATCTATAGTTACTAACTCTTCTATACTACAAACAAAATTAATCAACTTTGTCATTGGTTGGCTAACGTTTCTAGAAAGTGCATCTCCCGCATATTCTTTTTACCCGGAATATATTCAAATTTAAGTTCATAACACTGAAGTATCGCAAACCATCTAGCGAGTCTGACCCTAAGATTCTTATGCTTAAACAAGTTCTGAATAGCTGTATGATCAGTCCATACTCTGATTGGATATCCCAGTATTATATCTCTAAAACTTTCTAATGAATATATCACTGCTGATGTTTCTCTTTCTGTTATAGATTAGTTTCTTTCTGCATCATTACAAAGTCTTGAAGAGTAAGCTATTGGTTTCAAAGTTCCATTTCTCTCTTGCATAAGTATTCCTTCTAATCCTATGTCAGATACATCAGTGCAAAGAATGAATTATCTATCATAGTCTGGAAATATTAAAATTGGAGAACTCGTGAGTTTATCTTTCAACTTATCAAAAGCTTCCTGTTGTGCAGGTCCCCACATGAACTTTGAGTCCTTCCTCAACAAAGAACCTAATGGATTAGCAATGTCAGCATATCGTTGAATAAATTTTCTATAATATCGTGTCAATCCCAAAAAGCTCCTAACCTTGTCTACATTGGTTGGAACTGGAAAATTCTTGACTGCTTCAACTTTTGAATTCACTGTACTAAGTTCATGTCTGTCTATCTTATATCCCAAATAAATAACACTGTCTTGCAAGAACTTATATTTTTCAAGTTTCACTTTCAATCCTGCTTCAACTAGTCTTGAGAATGTCAAATCTAATTTCTTAAAGTGCTCAACTGCTGTCTGGGAAACTATTAAAATGTCATCTAGGAATACACTGGCAGTGTTTCCTAACAACCTATCTTGAATTGTATTCATTAATCTCATGTAAGTTAATGGACTATTACATAACCCAAATGGTGTTCTTTTGAACGCATAATGTCCCGTTGAAGTAGAAAATGCTGTGAACTCTCGTGAGTCTTTATGCAACTCTATTTGCCAAAAAGCAGATTTTATATCTATAGCGCTAAAATATCTATTCTGAGTTCCCAAACTTCTTAAAATGTCACCTATTACTGGTAATGGTAACCTGTCACGAATGGTGTGCTTATTCAATTCTCTATAATCAATAACTGGGCGCATAGTACCATCTGATTTTGGCACCAAAATCAAAGGAAGTTCCACTCACTTTTACTATGTTCAGTAATATCCTGCGATAACATTTCAGTGATCAGTTTATCTACTATTGATAGTTTAGAGTGAGGAACTCTGTAGGTGGGTATATAAATAGGCTCTGTTCCTGGTTTTAATTTGATCTGATGTTTTAAAACAGTTGTTTTGCCTAAGGCGTCCCACGGCAAAGCAATTGCTTTCTTGTGCTTTACAAGCAAAACAACTAAACTTTCATCCAACTCAGGGCAATTAGTAGAATCTAATTGATTCTTGTATTTCTTTCTTAATTCTATTTCTTCTTGAACTGAACAGATTGATGAAATTGGTAATTCCACCTCCTCACTACTTTCATTTAAAATCTTGATGGATTTGGTACACACCTGAAAACATCCTATTTGTGTACCTTTCCTTAAAACTATATCTTTATTTAAAGTATTAATGATTGATAATTCTACTATGTTCTTATTTGACTTATAAATCCCTGAGTCCAATTTCAAACCTTTTAATCTAATTGATTCTGGGATGTTTAAAATTTCAGAGCCTACAGTGAGTCCTTTCAATTTCACTTCAACCCTGTTAATTGCTCTGGAGTGTGATAATGTCGATTTTATTATGCCACCATCCACAATTTGCAAGGCTTCATTTGTAGTTGATGAATTAGTCATTTCTGGGATTTCTTGAACATCTGAGTTGGGTTCACTATATGAGGCTTTACTTTCTGTTGATCTGGACCGCTCGACCTCGTTATCTAAAGTAAAATTATTATCTTTCTCATCTATGTCTAGGGATTCATTGATTCCTGTCACTGATCTTAAGTCCGGTTGATTTAAAAATGGGATTAACTGTGATTTCACTAAGATGCCTAAGTCAGCAGGACATATCACCATGTTCTCTTTTCTCATAGTTGCAAATCCTATCAATAAATCTCCTGAAAAAAAAACAGATTCTTCTACAACTATCACTGGAATGTGCAAATGTTCATTTGTATATAAGATAACTTCTAGTTCAACCTTACCTAATGTTTTTAACTGATTTCCAGTTACTCCTTGCAATGAGTAATGGATTGGTTCCAAGATTTTCACTCCTGGTTTCAACTGGTTTAAAACTGTACTTGTTATAACATTGACTACAGATCCTGTATCAATAAATATTTGAATAGGCTTATTGAACACTCTACCAGCAATGAGAGGTCCTACAGAAGTCCTTCCAATTGTAATTGTCAGTTTATGACTATCTTTGATGTTGGAGTTTTCTTTCACCCTTCTATCACTCTTATACTTAACACACTACTGTCTATTTGTATATATGTGGGGATTTCTAGATATTCGTTTATTCTGTGTCTGGGGGTTTTCCTCTTGTTTCCTGATGCATACGAAAATTTCTACATTCATGGATTTTATGGCCTATTCTTTGGTGATACATACAGAATGGTAGGTTTCTACACTGATACTCATCATGACCTTCATATTTGTAATTTCTACAAATAATTCCATAATAACAATCTTGTGCTTTGTGTCCCCAAGTATAACAATTAAAACATAGAATTCTAGTATCGCTGGATGGATTTCTAACTTTCTGTCTATGTCCTAATTCTGTTTTCTGAGACTCTCCTCTAGAGTACCTCTGTTGTCCCACTGTCATCACATATGGATTTATGATTCTGGTCTCACTGTACCCTTGTATTAGATAATCTATCTCCCCTAAATTCATATATGACTTGAGATCTTTATACAGCTTTTCTGCCATTAAATCATCTCTATTCTAGTCAAAAATCCAAATGTGATCAATTTTATTACCTGAGAAACTTTCATTTTGTCACTAGATTTTTCTATCCAATCTGAATCTTTCAAGATAGAATTCATGTCTTTTGACCATCTATCTAATCTAGCTAAGTATTCTGTGTCTGATTCACTTGTTCTAACTTCTTTGATCATTCTAACCAAAGACCTGATAGGATCCTGATCACATTTTGACATGCTTTCTTATAAGCTTCATATTAGTTGATATCTTCCATTTGCTGGAAATTTATGATAAACCTAGCTCTACCCTTCTCAGGATCTATATTTTCCTTTAAGATTTCTATTTTCCTTTTTTCATCTGTTATATTTTTGCTCACAATTGTAGTGTCTATTTGATTAATGAACTTATTAACTCCTAAAGTGTTTTCATCGCCGGTAAATCTGGGAATATTAATATTGGAGGTATAAACCTCATGCCTAAGTACTGTGTTATTCATACCTTCAGTAGTTGATTTGACTTGACTGTCTCCATGTAGCCTTTCTTACGTCCGTCAACCTCAACGTCCCTCGTCAGCCTCGTCGTTCGTCAGCCTCGTCGTTCATTAGCCTCGTCGCTCACTGCCTTAAAGATCGTCTTGTAGACCCCTCGTAGTAGTTGCTTGAGGTGTTGTAAACCCCTCGTTCCTCGCCTTGTCCCTTGGATTCAGCATACGCGTGGTTGTGGTTGTGTGCACTGTAGATTGGTTTACCCGTAGACTTATCTTGCCTCAGTCTTGTAGTTACTTCGGAGGAAGTTCGTCTAATCACTTCGGAGGTTCATCCCTAGCTGCCGCCACTGTTAGCTCCGCTGCCACTAACACTTAATCACTTGTGTTATTCATCCGGAGGCCCCATGCCTCCTCCTTCTCTTTTGTATGTTTCCACCAAATCTTCTATAACCAGTTATTAAAGTTTCTTGATGGGTTGAATTAAAATGGAGATATAGTTTTCTTATCTTCTTTTCTTCTAAGTAATTACACTAGGTTTTTCAAGCTACACCAAGGGACTCTCACCCACGATCCGTGTTCATCCCACCAAGCCACTTCTGCTCCGACGTCACTATTTCATTCAACCAGTATCTTTTTACTTTTCAAATAAGTACCACCCATTAAGGGCGTGACTTTACCTCCATGCACCAACAATTTTTCTCCTCCTCCACCCTTTTCTCCAATCAGAAAGACTGTTATACTGTCTCAAGCGATACTGTTTACGCAAACAGTTTGTCGCAGCAGAACGACTTCATGTTTACATTACGTAACGTCAGCACCTCTCGATATCCTAATCTATATTTACAAACACAAGACGGTAATATAGAATATGCAACTCTCTGCAACTTCCACTCGGCTATTGTATCATAACAACCGAATAAAATTTACATATCGTTTCACATACCCCTCGATCTACCTAAATGTCTACCTCTATCTACCGGCCTCTTACAGTGTGTGTGTGTGTGTGTGTGTGTGTGTGTGTGTGTGTGTGTGTGTGTGTGTGTGTGTGTGTGTGTGTGTGTGTGTGTGTGTGTATGCGTGTGTGTGTGTGTGTGTGTGTGTGTGTGTGTGTGTGTGTGTGTGTGTGTATGTGTGTGTATGTGTATTGGATATGTGTGTGTGTGTGTCTGTGTGTGTGTGTGTGTGTGTGTGTGTGTGTGTGTGTGTGTGTGTGTGTGTGTTTGTGTGTGTGTGTGTGTGTGTGTGTGTGTGTGTGTGTGTGTGTGTGTGTGTGTGTGTGTTGTGTGTGTGTGTGTGTGTGTGTGTGTGTGTGTGTGTGTGTGTGTGTGTGTGTGTGTGTGTGTGTGTGTGTGTGTGTGTGTGTGTGTGTGTGTGTGTGTATTCACCTCGGATCTGCTGCAGTCTCTGTCGAGACAGCCAGACACCACCCTACGGCAGTGAGCTCAGAGCTCATTATTTGCCGATCTCTGGGTAGGTCTGAGACCACTCACACTCCACACACCGGGACAGCAAGGTCACAACTCCTTGACTAACGTCCCGTACCTACTCACTGCTGGGTGAACAGGGGTTACACGTGAAAGGAGACAAACCCAACTTATCTCCGCCCGGCCGGGGAATCGAACCCCAGTTCTCTGGCTTGTGAGGCCAGTGCTTTACCAATCCGCCACCGAGCCGTGTGTGTGTGTGTGTGTGTGTGTATGTGTGTGTGTGTGTGTGTATGTGTGTGTGTGTGTGTGTGTGTGTGTGTGTGTGTGTGTGTGTGTGTGTGTGTGTGTGTGTGTGTGTGTGTGTGTGTGTGTGTGTGTGTGTGTGTGTGTGTGTGTGTGAGTGTGTGTGTGTGAGTGTGTGTGTGTGTGTGTGTGTGTGTGTGTGTGTGTGTGTGTGTGTGTGTGTGTGTGTGTGTGTGTGTGTGTGTGTGTGTGTGTGTGTGTGTGTGTGTACGTGCGGCTACGTGGTGACGTCACAACTTTTTTGTAGTTAGAGATCAGAATATTTTTTCGAGTTTTTCATTTAAATTCTGAAAGACTTTATGGAAATGTGTTTGGCTCACTACGTTGAATGTTCAACCAAAACCTGTGGGGTTGAACACACACCCTCCACTCTACCTCCATCCGTCACTTTCTTCCTCTTTTTCTTCTTCTTCCTCGTCCTGGGAGGGACTCGGGCTGGGAGTCAGGTCTGGGTCACGGAGGGTAATATGCATACCTTAGGTCAGGTCATTTGGGGGCGAAGGCCCAACAGTCAGGTCAGCGATTTGGAAGAAATGTATAACAATCTAACTGATCTAATTATTAATGCACAAAACACATTTATCCCCCTAAAGTCAATACGGAAAAATAGTAATACTCCCAAATGGATGACGGACAGATTGAAACATGAGATCGGAATGAAAAGAGGAATTTACGTAAAAATAAAAAACGGGGAATCACACCTTAGATCAAGATATAACGAAATGGCAAAGCTGGTTAAAAGGAATATACGTACAGTGAAACGTAATTATGAAATCAAGGTTGCCAGTCAAGCAAAATCCAACCCAAAGGGTTTCTTTCATCTCTATGGAACAAAAAATAAAGAAAGAATAGGACCAATTAAAAACGACGAAAATGTCATGTTAGAATCGGAGAAAAAAATGAGTGAGGAGTTTAACAATTATTTTCTATCGGTGTTTACTAATGAGAGGTTAGATAAAGTACCTGACTGCGATCCGATTTTCAGAGGGGATGAAGAAAGTAGTCTATCTAATATCAGCATTGGTAAAGAAGAAGTAGTCAAGCAGATTGACAGACTTAAAACTACAAAATCTCTGGGTCCAGACGAAAATTTTCCAAGAATGCTTAAGGAGTGTAAATTTGAAATCTGCGACCATTTAACTGAAATATTCAATAAATTGGTAGATACTGGTTTTGTTCAAACTACTTGGAGGCAGGCAAACGTTGTTCCAGTTTTTAAGAAGGGAGATAGATCGTCTATATGCAACTACAGGCCAATCAGTTTGACATCGGTTATAGGAAAAATGCTTGAATCAATAATAGTAAATAGACTCAGATAACACATCGAAGGGCATAATTTAATTCGTGATTCACAGCATGGTTTCTCCAAGGGTAAGTCATGTGTGACTAATCTTCTATCCTTTTACACTAAAGTATATAAGGCGTCAGATAACAATGAAGATTACGATGTTATTTACCTTGACTTTAGCAAAGCGTTCGACAAGGTGCCACACCAGAGACTACTAAATAAAATCAAAGCCCATGGCATAGGAGGAAAAGTGTTAGAATGGATTAGAGCTTGGATTAGTAACAGAAAACAGCGGGTCACCATAAATGGAATAAAATCTAGGTGGGGCAATGTTACTAGCGGGGTCCCCAAGGGCTCGATTTTGGGTCCCTTGTTGTTCATTATGTACATAAACGACTTAGACGATGGGATAAATAGTGATGTTAGTAAGTTTGCGGACGACACTAAACTAGGACGCCTAATTAGGTCAGGAGACGAAGCCCAGATACTGCAGGATGATCTTAATAAATTGTTAACATGGTCTGTGAAATGGCAAATGAACTTCAATATCTCTAACTTTAGCGTGTTAAACGTAGGGCTACACAACCCCGAAAATAGATACAGCTTAGATAACACGTTTTTAGACAAATCTGAGTGCGAGAGGGACTTGGGAGTTCTGGTGAGTCCGGACCTTAAAACCAGGAAGCAGTCCATTAGCGCCAGAAATAAAACTAACAGAGCATTAGGCTTCATTGCTAGGACGGTAACGAATAGAAGTGCAAAGGTAATTATTAAACTCTATCTAGCGATAGTTAGACCCATCCTTGACTATGCGGTACAGTTTTGGTCTCTCTTTTTTTTTTTTTTTTAACTTATTACGCATTAGCGTCATACAGTGGGGGAGGTTTTCATAATGAATGTAGGAAGGCAACTGGTATGCACATGCTTACACACGTACACATACACTTATATACACATACAAATACATGGGTTGCAGGTAACATATACGACACTGGGTATTGTACATTCATTCAAAGGGGAATAAGACTGAGATGTCACGCAGGGCATCAGGTATTATGAGAATCCACCAAAGCGGGGGTAACGGACAAGTATTTCATCTAATCTATTTTGTGATAGGAGATGACGACAGATTGCATCTAATGGTAGTCCCTGGGGTATTAGATGTTTTACAGTGGGGCACGCTAGGCAGTAGTGCTCGATGGTGTTGGCTAGTGGAGCGTGGCATAGGCGACATTCTGTGAATACAGGCTCGCCCTCCACCCCGGCGACCTGCCACGGTGGACGGTAGCCTAGTCGCAGTCGGGCTGAGACAACATTGTGGCGACGAACCATAAGTCCCTTGCGGCGGTACTTGTATTTGTGGCGGCATACGGATTCGTAGTGGGTGATGGTGACACTGAAGGGTCTCTCGGTGTCCCGTCGACGTTGCTCAGGCAGAAGTGCAGCGGAGCGGACCCTGTTGAGGTAACATAGCAGGGAGAGAGGTCGTCCATCACCACGACGGGGGAGTCGGCAGGCTTCTTTTGCTAGGCGGTCTACTTTGGTGTTGTGGTGCAAACCTACATGAGATGGAATCCAAATAAATTCAATGCAGAGATTACGGATAGTTAGTAGGGATAGAAAGGAAAGGATTTGTTGTACAACAGAATGGTGAGTGGGATGAATAGCGGTGAGGGATTGCAGTGCAGGCTTAGAGTCACATATAATGACAGCATTCACTCCTCTTTGGCAAACGAGACTGATAGCATCTAAGATGGCGTATAGTTCACACAATGTGGAGCTGGAGTGATCTCTGAGTCGACGGCCGACCCAGCCCTCAGGAGGCGGCGGTAGGTCAGGTGAGTAGACTGCTCCTCCAGCTGCACCATCCGATTGTAGTGACCCGTCAGTGTAGAGGCGATGCGGAGCAGTGATGGAGGATGTTACCTGGGTAACATGTTCCAAGGCTAGCTGTAGTTGTAGAAGAGGTGGGTCACATTTTGCTGTAGGAGTGAAGCTAACCACAGGCGATGGTAGCGTCCACGGGGGAGGGCCTGGGGGTATGTCAGCTACTGGTACTTGTAAATCTAGGCTGCGAATGAAGGAGGAGATAGACTTTATAAGACGGCGACCGGGGGGCATGAGGCGGGGGACGGGCGGAGCGGGGCCGAGAGAATCTCTGACCAGTGCTGTGAAGTGCGGTGAGATGTGGGGAAAGTGTATACACTTAACTGTGAGGCAGGTGACATTAGAATAAATCCTCTCAACTAGGGATGGAAGCCGTAATTCCCGTTGCATGTTGACAATTCTGGTAGTCATTGGGCAACCGAGAATGATTCTCATGGCTTTATTCTGAAAAATCTCCAGTGGCTCTAAAGCATATCGAGGAAGTTGAATTAAGGCAGGGGAGAGGTAATCAACAACAGAGCGTATAAAAGTAATATAGACAGTTCTGGCCACGGGGATGGAGATACCGGAAGAGTTGTTGGTGAGCCACTGGAGAGGCCGGAGCCGACGTTGTAGACGATCTAGCAATTCACGAATTACGGTATGGGATTGACGCCGGGCAGAAAGAGTTTCCGAGATTCGTACTGGTGCACCAAGGTAGCAGTACTGGGAGCTTAGTGGGATGATGCAGTCTCCAATCATGAACTCTGGCAGCGTGGCAGGAGGGCGGTAGGAGAAAATTCTGCTCTTCTGTGGGGAAGCAACAAGGCCACAGTTAGCAGAAGCTTGGGAGAGAGAAGTAAGAAAGAGTTGTAGGTGTGTTGGGGAGGTAGTGTGAATACATAGGTCATCTGCATAGCATGTAATTGTGACCTCAGGAATAGTGGGCAAAGACGTGAGGAGACGATGCATAAGTATATTAAAGAGAAATGGACTTAGTACCCCTCCTTGAGGAGTGCCGAGATGAAAATCCCGTGAGGAGCTGTAGGCACCGCTAAAGAAGACACGGGAGGTTCGGTTACTGAGGTAGCCCTTAATCCATCGTAGTAATTTACCCTTAATTCCAAAGTCAATTAATTGATCTAAAATAACGTCTCGGTTTGCTATATCAAATGCACTTTTTAGATCTATAAATGCCACAACACTGTCACGGGAGAGGCGAGAATATAAGTCGACGAGGCAGTGATGGGTGCTGCGTTGGGGTAGAAAGCCGAAGAGACGTGGAGAAAGGCGATCTTGTAGTTGGTACATCAGTCGGGTGAGCAAGATTCTTTCCATTACTTTGCAGAAGCAGGATGTAAGGGAGATGGGCCTGAAATTTGCTGTACCGGGCTTGGGTATGGGGATTATTGTACTCGTGGTCCAGGCATGTGGGATATATCCATCTCGTAGACACATATTGTAGAGGCGAAGGAGGGGGTTACCGGGTACACGGTGCAGTAATCGTAGCACATTGTAGGTAATGCCATCATCCCCAGGGGACGTGGCTTTACCTCTCAAGAGAGCACGTCGTAGTTCATCTTCAGTGATTGGTATATTTTCTTCATCATCCTCTTGCAGCAGAGCATGTACTAAGCGGAGTCCACGAGCAAAAGAACCGGAGGAGAGGGCATCCTGGACGGGGGTAGGTAGGTTGGCAGGGTTGGACTGGTTTGACCACGTGACGATGAGCTGTTCGGCAAATACGGTGGGGGAATGATGACGGGCAGTAGCAGGAGTCTTCTTAATTACCCTGCGAATAAGGTGCCACATGGAGGCTACACTAGTTTGGTGATTAATTCTGTCCGTGAATCTCTTCCAGGAGTCAGTACTTACACATTCTAGGAGGGTTGTCAAATCGTCTCTGGATTGCTGGTAACGATGAAGTAGTTCAGGAGATGGGTTAGTTTGGAACATGAGTCCAACGCGCTCCGCTTCTTTCTGTGCGTCCTGAAGTCGGGTGTCTAGGTACCACGAGTGAGGAGGAGGGCGACGTTGGAGGTGGGGTCGTGATACGTAAAGCCTGTAAAAGTCGTGGGTGGCGGAGACAAGGCTATTGTATAACTGGTCGGGGGAGGAACAGTCTAAGGTAGGTAGTATGCAGGTCATGTATGAAATGTACGTCGGGCAGTATTTGGGGGGTGTGGTGAGGCGTAGGCGTGTGATAGGGGGTGTAGGTATCGTAGGAAGAGAATAGTGGAAGAGAAGAGCAATATGGTCTGAGAATAATGCAGGTACTGAGGAGCACTGGATGCGGGATGATACCAAGCCAGAGGTGAGGACGTGGTCCAGGGTGCCTCCCCGGGAGTGTGTGGCGCCACCTGTGTCCCAGCGGGTCAGATGATGTTGTCGGATGAAGGATAGTAGGTGAACACCAGGGCGGTTAGTGGTGCCAGGACGATCTCCCAATGCAGGATGTCGAGCATTGAAATCCCCTGCGTATATTATACCTTTGATCGTAGGTGGTGGAAGAGTGGTTGGACGAAGACGTGCGGGAGCAGAGTAGATATTGCAGAGCTGTAGGATTCCGCCCCCAATTTCTATCTCGAAAAGTTGGAATGTTACGTCAGGGTCTGTAGAGGAGCGCAGAAGACGGTGTATCAGTGTATTGTGTATGTATGTTAGAAGACCGTTTCGTATCGTATGAATATAGGGGATATATCCGGGAAGGGAGGGTGCCTGTGGTGCAGTGTTGGGCCGGTTTGGAAACGCCTCCTGTAGAAAAATGACACAAGGGTGATGTGTCTGTACATATGCCTTCAATTGTGTGTACTTTTTGTGGTTGGTGATACCATTGATGTTCCATGAAAGGAGGTCTAGGTGAATGTTAGTTACGAACGTTGCGTTTGCTAGTAGGAGACCGGAGTGTGGAGGTGGATGGACGATTCGAGGAAGACTGGCTAGTACTGGGTTGTAACTTACAGAGTTTGTCGAGACGAGTTGCAATGGATTCCATTCTCTCGGCAAGCATGGAGATGGAGGAGACGAGGGTTTGTTGGGATTCCGCCAGTGTGGAGAGTCTGGTGGCAGTAGTAGTTTGGCCTGAGACAAGGCTGTCAATCCTGGTGTCAATGGAGGCGAAGCGGTCCTCGAGTGCTGCACATCGCGCCTGAAGGGCTGCAACGGCCTTACGGAGGGCAGCGTCTTGCTGAGGGGGGGTGGGAGCAGACAGGACAGTCCGGGCGGGAGGAGGTGGTGGGGCTGAGGTGGGGCCATTGGTCTGGGTCTGGCGCCGAGTACAGCCGTGCCAGACGTTGACACCTGGCTGTAGACATCGGGGGCACTTCCATTGTGATGGGTTCGGCTGTGGTGGAGGTTCAGAGGTGGAAGTAGTCGCAGATGGGGGCGGGGGCGCACTTCGGACGGGACATTCTCTGGATTCATGGGCGGCGGCACACCAGGCACACTTAGGGGAGGCGGAGCAGTACCTGGATATGTGACCGATACCCCAACACCTGTAGCACCAGGGTCGGTCGTCACGGAGTCTTTGGACTTGACACGGGGGGAGGAGAGAGAGGAAGTCAAAGGTAATGGTGTCGGGGGGTGTTTCGGGGAGGCTCCACACAATAACAATGCGGTTGATGGGGGTACCGTTCTGCATGAAGCGCCTGGCTGAGTGTACTCCTGGGAGCTGTAGGGCAAGCTTGTGATCCACGTCAACGGGATAGCGAGTGAGCAGGTATTGGGGGTACTTACGTGGTCTTTCGGGGGAGTCTTGAGGGAGAAGAGGCAGTGACATAAATTCATTTGTAGTAACTCGGTCCAGGATGTCTGTGCGTTGTCTTGATATGTAGATGAATCGAGAGGTGAGTGCAGCCATCTTAACCTCGGCCGTATCCCGTTGCAGGTGGAAAGTCTTGGTGATAGTTGACAGCCAGCGGAGTTTAACTTCTGTGGATGGGATCCCGCTAAAGGCCAACTTAATATACTTGTCTCGGGGAGCAAATGCTGGAAGGGCGGGTGAGGGTTGGGTGGGGGCAACGGGAGTAGCACTGTGATTAGGCAGGGTAGGGCGAATAGGAGCCTTATTACACTCACTTGAGGTTCCCTTGATCGTCTTGGCAGCAGGCGGTTGACATTCTCCTGCGGGGAAGGTAGAGGTGTCGTCGGCCCGCCGTTTGGTACTGGGGAGCGCTGTAGACTGGTGGGTATCATGCTGGGTGGTTGTTGGAGGGTGATGGGGAGTGGAGGTAGGACGAGGCAGGTCGGGCCAGTGGTTAACACTAATGTCGTCATCAGTGTCGGAAATCATTAAGTCCTGCTCTAAGCTGGACGCCGCTTCCGACCCCGAGTATTCCATCGAGGAAGGGAGGGCCTTGATAAGAAGGTAGGCTGATTTACTAGCGCGCAGTAGTTTGTAGCACTGTAACACAACTTGAGACAGCCGGTACGAGTCGTTAACGACGAGCACTGGATTCAAGTAGTTGACGGCGATAGTTTCGCACCTTCAGGTGTAGGTCCGTTCTCGACGAGAGCCAAGCACGGAATGAGTTTTGGTCTCCGTCCTACAGAATGGACATCAAATTCCCTAGAATCAGCACAGAAAAGAATGACCAAAATAATACATGGACTCGGAAATTTGCCTTACGAAGAGAGGCTTAGGCACCTAAACTTACAATCTCTGGAAAGACGCAGAGTGCGGGGTGATCTAATAGAAGTGTTCAAGTGGATCAAAGGTAACAAGGGTGATGCAAACAAGGTCATCATAATAAAACAACAGGGCAGGACTCGCAGTAATGGGTATAAACTGGACAAATTTAGATCTAAAAAGGAAATAGGCAAGAATTGGTTTACTTATAGGGTGGTCGATGAATGGAATAAACTTAGTAACCATGTAGTAAGCGCTGAAACTATCAGTTGTTTTAAAAAACGATTAGACAACTTTATGGATGGGGATGACAGGTGGTGATGGATACGGAGCTGCCTAGTGTAGGCCTTATGGTCTCTTGCAGTCTCCTTTATTCTTATGTTCTTATGTCCTCTTCTTCTTCTTTTTATTCCTCTTCCTCCTCCCTTTTCATCTTCCTCCTCTTTCCTTTTCTTCTTATTCCTTTTTTCCTCTTCCACCTCCTTTTCTTTCTCCTCCTTAATTTTCTTTTTCTTCTTCAGCTTCCTCCTCCTCTTCCTCGTTCTTCTCTTCTTCTTCCTCCTTCTTCTTTCTCTTTACCCCCTCCTCCTCCTCTTGTTTTTCTTCTTTCTTATTTCTCTTCTTCTTCTTCTTCTTGTTCCTCTTCTTTGTCTTTTTTTTCGCTTCTTTTTCTTCTTCTTCTTGTTCCTCTTCTTTGTCTTCCTTTTTTCCTCCTCCTCTTCTTCTTTACCTCCTTCGATTGTATTTTAAGTGTGAAAGCGACTGTCCCTGATGAGGATTGAGGCTTTTCCCACAGCCTCAGCAGGGGAGGAAGGAGATGTGCGCGCGGAAATGTGGCCAACAATGGAAGGCAGAAGGCGGACACTTTCCCCCCTCACCCCCTTCCCTCTGAGGTGTCGTTGATAATAAGACCTCAGGAAGTTAGGCTGAGCCAAATAACAATGGCGTTGATAAGTGTTTTTTATGGGGTAGAGGACGGTTAGAGTAATAGTCCCCCCCTTCCCCCACCCCACACCCCATATTTCAGAAACATTTTCCTTTTCCCTTATTTTAATTGATTTCTAACCTATCCTGACAGTTCAGTTAACAGTCTGTTTCCCCTCAAACTTTCCTTATACTAACCCACTCTGCTATCTTGGGGGATCTTCGTGTGAAAGTCTGTGTACAGTAGCTGTTGAATACGGCTACCTTTCTTTTAAAAGGAAAAAAACTTTTTTATTTGGTATATGTATAAGGAAATATGTATATATTAGGCAGCCATTCGGATGACAATTATTATGACTAAAGAGATTATGAATATATATATATATAAGACAAGAGGTAGTATATATATATATATATATATATATATACATATAATATATATATATATATATATATATATGTATGTATATATATATATATAATATATATATATATATATATATGTATATATATACATATACATATATATATATATATACACTACCTCTTGTCTTTTATATATATATATTCATAATCTCTTTAGTCATATGATAATTGTCATCCGAATGGCTGCCTAAAGGAGAAAAATCGAAGCAAAGAGAAAGAAAAGAGTAAAGAGACAGACATAGAGAGAGAGAGAGAGAGAGAGAGAGAGAGAGAGAGAGAGAGAGAGAGAGAGAGAGAGAGAGAGAGAGAGAGAGAG
>NC_134813.1:1797104-1812104 GCF_046742065.1 Oratosquilla oratoria
AAGGAGGAGGAAGAGGAGGAGTCAGCGGAGGAGGCAGACAAAGAAAAGGAAAATGAAGAGGAGGAGGCTGTCGAGGAGGAGGAAACTGAAGAAGAGTAGTCGGTGGAGGAGGCAGCCGAAGATGAAGATGAAGAGGTGAAGGAGACAAATGAAGAAGATGAAGAGGAGGCGGTAGACGAAGATTTTTTTTTTTTTTTTTTTTTTTTTCTTTTTTTTTTTTTTTTTTCACTGTCATTCTAGGAGACAGCGCCCATGTTTTAGATCACTAGTTGGCCTACTGATCGACAGCTATTACCATCCTAAATGAAAGCTGAAAGCTCATATATGCTCCTATCTTTGGGTGACTGTGTATGTGTATATGATTAACCATGGTCTTGGATCACGTGTTGGACTCGTGATTGACAGCTATTTCTTTCCCGGAAGAGAGGTCTGAGCTCTCTCTCTCGCGCGCGCGTGTGTGTGTGACCTTATTTACATGTGACAAAGAGAATTTCTTGTTGTTTTTTGCGTTGATGCTACTTAGGAGAGGGTTTCAGTTGCTTTGCTTTCCTTTAGATATGTCTACTAATCCAAAATTGCCTTAATATTTTAGTCCCCAAACTCCATCTCAAACGATGGCAAATACATTTACTCTTTTACTGAATCTTTCCATAGTTAAATTCTCAACTACATTCATACAATAATGCAAAGATGGCATAGTTAACACTAACGTCAATGATGGGTCTGAGAAAATTTAATTTGTGTGATCTCAACTTGTTCCTTACTCGTTGGCAGCTGAAATGATGGCAGCCTCATGTCTTAACATTAAAATATAATTATGATACTTCTAGAGCTAATTTCCTCAAAAATCTTTTCCGATACCCCTGTAAGTGATGATTTTAATAATGCTTTCAGTGAGCTGATGTGTTTTCGTCCCAATTGGGCACACTTAACTATATGCGAGCTCAAGCCAAAGCAAGCAAGATTGCTTTTGATGCCTTGGAGTCATTGTTTTATCCAGATTAGGTAAATAAAGATGCTATCACTCTGGATAGGTTCCGCCTTATTTTGGAATTTCTTTTTATATACTATTACTGGTGCATTTTCAGAGGAGAATATGTAATCAACCCATATTACAATATTAACCATGGAAAACTACAATACACACACATGCGAACGAACACCTGCCCACGCCCGAAGGCAAGCGACCATTACATGATCAGGGCATGATAAGAGCTAGTGGCCAATGAACATACCTCTAAACACAATATACACCATACCCCCCTCCCAATAAACCTGAACACAAATTAAGTCACAAGAAATATCTACATAATATGTCTAATTATATTATAATATAATGATAAATATTTAGACATTCCATTTGTAACAAACAACTAGAATTATGTAACTGGTAACTCCCCTCTCTGGAAGCTGACATCAGCAATTAGACGGTTAATAAACCGAGACCGGACCCAGGAGATGCAGTTATCAAGTGATAATAGATCCTGGAGGATCTACGCCATGTAGAGACTGTGCCAAATATAGTTAAGGAAAGGGCACTGACTAGTTTTCTTGGCCATCACCTGCGAATTCATTGGTGGCAGCGGTGGGACACCTAACCCTCCTCAGAAACTGGAGCTAGTGTGTTATTCCTAGTTGACAACAAACTTATATTCAACTTTGATATAGTAGACACGTCAGCCTAAAACTCAAACAGACCTGCCTAACTCGACCCCGTTAACAAGATTATTAAATCCGAGTGAATATACAACTAGTGCTGAGTGATTCGGTTAACCTTCGCGAAGTGACTACTGCCCACACAGCATTATGGAATCACTACCCCTCACAACAACGACGCCATAGTGCATATCATTGGCGCTAATTGGTGCCAACACAACAGCTACTATTCCGAGAGGGGGATACAATTCTTCCCTCCCAGCTGGTGTTGACTCAACGAGGCCGCGAGCAGGTCCATTATCCAGGCGATTCAAGTCAGCTCGCGGTCGCTTCCCGACCTGCTCAGCTGATTTATCACCTGGAGGACACCGCCACACGACGCCGCCATCACCCCACCACCACCACCACCATAAGGGAAGGACTTACTGGGGAGCCGGTGACGACTTCTACGAGTCCTCGCGATTTGCACCAGAGTCGCCTGACCTCGACAGCCAACCAGCCCTCCACGACGCTCCAGCATTGCGAGTGATCTGACCCACCCAATCCCTTCCTCCAACCCAATCTAAGCCCGAGACGAGCCATTCACCCACAGGTTTGCATTAAAAAATACATAAAACCAAATAGGTGTATTTACTCACAATTCATGTCATCCAAAATTCAGTTATTTACTATCAAATTTTATTATTATGTCAAACCACTTTTCCCAAGATAATATCTCTCATATTCTAACTATATCAGTATTTAACTTCTGGAGACAATATTTAATGTGTGAATACCTTGACGAATGTAGGTAGGAGGTAAAGGGAACACGGGCTGAGGGAAATACTTTTATTCCTGACTAGTTTCGCCTGAGTGGCTTCTTCAGAGGAATAGTGTTCGAAGTCAAGCTGGTCAATATATACAATACTGAAAAAGGGAACGTGGTAATGTGTCTGGTTGGTCCCCCTCTCGACGTCATCTGCGGATATTTTGTACACTCGCTGCGACAACTCGTCACATCGGCAGATGACGTCGAGCGGGGGACCAACCAGACACATTGCCGCGTTCCCTTTTTCAGCCATGTATATATTGACCAGCTTGACTTCGAACGCTACTCCTCTGAGGAAGCCACTCGGCGAAACTAGTCAGGAATAAAAGTATTTCCCTCAGCCCGTGTTTCCTTTACCTCCTACCAACAATATTTAATATCAATATTTGATTTCTAGAAACAAACCACTTATGACAACACCCCCAGAGAATTATACATCTGGAAATTTGACAATTAGGTAAACATAACCTTGAATTTCTGCTCATATATGTCAAAATAACTATGAATTTTTTTCTCACCATTATCATTTTTGTTCTAACACATATCATTATGTTATAGTCATTATGTTTTATAACTATTTTATTGTTTTTGGAAGTTATATTTCACCTGTACAATGCCACACCACTCGATCACGTTCTGCGGCTAGGAACCGCATCAGTTGATCTAATCCTTATGAACACCAATAACACAAATTGCTACCAGGAGGATATAACTCAACCTCCCCCCCCCCTCCGCACACCCCTCTCACCACCAGTACCGCACAGGCTGAATTTCAAACCCAAACCAACACACCCACAGCCCAAATCTCTAACCAACCCAGTACCCCTCGGAACACCATTCATTCTCCAAGACCAAACACACTGCCCCCAAACCCGCCTACACTAGTCCATAACCACTATACCCTCTCAACCACGAATCCTGATATCCCCACCTTTTCAAAAGAAGTGGCATTACCATCACAGACTATATCGCAACATGCAATGTCCATTTCGCTAACAATAACATAACCCAGGATAACTCATAATTACAATAATTAACGACCACTTTGATCCTAAAGATGAGTTTAAACAACTCGCACGCCTCTTGGATTCAAATGTTGCTTAGAACTTAGGAAACTATTCAGTGATAGGTCTCAAAATAATTTTAATTTTCTATTCAAATTCCTAGAGTTTATGCGTAACCCCTGTCTCCTCCTTCCACTCCATAGAGGCACAAGTAGCAGAGGTTTAAAAAACAATCAGAGCATCACTCAATAGTTCCTCCCAATGGGTCTCAACTAATAACCTCGGTGTGAACTATGTCAAGGTGGAAGTGGAAAATCTCTTTGAGTTCACCGTGTTTTTCCTGGCACTGGGATAGATAGATTCAGCAAAGCCCAACCAGCCGGAATAAATATAATCTCTTCCATAAACAACACACCGACCCATTCTAGCCCCCATAATACAAAAGCACCAGTTAATAACCGCCTTCGCACCACCTGGTGAGATTTTCACAAATCTGATTCCCACAGTACTCGGGACTGCAAACAACACCCATGACAAAATACAATGCGTTTCATTCACAAACAACTTCACTCTCAGATGCTGACTGCAGGGTCCAACAATTAATCAAGACCCCCCACATACAACATACAATATATCCAACAACTCCTTCAACCACTCAGCTAACGTGGGTAACAACCAAACGAGATCTCAACGGTCATCAGGCAACCAAATCATACTTACTGTTTCTTACATAACTCAAATAACAATTCAGATAGTAACTGCTACCAACAAAATCACCAACCCATCTCCAGACCCAACCTCCAAATCAGACAATGTTCAGTCCATAATACATTCCCTCACCCAGACAGCGAATGCCGTGCTCAAAACCCCCACCATATAACACCTATACCCAAGGAGACAATCACCATCTCCCACGCCACGACCACAATCCCTCACCCACCAACAGGAGAGCTTCTCAGCTTTCAACAGGAACCAACAACCAAACAATCCTCCTTACACACACACACGCAACACACACACACAAAACAGACAGTCGGGGGAATACAAACAAGCCTCCCACGGGAGAGCCCCATAACGTCACCCATAGGTGAACCAGAAGGCCTGTACTTCATGGGTACAGTAGGGAACGTCCTATGCACATTCCTAATAGACACAGGCACAAAGAAAAATATACTTTCATAGTCCATATGTGCACAATTAGGTGACGCCTACCCGACTGACAGACCACACCTTAGAGGGACCATGCTAGGTGGTACGCACCTAGACTTCACTTCAACTATAAAACTCCCCATAATTATTGTAAATAATCTATACCCACCCACTACTTTCTACGTAGTCGAAGACTGGGCCCTTGAATGTGATGGCATTTTAGGACTAGAATTCTTAGCCAATCACAATATTACAATAGATACAAACCCTGCTATGCTCAAGTTAGGTAACATTGAGATCCCAACATCACCTGTCCCAACGCTTTTAGACACTGGTTTCACAACATCTTGCCTACACCCAAGTTTACCCACCTCAGCATGTGCTGACATCAACACCACACAGGATGCCATCGCAAGCCCCTGAGTCAACATCAGGTGATCCATCCAACACTATGACACCCTTCTACACCCACGCATGTATGTCAAGTCAGACATGTTTCGCATACACCTCCAATTACCTGGAATAACTGGATTAATAAGAGATCCGGGGGGGGGGCAATACTTAACCTTCACAGTATTGCCTCATCTCCTAAGAGTGATCGAACAATTTTATACTATTCAGCAGCCACTGAAGATAGAGCAAACAGATATTTCATGTAAGAATATATCTAATTAGATCTCTTAGTAGGCATACAATGCAATTATATAACATATATTAGGACAATCATTTCTTGTTAACATGTGCTTTACATTTGCATTTCAAACACGTGACATGAGATAGGCAGCACACATAATCAATCAAATTCTGATACAACAGGGCTATTGGTGATTCTTGACATAATAACATGAAGTTCAATTTTATATACCTTATATCTGTGCCTACTCTCTGATTCAGCGGACTTACCAATATGAAATTTTACTTTCTTAATACAAGACGGAAGACAAGGAACGTGACAATGAATCTTAGAGCAACGGATATACAGTGTTATCACCACGGCTGAATCAGAGAGAGAGAACTACTCTACCTTCAACGGAATGGTCGATAACAACTACATTCCAGTAATCGTTAACATCAATACACACAGGTCACTAATACGAATCGTATGCTGCCTGTACATTACAGGAAAACATAACATAAATACCTTCTTAAATTCTTAGACATCGAATAAAGCATAATCTTCTCAATCACATAACGTATACATAAATATGTTAATTTTCAAAGAACATGAATTTTTATATAGATATTGGGACGTACATAGAGAACGGAGAACAAAAAGGGGCGACTAACATATACAGTATGGTAACAGACAACACCACACCACCCCCTTCCTCCCCTTTCTCAACACACGGATTCTCATCAACTGTAAAGAAAAAAAATTCCTGACGCAAGTAGGATTATTTCCACAAACATACCTGGTGCACTTTCAGGCCAAGACATAATTGTATCACCTAATGCCTGTAGAAAAAAAATCCATATTCCTGCTGTATGGGATACAGTTAGACAGGAAAAAGTAGCACTAATTTTACTTTAGAAAGTCTCAAATAACCAAGTTGAATTAAATAAACACACAGATAGGTATGTCAACTATACATAAACCCCATTCAGGAAGAACGCACCACCCCAATCAACACCATTCCAACACTCCCCCATCCCTCTTGAAGATATCTCGGTTGTTGATTTCCAAGAAGAAGATATATGTATATATATACACACACACACACACATGTATATATATATATATATATATATATATATATATATATATATATATATATATATACCAAGAATCTTTTTCAGTCCCATCGTAAGGCCTTAGACGGTGAACCCTTGGGAAATACGTCTTTGGTTAAACACCATGTACACATACCCCCACCTATACCCCGTACTATAGAATTCCTCAAAGTAGAAAGCTTCTCGTCTCAAACCAAATAGAAGAGATGCTAGAACAAATTGTCATTCGACACTCCCATTCCCCTTGGAACTCCCCACTTTTCCTAGTTCCTAAAAGGCACGGGTCCTTCAGACCCGTCATTGATTTCCGTAAAGTCAACACACACACCACACCCGACCGCATGCCAATGCCCGTTATGGGAGATGCCCTCCAGTCCCTAGGAAAAGAGAATTCAACATTCTCTACCTTAGACCTTAAATCTGCGTTCTGGCAGATAGAACAGGGGGATGAGTCAATAAAGGGCATTAAGAATTTAACCGTATTCCTTTCGGGTTAAAGAACACCCCTAGTACACTACAAACACCCATGAATAGTCTTCCTAAAGATAAATTAGGCAAATCCCTCTTTGTCTATCTAGACGACCTAATAATATTTCCCCCCACTGTGGAAGACCACTTTGACACCCTTCGGTACGTCTTATAGGCCATCAGCGATGCTGGTCTCAAGATCCAATTGTCAAACTGTAATTTTCTTAAAAGTAAAATTACATTCCTCGGCCACACAGTAGGCAAAAAGGGAATGCATACAAACTCAAATAAGATCATAGCCATTGCCGAATTCCCCATCCCCAAGAACGAGGACCAACTCCGCTCCTTTGTTGGTACAGTAGCATATTACAGATATATCGTTTTTTTTTTTTTTTTTTTTTTTTAATTTAGCTGCTTCACTTACCAAATTCACACGTAAGAACGTACCCTTCACATTGGACTCAGAAGACGAAGAGTACTTTAAGAGAATAAAAAAATGCACTAACCAAGGCACCCGTCCTCGCGATTCCCGACTTCACAAAGAAATTCTTTCTGTTCACGGACCCATCCTCCCTTGGGATAGAAGCAGTCCTACAACAAATAGACTCAAACGGTAAACATAGAGCGATAGCGTGTTCAACTTTGCGGAGCGTAATTACTCCACCACCCACTTGGAAGCTCCAGTTTTAGTCTGGGCTCTAAAATATTTCCGGGAACTCATCCTAGGATACAAAATCGCAGTCATGACAAACCATTAACCTTTAACAGATTTTTTCAAGGGAAATTTTTACAGGATAAGATAGCAAGGAGGCATAACCATCTTAGAGTTCAACCCAGAGATTGCCTACATAAAAGGTAAGGCCAATGTCGTAGCAGACGCACTTAGCAGAAACCCTCTGATCGCAACAGTTCCAACCACCCACTGTATTTCCCCTCAGGAACTTCAAAAGGAACAGAGAAATGACCCAAGTTGATCGCATGTAATTCTCCACCTAGAAACGGGAGCCACTCTACAAAAAAAAGGCCTCCTATCCCCTTTCGGAAATTACAACTAAAAGGTGGAATTCTTAAGAGAGGCACTGCTGCTACAGCCCAATCAGTGATCCCCAATTCAGTGGTTCCTAGAGTCCTTTTAATGGTCCATAATAGCCGCATTGCAGGTCATCCCGGTAGAGACAAATGTTTGGCAAACATCTGGCGTGCATATTTCTGGTCTAAGATGGCCACCGACATCAGCCATCACATAGAACATTGTACAACCTGTGAGTAACTTCGTGGAGCTGGCCCCAAACCACTCCAATTTGGAGAGGTTCCCATCCCCTCAGAACCATGGGATACTATGGGTATCGATCCTTTGAAGCTACCTCTAAGCCGTCAAGGTTCCCATTGCGTCCTGGCCGTGGAGGCTTATTTGTCAAAGTATACAATACTGGTGCCCCTACCAGATAAATCAGCAGAAACATTAGCCCAAGCCTTAGTTGATAATATATTCTGCAGGTATACCATACCTCGTCAAATTCTCTCTGACGACGGCACAGAATTCACAAACGAAGTCCCCAAAACATAGCCAAACTGTACCACACCAACAGGACATATGCCAGAGCATATCATCCATAAGGAAATGGGCTTGTAGAAAGAACAAATAGAAAAATCCTCGAAGTTCTCCGTCCCCTACAAAAGTGTCTTTGCGACACATGGAAAGACTGGCTCCCACAAGTACAGGCCAGCATTATTGGCTCTATCAACTCAGCAAACAAAGAACTCCCCCCATTTCATATTTTTCGGCCAACCCCTCCGTATGCCTTTTGACATACTGGTGAAATCCCTTCCTCCTCTGTACACCATAGAAGATTACACAAAGCGCGTAGAACTCGCCATGCACCTGATCCACAAAGAAGAACAATAAAAAAAAACTCAAACAAGAAAAACAACAAACTCAAATGAAACAACATAAATACTCTCGATCCTTGACTCTCACTCCAGATGACGTTATCATGCTTAAACACGACAACGGACAAAACAAACTTAAACTAAAGTTCTTTGGCCCCCTTGTAGTAGCAGAAACACTAGACAACAACAACTACTATAAACCCGTCAGACGACACCTTCATCACAACACATAGAGAGAAACTAAAACCAATCAAATTTACTCTTGACACCAATACCATCCTAGGCAGACATTGTTTCTTATCAAACCAACCTCCACCTACCACACTACATCACCCACCAGCAATCAAGAAATCTCAATCCCCTACCTTTCACATGTCACTACGCTCCAGGCAGTAAATCTCTATAACAATACAAACTCTTCCTCCTTTAGGCGGCAGGACGATCCTTATTCGCTAAACTCTTTCCAAATATATATATATAGAAAAAATCCACTTTTTCTTTTGGATCGTGTTTACCAGACAGAGTCGTACACACATACAGCCGCCCATATACTCGCAACAGAATGGAATTGCATTCAGAAACAAGTACCTAACCACACCCTCACACTTCCACGACACCCCAAACCGCCTCCTCCTAGTTAAACTAAAGACTGCACTCTCCATTGCCTTGATAGACCTCCACCTAAAAAGCATCTTTCCTACCGAACGACTATCCATAAGTTGGAATATAATCCCATTCCCATATACCTACAGAAATCGACTATTACCCTCGATGTTCAACCCACCACCATTACCACCATTATCAAATCTGAAGACGGCCAATGGTACTCCTACTCCCCCTCCTTTGACCTCACTTTATGCAAATCAACTGTTAATAAATTCCATGTTTCTTGCATGACTAAATATTAACACTAAACGCCAGTACACTGGACAGCTGCCAATACAAAAAGGTCAACCACAACAAGACCCTATATGGACACATTAATACGGACCATTTCCTATTCTTTCACGAACCATACTCGTTTCAGCAATACCCCGAATACCCACCCAAATTCTATCCCTTTCATTAAACTAACAAGATTATGTGGCCTAGCTAAACACTACCCGATCAGACACAATAGACACACTGCAATTCCCTACACCCACAATCCTATAAATTGTTATATCCTTCAGTTCTTTTGCCCTACTGGTCCTGTTCCTCCTCATTTTTAGACTAGTATATGTCTGCACGATCTAACGTAATCCATATGTAACTCTAGGGAAACTGTCTCACCAAGAGATGTTAGAATCCTTCATTCTTCGACCATATTATTATTCCAAAAGTTTTAACTCACAGAAAAGAATACCCTTTTCCACCAGTGACAGTAGACAAAGTGCAACTCCCAAAAAAGAGTCTAACTCCATGACACTAAGACTAACTGACACAATATTTCAATAGATCTCCCAGAAAAGAGTGAAGTAAAAATATGTGGAACTGAGTGTGCACTGATTTTTAATGAAAACAAGTTGGTCACCCCATTCTAATAACTATTATCCCTTTGTGAACATATGAACATGCCATAATACCTACTTGACTACACCCCATAAATTTATGACAGGTATGGTGCCATACTTCATATATATATCTATCTATCTATCTATATATATATATATATATATATATAGATAGATAGATAGATATATATAGATATAGATATATATATGTATATATATATATATGTATATATATATATGTGTGTGTGTGTGTGTGTGTGTGTGTGTGTGTGTGTGAGTGTGTGTGTGTGTGTGTGTGTGTGTGTGTGTGTGTGTGTGTGTGTGTGTGTGTGTGTGTGTGTGTGTGTGTGTGTGTGTGTGTGTGTGTGTGTGTGTGTGTGTGTGTGTGTGTGTGTGTGTGTGTGTGTGTGTGTGTGTGTGTGTGTGTGAGTTTTTAGACAAACAATTCCCTCACCGCTCTTCATTCCAGGTGATAGGAGTCATCATTCGTGGAGGAGGGAGGTATTATGTAACCAACCCATATTGCAACATCACCCATGGAATATTTAATAATTCCATTTGTAACAAACAACTGAAATTATGCAATTGTTAACCCCCCTCTCCGGAAGCTGACATCAGCGATCAGACGGTTTATAAACCGAGACCGGACTCAGGAGAGGCAGTTAACAGGTGATAGTGGATCCCGGAGGATCTACGCCATGTAGAGACTGTACCAAATATAGTTAAGGAAAGGGCACTGACTAGTTGTCTTAGCCATCACCTGCGAATTCAGAACAGCATTTACTCTCAGCTATAAGACGGACGAGTCCCTGTTGTCTTTTGCAATACGACTTTCAAGTAAACTAATGGAAGTGCCCTATGATTCTTTGTGCATTAGCAATGCACAACAACGTGCCAATGTTCCTAGTTCTCCTCCTCCACCCCCTCAGTCATTAGAACCTACATTTACACCACCTGTACTTACATGTACCTACTGTAACAAGTCAGGTCACTCAAGGGCTTTTTGCTTTCGCCGTAACTGTCACGAGAGCAAGTCATAGCAGTCCACTGTCCGTAGGAATTTCCCTGATGCCTCTTCTAAGATGACACATGAACTCTCTAGAATAATGTTTCATGATAAACTTAGCTACTGCCATATCCATGGTCAATGTAAACATTCGACTGATCATTGTTCAAATATTCTGAAACGGCAGAAACCTCTCATCAACTTAGGCAAATTCAGTCCCATTTTCACCAGCGCCCATATCATAAACCAAGGGATTAACTAATAATAGCCGGTCTCAGATCATCCCTTTGGTGGCTGCTGAGTTTTCTCAATTACTCTCCAAATTTTTTACGAAGAACACACCTATCTCAGTCACAGTAGATACTGGTGCAGAATGTAGTCTTATAGGTAGAAGGGCTTATTAGGCTCTCAGGGATTTTTACAATTTCCCTTTATCTCCTTTTTGTAAAGAACTTTATACTACACAAGGTTCTCTCTTGCCTGTTCTTGGGTATGTTTGCATTCCCTTAAAATTTTCCTCTCATGCTACCGTTTTCCATATTATTTTTTGTGTTGTTTCTGGAATTGCTCTCATGTGTGATTGCCTCGTAGGCATTGACGTTATTGCAACTAATGGCATAGATATATCTCCTAGGCGCCATGTAGTGACTTTTCATAATTCTGTTATTCCTGCAATGAATAGGCCAGTTTCCATATATAGCTTACCTTCTGTGCATGATATGACCATACAGTTATCTTCAAGGGATTCTAATCGTTTTGGCTCTCCCATTATTTCTTGTGCTGCTGTTGTTGTAGGCGAGCATTATATTGGACCTTCAAGTTCAGTTCGAGTCCAATTGGTTCTAATGTTTTATCTCAGCCTGACTGTTCGTGTTTGCCGTCTAGCATTGGAAGGTACTCTCTCCACTATTCATGAGGATCGTGTTACCACAGCTATGGTAACCAACGTCACTGGTGATCCTATCACCCTGTCTCCCGGCAGTCATTTAGGTTCCTTCGACGTAGTTGACGTTGACACTGTCCAGGATTCGCCTCCTATCATAGCAGCTTTGGTGCTACAGTCTCCACAAGTAAGCGACACAGCTCATTTGGCCTCTCAGTATACAACGTTTGTAGGTGAGATTGACTTTCCAGAGGTGATGCCTCGTCTCAATGAACTGCTAGTGACCCACCGTCAAACTTTGGTTTTATCTGGTGATCCATTAGGAGTTACGCATCGTGTTGTTAATAGCATTGTTATTCAACCAGGTGTTCCATCTGTTTACGTACCCTCTTACAGGTTGCCTCACTCTCGTCGGCTTGTAGCACAGTCCTTGGTTGACGACTTGTTACGTGAAGGCGTTGTACAAGAGTCTCACTCAGAGTGGAACTCGCCGCTCCTCCTGGTGCCTAAGAAAGATGGATCTTTTCGTCCTGTTATTGATTATAGGCGAGTCAATGAGGTCACAATTCCAGACCATTACCCTTTGCCTGTGTTAAGTGATCTTCTCCAGTCCATTGGAACAGGTAATACGGTGTTCACCACCTTAGACTTAAAGGCGGGCTTTTGGCAGATTCCCTTGGAGGAGAAGTCTCGTAAGATCACGGCCTTCTCGACTCCAACAGGATATTATGAAAGGCTGTGTTACCCCATGGGGTTACGGAATGCTCCCTTGACATGCCAGCGCTTGATTAACTCAATTTTCCATGACCTAGTGGGGAACGGACATTTTATTTATCTGCACGACTTGATCTTAGTCTCCAAGGATGTGGAAAGCCACTTCAATAAGTTGTCCAAGGTCTTGCAACGTATTACTGATGCTGGATTGAAATTCAATTTGTCCATTTTTTTTTTTTCTTAAGTCTAGTATCCAATTCCTAGGTCATGTTGTAGACAAGCATGGCATTCACACCACAGATGATAAAATCAAAGCAGTTAGGGACTTCCCTACATCTAGGTCAGTTGAATATGTACGTTCCTTCCTTGGATTGGCAGGATACTATCGTGCATTTATTAGGAATTTTGCTTCAATTGCACCTCCCCTTACACGTCTCTTCAAGAAGGATACTTTCTTCCAGTGGCGTGATGTACATCAGGAAAGTTTTGATTCATTGAAGCATGCCCTTACAGAAGTGCCTGTGTTAACATTCCCTTTACTTATTGTACAGATGCTTCTGGTACAGGTATTGGAGTTGTTGGAAATTAGCTAATTTTCATTTGTCACAATGACACACATATTGGAGCTGTACTTATGCAGCAAGTAGATGGATGTAGACCCCATGTTAGTATATATCCTAGTCGCCTGAGTCTCGTTACTCTGTTACACACTTAGAGGCACTGGCAGTGGTGTGGGTTTTAAAGCATTTTCGAGATATCATTTTTAATATCCTGTTACAGTCTACACTGACCACACTGCTATCACACAACTTTTTCAAGGACAAAAATCTTTCAGGCCGCCTTGCCAGATGGTTTCTTACAATTGCAGAATTCAACCCGCTCCTTAAGTATATTCCAGGACGTGCCAACAATGTAGCTGATGCACTTTCATATAATATAAATGTAGCTGCAGGATCTGGCCAAAGCTCAGCGTGAGGACCCCTTTAGGTCTGCTGTCATTTATGCTTTGGAATCTGGTGATGATGCCACCTTACCAGATTTACCTATACCCCTGTCCCAATTTTCTCTACAGGACAATGTTTTCATTCGTAATGTGGAAGTATTTGAGCAGAATGTATCACAGTTATATATCCCTGAGTCTCTAGTCCCTGTTGTTTGGTCTCTTGCTCATGATACCTCTCAGGCTGGTCACCCAGGTCGTGACAAAACTCTGGCTATGGCTTGCAAGAAATATCATTGACCCAGAATGCGACTGGATATTACCGCTTATGTAGTCCAGTGTAGCTCTTGTGCCCAGAACAAAAGTTCTACGCACACTGTTCTTATCCTAGATTACCCTACTACTTCTCGTCCTTTTTAGACTATGGCTATAGACCTTTTGCAATTACCTTGTAGTACTCAAGGTTCTGTGTATGTCCTTGTGTGTGTGGAACATTAGTCGTTTTGTAATATTGACTTCCTTACGTAATAAGTCTGCTCCAGTAGCTGCCCACACTTTAGTTTTTCATGTTTTTGTCCATATACTATTCCTTCAGTGCTCCATAGGGACAATAGGACTGAATTTAGGGATAAGGTGTTAGCGAACATTTGTGAAAGTTACGGCATCAATCAAACCTTTGTGACAGCCTACCATCCTGCATCTAATGGTCTAGTAGAGCGGACGAAAAGGAAGATTTTGGACATTCTCAGACACATTGTTAATAGCTTCCATGAATCTTGGGAGGATTGGCTTCCGTATGTCAGCACAATTGATATTTTCACAGGTAGGACGCCTTATTACGCCATGTATGGAGTTGATAAAAGGCTCCCATATGATGTGTTAGACAGTCCTACTCGTCCCCTTTACAATTATGACGATTATATTCAACTCCAATGTCACACATTACATAGGATATATGATTCTGTGAGAGAAAAAAATTATGACTCCAAGTCCAAAATGTTGAAACACCAGTATAGCAAGGCTACGCCTGTTAACAGAAATATTGATGATCATGTTTATAAAAATATGTCTGACCTCCAATCTAAAATTAATTGTAGATTTACAAGTCCATTTTTGGTGACTGAAAAGTTGCATCCCTCCCAATAAGTTCAGGGTCTTTGAGCAAAATATTGCACGTGGACAGGCTTAAGGTAACAAAAGTGCCTATCTCTGCATTTGCCCCGGCTTCCCCCAAGGCCCATTGTACAAACTATGCCTA
>NC_134813.1:1819604-1824604 GCF_046742065.1 Oratosquilla oratoria
CAGAACGAGTCTACCCTGAGGCACAGTGCGGCTTCAGAGCAGAAATATCAACCATTGGCATGGTCTTTTCACTAAGGCAACTGCAAGAGAAGTGCCGAGAACAGTGGCGTCCACTTTACATTGCCTTCATCGACC
The DNA here is from genome assembly GCF_046742065.1 of Oratosquilla oratoria. Lineage (NCBI taxonomy): Eukaryota > Metazoa > Arthropoda > Malacostraca > Stomatopoda > Squillidae > Oratosquilla > Oratosquilla oratoria. The sequence goes on from NC_134813.1 coordinate 1,819,740, forward strand.
AGACGAAGGCTTTCGTCTTGGTTAGCAGGCAAGGCCTTTTAACCCTGCTACAGAGGATTGAATGTCCCCCTAAGCTCCTGAGAATGATTTCGTCCTTTCATGAAGACATGCACGGCACCACTTCCCAATCAGAAGCGGCGTGAAACAGCTCCAACGCTTTTCGGCATCTTCTTCTCCCTGCTGCTGCCCTATGCCTTCAACCAGTCAGAAGACGGAGTGTATCTCCACACCAGAAATGACGGAAGTCTCTTCAACCTTGCACGTCTCCGAGCAAAAACCAAGGTACGCAAGGTCCTGATCAGAGAGATGCTGTTTGCTGATGACGCCGCCTTGACTGCACACACAGAGGAGGCCCTACAGCGACTCATCAACTGCTTCGCTCATGCATGCAAAGAGTTCGCCCTTACCATCAGCATCAAGAAGACCAACGTCATGGGACAGGATGTCAGTAGCATTCCTAACATCTCCATCGATGGCCACATCATCGAGGTGGTGGGGGAGTTCACCTACCTGGGTTCCCCCATCTTAAGCAACCTGTCCCTGGATGCAGAGCTGAACAAGCGCATCGGCAAAGCAGCAACAGCATTGGCTCGTCTTGGAAAGCGTGTATGGGACAACGCCATGCTGACCACTAACACCAAGATAGTTGTGTACCAGGCGTGTGTACTCAGCACGCTCTTGTACGGCAGCGAAGCCTGGACCCTGTACTCCCGCCAAGAACGTCGACTCAACATCTTCCACATGTGCTGCCTCAGAAGAATCCTGGGCATTAGTTGGCAACATCGTGTCTCCAACAAGAATGTTCTGACACAGGCGGGAATGCCCAGCATGTTCGCCTTGCTCAGCAAGAGGCGATTGAGTTGGCTCGGTCATGTTAGCCGAATGGACGATGGCCGAATACCGAAGAATGTGCTGTATGGAGAGTTTGCCATTGGCTCCAGACCTGCAGGAAGGCCCATTCTCCGCTACAAGGACGTTCTCAAACGTGACCTGAAGGCATGCGACATCAACCCGGCAAGCTGGGAAGCAGTGGCCGCTGACCGCAGCAGCTGGAGACAGGTTGTTAAGGCAGGCATTCAAACTAGCGAGAAGAGGAGAGAGGACCAGTGGGAGGAGAAAAGAGAGCGCAGACTGCAGAGGCTAGCAGCAGCCCCCACACAGCCAGGAACGGATTTCACCTGTGACAACTGCAATAGAGCCTGCCGCTCTAGCCACTTGGCTACGATGACGCTTACGTAGGCGTCATGAGCAGTGGGTGGGTATATGGCATCTTTATTATATTTATTTTGTAGTTGTAGCTTAGTGTCCCCCATATTTTGTGAACTGGCCTGATCATATTTTCTGTGGTTATTAATATTCAGAGTGAAAGAGAACAAGTAATGCAGTTGTAACTTTATATTCTATAATGCGAATATTGTGATGCATCATCGTACATCAGGCAGCTAATGCTGCTCGCGAGAGTTTTATTCGTATTGAAGAGGCTAGAATTGGACTCTACAGCCACAGCAGGGGTTGTAACTCAACCATGAACTGACCAAACCACAAAAAAGGAGAGAAAGAAAGAATAAGAAAATGCTACCTCCATTGTCTCCCGAGACAGAAGGATGCCAACAAGGTATATATATATATATATATATATATATATATATATATATACATATATATATATTTATATATATATACTCGTATATATGTATATATATACGAGTATATATATATATATATATATATACATATAATGTATATGTACATATATATATATATGTATATATATACGAGTATATATATATATATATATATAATGTATATATACATATATATATATATATATATATTTTTATATTTATATTTATATACATATGTATCTACATATATATATATATATATATATATATATATATATTACTTTGACAAAATGTTGTGGCACATATGTAATTAATATCTTTATTCCGACTGTGGGTTCTTCGTGAATATATATATATATAAATGTATGTATATATATATATATGTATATATATATATATATATATATATATATATATGTATATGTATATATATGGGGTATGGTACTTTTGTCTAAAGCACTTTGGTCTAAAGCATTTTGATCCAAAGCACTTTAGTCTAAAGATACTTTGGTCTAAAGACATTTTGGTCTAAAGACACTTTGGTCTAAAGGCACTTTAATCTAAAGATTTTGTTGTCTAAAGACACTATGGTCTAAGTCACTTTAGTCTAAAGACAATTTGATCTAAAGACATATTTATCTAAAGACAATTATACAGGAAATTGTAACCCATTTTAGCAGAAGAAAAGAGCCGTTCTTCAGGTATCAGTAAATATTGGTGTGTCCTTTCGAGCGACCAAGAATTGTTATTAACCCTTTATTTCAAACTAGGTGCTTGAAGCTTGACTTTTATTTTGGTTCATAGGTAAACGATTGTTATATAATGAAAATTAATAATAATGATAATAATGATGATGATATTTGTTCTAAACTAGAATATTATACTAACTTTGGAAGGAAAAAAGAAATTCATATTTAAAGCTTTATTTGATAAAAACAGCACATTTAATGTAAAGTATTTGATATATAGAATATACAAACATGCAAAATAAATGATGCTTGAAATAGAATAGTATACATTCATAAGAATATAAATAAAATTAACATTAAAATAGTAAATTTATAAGACAAATTCAAAGTAATTAACATGCAAATGATAGTTAAAATTTAAAAAGAGCCTAGATTATGTGCAATACTACGGAGGTAGTCTTCCATTGAATGATTCTGATAATTATAATCGGCAACAACATGCTTGAAATAGAAAATACATTTATAAGAACATAAATAAAATGAACATTAAAATGGTAAATCTATAAGACAAATTCAAAGTAGTTAACATGCAAATGATAGTTAGAATTTAAAAAGAGCCCAGGTTATGTGCAATACTACGGAGGAAGTCTTCCATTGAACGATTCTGATAATCGGCAACAACATGTAATATTCTTTTTTCTGTTCGTGCTACTTTGGTCTTTTTCTTCTTGGGGCTTGCCCCGACTGTAAGTTAAGATCTTCTTGTTTTGATGACTTGTTCTTCTTTTCTTAGAGCATCGAGAACATTATATAGATTTGAATGAGATCTAACTAAGACACCAAATCTTCTATGCCATGCTTCAACAGAATTTATCGTACGTGCTTTTTCATCAAGTGTGAGGTCGTAAACATTCCATTCAGGTACAGCAAATATTGGCTTGGAGCGTCTTCCATTTCGTCTTTGCCTTCCATTTACAAAAGTATTTTCTACGTATTCGACAAAAGGTAATGCATTTTCAGGTGCACTTTGTCTTAAAGACTCCATTTCAATTGGTACATCAGCACTAGGCAGAAAGGCCAAAGTACTAACTTGTCTACAGAATAAAGAAAAGTCCATATCATTATTACAAAGATTTACAAGCCCCAATTGCTGAATTTTTCTCCAGGTCGTTTGGCAAAAATGAAAAAGCAGAAATACACAGCAATGTCACCAAAAACACGGAAAAGTGCATTTGGAACTGCTACTTCAAAATCTATGCTCACCTCTGTTATATCAGTTTCAATTCCGTGCGCTTCCATCTTTTCTTTAAGAGCATACAACATTTTAACCTAAATTTCTTCCGACTTTCCTGGTAGCGATGCAAATACAAGAGGATGTATTTCACCGCAAATGTCTTTACACTAAAATCTTAGACCAAAATTTATTTAGACCCAAGTGTCTTTAGACCAAAGTGCCTTTAGATCAAAGTGTCCTCGGACAAAAATGTCTTTAGACAAATATATCTTTAGACTAAAGTGCTTTAGACCAAAGTGCTTTATATGAGAAGTCCTAGACCCATACAAATATACATATATATATATATATATATATATATATATAATTATATACATACATATATACATACATAAATATATATATATACAAGCACCCGGCTGCGCCGGCCCTGGCTACCCCAGGGGTACTTGGCCTGCGGCGCTTTACGCGCCCGAGGGCTCCGCCCCATGTTTAATACTATACAGTTTTATTTATACTATTTACTCCTTCACAATATTTACATCTGCACCGCATTTTCTCTTCTTTTTCGGAGGACTGTTCTCATCTTCTTCATCACTGCTGATAATCTTGTGAAGCAATTCTTTGATGGTTTCCAGCTCTTTTTCATGATTTCTTTCACGTTTTTTAATCTCTTCTTTAAATTCTATGTCACGTTTCTTAATCTCTTCCTTAAGTTCTTTAAACTCTTCTGAAAGCTCAACCTTCTCGGAGTCATCATCACGGTAAAATTCTTCGGGCATAATCATCTTGATGGCTTCTTCTTCAGTTAGATTCGGTGGGATAAAGTGATCTGGTTCTTCTGTTACTGTCTGCACGTGCGAATCACTCCCACGATGAAGAGCTTCTGACAGATCTGGTAAGCGTTCTCTACTACTTATATCTAGGAAAACTTCTTTATACACACAGTTACGCGCTGGTTTCCTCTTATATTCTTCGCCTACTTTTCGATACCCTGTGTATACGAACAACGAATCATGACTTGTCACCCGTGAACATGCAACGTATAACTGTCCGTGAGCAAAGCACTGGATACAATCAAGTAGTAAACCACACTTGTCAAGATCCGCTCGAGTCCCAAAGATCCGCTCGAGCCCTCAAGATCTGCTCGAGTCCCAAAGATCTACTCAAGTCCTCTAGATCCGCTCGAGTCCCAAAGATCCGCTCGAGTCCTCTAGATCCACTCGAGTCTCAAAGATCCGCTCGAGTCCTCTAGATCCGAAGGAGAAGAAGAAGAAGAAGAAGAAGAAGAAGAAGAAGAAGAAGAAGAAGACGAAG
>NC_134813.1:1834604-1839604 GCF_046742065.1 Oratosquilla oratoria
ACACACATACACACACATGCACACACATGCACACACATGCATACACATGAGGTCTAAGCTCTCATTCTGGAGGGTAATGGTTGTCAATATTGAGTGCAATATATGATCCAAGACCATGTTCAATCAAATACACGAAAACACACACACACACACACACACACACACACACACACACACACACACACACACACACACACACACACACACGCACGCACGCACGCACGCACACACACACACACACACACACACACGCACGCACGCACACACACACACACACACACACACACACACACACACACACACACACACACACACACACACACACACACACACACACACACACACACACACACACACACACACACACACGGTTGGTCGACTCGGTGGCGCGGTTGGTAGAGCACTGGACTATCAGCATGGTGGTGCTCGTAGTACTTGGTTCGAATCCTGCCCAGGGCCGAAATTATTTCGGTATCGCTGCGCTTCGGGTCGTTACTCTGACTCTCGTGGGCGGGGAGTTGGGTGTGTGTGTGTGTAAGGTCATAGCATTACCCATAGATCGGTCATACGAGCTCTGAGCTCTCTTCCAGTAGGGAAATAGCTGTCGATCACGAGTCCAACACGTGATCCAAAGACCAAGGTGAATACACACAAACACACACACACACACACACACACACACACACACACACACACACACACACACACGACTTGGTGGCGCGGTTGGTAGAGTTCCCGACTGTCACAACGGCGGTCCGTGTTCGAATCCTGCCTAGGGCTGAAATAATTTCAGTATCGCTGCGCTTCGAGTCGTTACTCCAACTCTCGTGGGCGGAGAGTTGGGAGTATGTGTGCGTGTAAGGTCACAGCATTACCCATAGATCGGTCATACGAGCTCTGAGCTCTCTTTCGGGAGGGAAATAGCTGTCGATTACTCCAACACGTGACCCAAGACCATGGTGAATCACACACACACACGCGCGCGCGCGCGCATACATACAACCTGAAATGGGAAAATGAACTCTCGTGGTGGAACACGAATACATTTCCATCCTGATGGAGGCGAAGAAGAAGGAGGAGTCGGAGTCGGGGTGAGTGGTGGGAGGCGATGGAGAATAACCAGTCTGGCGGGAACAAGGCCAAGGGTCACGCCGCCATGAAGGAGGAGTGGCGGGGGGGCCCCCAAGGAGGAATAGGGGGAGGAGGGGGCACTTTGAACAAGGGCAGAAGTGAGGTTTTTTGAACTCTGGATCGAGAAAAGACTCTTTGAATAAGTGTTAGATAAGAGGTGGAGCAGAAGGGGGCAGGGATGGATTTTTTTTTTTTTTTTTTTTTTTTTTTTAACAAAGGCCAAGGATGAGTTTTCTGAAGTCCGGAGTGAGACAGAAATATCTGAATAAAGGTTTTGAACAGAATAATAGTGGAAGAAGAAGGTTCTTTTAACAAGACCAGTGAGAAGGACCTTGGTGAACAAGGAAAGGGGACTTTGAGAACACGTCCACCAGGTCCTTGTTGAACAAGAGCTTGTTGTATGAACAAGGCTACTGGCCCCTTAGTGAACAAATACAGTGAATAAAGGAAAGGGAGAGAGCGTTTGTACAAAGGCAGAGTTCTTAGTAAACAAGAGCCCAGGGTAAGACAAACAAAGTCCGCGTCGAGTAAGAATCAACTCACACGGATCGACTTTTCTCTGTGCGCGCGCCGTCCACGACACGACGTAGTGATCTCAAATAACCATAGATGTCTATGGATGCTTTCATACGTCACGACCACGTGTGAAAGCGTCCATAGACCTCCATAATTATTTGAGAGCACTACGTCGTGTCGTGGATGGCGCGCTCACAGAGAAAACTCGATACGTTTGAAACGAGTCTAAGGGCAGAAGAAAAATGCGGAGGGAGAGAACAAGAGGGAGTTCACAGTGAACAAAGATAGTGGAGAGACTGAACAAAACTGTTTCATAATTAACATAAGTGGGGCTTAGTGATCAAGAACATCATGAACAAAGGCAGAGGGATCGTGATGAACAAGTTCACAGGAGGCGCAGTGAACAATGTGTCTGTGCGGTAGAGTGAACAAAATGGACAAGGAATCGAAATAAATAAAATTAGATAAATAGATAAATGATCACAGAGTTAACTTACTGGTACGCTTTTTATTTTAATTCGCATTACTTTAATTACATTTTCATCACAATATAAATAGGAATTCAGTAGTCTGGGAACAGTAAAGCATAAAAAAATAATATTTTCACCGTATTTAAATGGGCCAAATCTAGGAGACAAAGGTCCACTACGTAAAGGTCAGGTGAGCGTGGTAGGGGCCTTCAAGGTCAGCTTTATACAGCAGTTGACCTCTAGATCAGTGGGGAGGGGAGCACTGTAAACAACATTTTTCTTTTCTTTCTTTTACCACAACCTCGTCTGCCAAGCAGAGGAGAAAGAGAAGTAAAAGGAAAGAAGGAGAGTAGGAAGTTTATAGAAGGTAGAGGAAGAGGTAGGGGAAGAGTAGGAAGAAGGAAAGGAGAGAGAAGGAGTATACCAGAGTAGGAATACAAGGAAGGGTAGAGGAGTAGTGTGAGGTGGAGAAGAAGGAGAAGGAGGTGGAGGAGGAGGAGGAGAAAGAGGAGGTAGGGAAGCATGAGGAGCATGAAGATAAACACACACACGCACGCACACACACACACACATACACACACACACACACACATACACACACACACACACACACGCGCGCACGCACACACACACACACACACATACACACACACACACACACACACACACACACACACACACACATACACACATACACACACGCGCGCGCGCGCGCTCCCGCAAAAGATAGATCCTGTATAGAACGAGGAAGAGGAGGTTGAATACATAGAAACAGGACTGTAAGAAATGTATATACTCATAGAATGAATGATGTCCATTGTAAAGCATCATTAGAAGAGGAGGAAGAGAGAGAGAGGAGGAAGAGCAGGGGGAGGAGAAGGTAGAGTACACAGAAACAAGACTGTAAGAAAAGGCATACGTGTATGGGACGCACAGTTACTGTCATCAAACATTTCCAGAAGAGGAGAAAGGAGTTACTTGGACAAACGAACAACAGACCTATCGGTCCTTACATGCTGTTGCTGTACCAATCTGTCATTAATATCATTATTACTATTATTATTATTTATTTATTCATTTGTTTGTTCATTTATTATTGTTTTATGAAATCTGTTTTCAGTAAATAATTCTAGTCGGGAATTTCTAAGTAAATGTCGAGACTTTTTTTGAATACTTCTACAGTGGAACAGTCAATGACGCTGGATGGTAGACCATTTCATATATAAACAATACGAATGAAGAAAGAATACATTACTACGTCTCTTTGAAATCGTTTTCCTATAATATTGCATCCATTACTCCTAGTTCCGTTGAAGGTGTCAATCTTAAAACGTTTTTTATATCCATGTTTTCAATTCCTTTGACAATGTTGAAGACCTCAATCAAATCTCCTCTCATTCTCCGTTTCGAGAGACTAAACAAATTCACTTTGCTTAAGTGCTCTTCGTACGTATTGTTCCGCAATCTAGGAATGAGCTTTGTTAGAGGGAGTTTACACGGTCTAACGGTTCGTCGAACGTGTGAACGGGGTATTTGATTGTCGAACACGTTGGTTAAACCCCAAATACCCCGTTCACACGTTCACACATCACTTTAAACACGTGTCTGTCGAACCCCCTCTTACTCTACTTGCACTCTTTCCAACTTCTGTATATCTTGTAATACCAACACTGTACACAATATTCTAGTTCTAAACTGAAAGGCTCTACCTATAAATCCAATTAATTTATTTACTGTTCTAATGACCTCTAAGCACTGTTTGCTTGGTGTGAGATCATTTGTAATCACAATACCAAGATCTTTCTTTTGTTCTACACTTGCCAGTTGTACACCATTCATACTATAGTTGGCTTGGACGTTACTATTACCAGTATGAAGTACCTGTATCTACTGTATATAGTAGGAGGAAGGAAAGGAAGAGGAGAAGAAAGAATAGAAGGAGAAAGAGGAGGAGTAGATGAAAGATGAAAAGGAGGGGAAGGAACAAGAGGAGGAGGAGGAGGAAGAATAAAAGGAATAGGAAGAAGAGAAGGAGGAAGAGGAAAAGAGAAGGAAGAAGAGTAGGAAGAGGAGAAAGAGAAGGAGAAGGAAGAAGAGGAGAATAATAAGAGAAAAAAGAAGAAGAGAAAGAGGAGAAGGAAATAGAGGAGGAGAGGAAGAAGAGAAGGAGAAGGAAGAGAAGAAAGAAGAAGAAAAATTGGAGTAGGAAGAAGAGGAGAAAAAAAAAGAGAAAAAGAAGAACAGGAGAAGAAGGAAGAAGAGAAGGAAAAGAATAAGGAAAAAGAAAGAAGAGGAGGAGAAAGAAGAAAAGAAAGAGGAAAAGGATGAAGAGGCGGAGGAGTAGGAAGAAGAGAAGGAGAAAGAAGAAAGAGAGAAAAAGGAGGAGGAGGAGGAGGGGGAGGAAGAAGGGAAGGAGAAAGAAGAGAAAGAGGAGAAGGAAGGTGGAGGAGGAGAGTAAGAGAAAAAAAGAACAGGAGGATAAGGAAGAAGAGAAAGAAGAGAAGAAAGAAGAGAAAAAAGAATAAAAGGAAAAGAAGAGAAGGAAGAACAGAAAGAGGAAATGGAAGAAGAGGACGAGGAGTATGAAGAAGGGAAGAAGAAGAAGAAGAAGAAGAAGAAGAAGAAGAAGAAGAAGAAGAAGAAGAAGAAGAAGAAGAAGAAGAAGAAGAAGAAGAAGAAGAAGAAGAAGACGAAGAAGAAGGCGAAAGAAGAGAAGGAGGAGCAGGAGGAGGAGGAGGAGGATCTTGCGTTGAGTGGACGCCTGTGCAAACAGATGTGACAACAATAGGAAGCCTGAGGAGGGCTCAACAACATGCGAGGCGATAGCCTGTCCATAGCGAGGTTCTTTTCAGTCAAGTACGATTTGGTGCCACGGGAAGGAAT
>NC_134813.1:1847104-1849604 GCF_046742065.1 Oratosquilla oratoria
TCAGCATCTTCCTCTTCTCTCCTCTGTCTTCTTAGTCTTTTCCCTCTTATATTTTTCTACCCTCTTCTTCTTCTTTTTCTTCTTCTTCTTCTTCTTCTTCTTCTTCTTCTTCTTCTTCTTCTTCTTCTTCTTCTTCTTCTTCTTCTTCTTCTTCTTCTTCTTCTTCTTCTTCTTCTTCTTCTATTTCTTCTTCTTCTTCTTCTTCTTCTTCTTCTTCTTCTTCTTCTTCTTCTTCCTCTTCTTTTCCCTCTTCTTCTTCTTCTTCTTCTTTTTCTTCTTTTTCTTCCTCTTCAACTTACTTTTTCTTCTTTTTTCTTTTTCCTCTTCTTCTTTTTCTTCCTCTTCAACTTCTCTTCCTCTTTTTCTCCCTCTTCCTCTTCTTTTCCCTCTTCTTCTTCTTCTTCTTCACATTCTTCTTCTTTCTTCTTCTTCTTCTTCCTCTTCTTCACATTCATCTTCTTCATCTTCATCCCCTTCTTCTTCTTCTTCTTCTTCTTCATCCCCTTCTTCTTCTTCTTCTTCTTCTTCTTCTTCTTCTTCTTCTTCATCTTCTTCTTCTTCTTCATCTTTTTCTTCTTCTTCATCATAATTTTCTTCTTTTTCTTCTTCTTCTTCTTCTTCTTCTTCTTCTTCTTTTTCTTCTTCTTCTTCTTCTTCTTCTTCTTCTTCTTCTTCTTCTTCTTCTTCTTCCTCTTCTTCTTCTTCACCTACTCTTCCTCTTCCCAATCTTCATCTTTTTCGTCGTATCCTTTTTCGAACCTTCTTTTCTTCTTTGTCTTTTATTTTTTCTTCTGCTACTACCACTACTACTATTATTATTTTTAAACGACCTCTATTCTTGTGGAACTGTGTGGTGAAAGCAGTCAGGATCTGTCTTCCACAGACATAGTTTGTTGCCTCCGGTACTAATACTACTACTATTAATGCTACGACTCTTCATGGGAGCACATCACGGCTGACACTGCACTCGAGATAAATGACGTTTGCGACCGTTAGAAACGTTTAACGGTTTTCTCCAGTGACGCCAGGTCGCCGGCGCGGCGTCTCGGAGGTGCCGGTGTCGTCGCCCAGACTCGACCTCCATCAATCGAGTGACGTAACTCAGAGAGAGAGAGAGAGAGAGAGAGAGAGAGAGAGAGAGAGAGAGAGAGAGAGAGAGAGAGAGAGAGAGAGAGAGAGAGAGAGAGAGAGAGAGAGAGAGAGAGAGAAAAAGAGAGAGAGAGAAGAGAGAGAGAGAGAGAGAGAGAGAGAGAGAGAGAGAGAGAGAGAGAGAGAGAGAGAGAGAGAGAGAGAGAGAGAGAGAGAGAGAGAGAGAGAGAGAGAGAGAGAGAGAGAGAGAGAGAGAGAGAGAGAGAGAGAGAGAGAGAGAACAGAGAGAGAGAGAGAGAGAGAGAGAGAGAGAGAGAGAGAGAGAGAGAGAGAGAGAGAGAGAGAGAGAGAGAGAGAGAGAGAGAGAGAGAGAGAGAGAGAGAGAGAGAGAGAGAGAGAGAGAGAGAATGGTAAGGAGAGGACTCGAGGTAAAAATGGTTTATTTTTAGATTAAGGTTTCCTCCTTGCAGCTCGGTTAAAGAGAGACATAGATGGGGAATGATTCTGAAGGCATTTCGAAGGGAGGTGAAGACTCGAACCCTGTAGCTTGAAAGCACAAGTTAACGACTTATACCACCAGACCACCACACTTCTATCTAGAAGGCCAATCAGGTCCTCACAGACGTTGGAGGACTCGAACTCGTGATCCTTAGGACACGAGTCAAGTACTTGAGCCACCAGCCTAAGAACAGATACCCCCAGCCTGTTGATCGCTTGTACCAACTCTTTGTAGGACAAAGAGCTCATGATCGTAGTTGTGAGGCTCACGATAAACATGGAAGTTTTCCGAGTTTTGTGAGTCTTCTGTGAATCTGAGTGATAAGACTCACCATAGATAACAGACTCATTTTTTTGGACGTGATCATCCGTGGGGAAGATCCGGATACCTGCAGAAGAACTGAGCTGGCAAACCACATTTGGCGGATCCTGCTCCAGGAGTGTCAGCAGTAGCCACGTTAGTAGTCGGGCCGGGGTTTCAAGTGGCGATGTCTTATCGAACAAGGAGAGATTGTTTATCTCAAGTGGGACCTGATAGTGTCCTTCACACAGAAGGCAACCACCTCCCCCTCCTCCTCCTTCTCCTATTCCTCCTCCTATTCCTCCTCCTCTTCCTCCTCCTTCTTCAGGAGGGAATCACCTCCTTCAGTAGATAACTACGTCCCCTTTCTCTAGTAGGCAACCACCTCCTATGTCAGGAAGCTATACCCACCGCCTCCTTCCTCAGGAGACAGCCACCTCCTCCTCCTCTCCCTCCTTAAAGAGACAGTCACCTCTTCCTACACCTCCTCCTCCATCTCCTTCAGGAGAGAATAAGCACCTCTTCCCCATCCTACTCCTCTTCCTCCTCCACCTCCTTCTCCTCCTTTAACGCGCAGCCACCTCTTCCTACCCTTCCTCCATCTCCTTCAGG
>NC_134813.1:1854604-1857104 GCF_046742065.1 Oratosquilla oratoria
ATGACAGTGAAGGGTGGAGACGACCTATGGGGAAATATACTACTTGATATGATTATAGAACATACAATGACGCAATGGATACAACAGAATACTAGGTATAGAAATGAGGAAGAACCAATCGAGACTGGACCTGATAATCACATCAGAACCCGAAATAGTGGACAAGATTGAATATAAGACACCACATATTAGTTGAACTGGAACTAAATGAAGAAAAATACATGGGAAAAACGAACAATATAGAAAGGGAAGAATGATGTATGAAAAAAAATGATAAATATATATATATATATATATATATATATATATATATTTTTTTTTTTTTTTTTTTTTTTTTTTTTTCAAAAAGCAGACCGGGAAGGGATATACAAATAGGAAACAATAGTAGAAGAGAAATGGAAAAATTTTACAAAAAATTATAAGGAAGGAGTGGAAAATTATGTTCCAAGAAAAAAATATATGTAAAATGTTGGTACAACAAAAGATGTAGCGAGTTAAAAGATACAAGGGATAAAGCTTGGATAAATGGAGAAAAGAAAGAAAAAAATGAAAATATATACTGGTTATAGAAATGAATATGTACAAGTGCGCAGAGAAGAAAAGAGAAAATACGAAAAGGACGTCATAGAAAAATAAAGATCAACCAAAACTATTTTATAGATTTGTAAACAACAAACTGAAAAACAAACAAGAATTAGTGAAACTACGACAAGGAGGAATAGAATACACAGAGGAAATAGAAATTACAGAAATTATGAACAAGCATTTTAAATCAGTGTTTACGAGGGAAAACATACAACTTAGAGATGTCGAGTGGGAGGAGCAAGTTCCCCCCTATGAAAGAGATAGAAGTAACAAGGAAAGAAATAATGAATCACATGAGTAATCTCGATGCTAGAAAATCGCATGGTCCAGATGTAATGGCAAAATGGATTTTGAGAGAATGCAGGAACGAACTAACAGACAAAATACATAGTCTAATAAGTAGCTCATTGAAGGAAGGAAAAGTTCCAGAGGATTGGAAAGGAGCAAATATAGTACCAATATATAAAGGGAGAAACAAAGAAGAACCTACAAACCATAGACCGGTCTCTCTCTCAAGTACGGTAGCTAAGATTTGTGAAAGAATGGTCAAAATTAGTTGGGTAAAGCATTTTGAAAAAAAAAAAGTGCTAAATCCGAAGCAGTTTGGATTTAGACAAGGAAGATCATGTGTCACAAATTTGATGTGTTTCTAATCAAGACTAATAGATGTAATGTAAGAAAGAGATGGATGGGCTGATTGTGCATTTCTAGACCTGAAAAAAGCTTTTGATAAGGTGCCACATAAGAAATTGCTAAAGAAATTAGAAACTGCAGGAGGAATACAGGGCAAACTACTTGTGGATGGAAGACTTCTTGCATGAAAGGAAAATGAGAGTGGTGATAAAAGACAAACATTCTAATTAGGATGAAGTGATTAGTGGAGTTCCACAAGGAACAGTTCTGTCCCCAATAATATATATGTGTGTGTGTGTGTGTGTGTGTGTGTGTGTGTGTGTGTGTGTGTGTGTGTGTGTGTGTGTGTGTGTGTGTACATACATATATATATATATATATATATATATATATATGTATATATATATATATATATATATATATATAGTAATGATATGGATAAAGGAATTGAAAGTATATGAGCTTCTTCGCAGACGATGCAAAAATTTTGAAAAAAGTGAACACCGAAGAAGATTGTGAGTCGCTGCAGAGTGATCTCAATAAAGTTTGGGAATGGAATAGAAAGTGGGAGATGGAACTCAACATTAAGAAGGAAGTGTAGTATAATAGAATTTGGAAGAACCAAAAAAGAATAGTAGAATCATATACATTGGGAAAGGAAAAAATTAAAAAAGTGGAAAAAGAGGAGGTCCTAAGAGTCATTATTGTGAATAACATGTCCCCTGAGAAACATATAAACAAAATTTTTGGAGAAACTTATAATTTAATAACATCAAAGTGACATTTACATATCTGGATGAAGAAATTGTGAAGAAAAAACTAGTCACTTTGATAAGACCAAAATTGGAGTATGCAGCGACGACGTGGTCACCAAGTACAAAAAATGTATAACAAAACTTGAAAGAATACAAAGAGCAATTACGAAATTGGCACCAACGCTCTCAGAACTATCATATGAGGAGAGGCCTGCAAAACTTGAGCTACAAACATTGGAACAAAGAAGAGAAAGAGGAAACTTGATAACTATCTATAGAATCATGAAAGGCATGGAAATTATTGATAGAGGAGAGGATCTCATAAAATGGGATAGTAGAGATACAAGAGGAGATGGAAAGAAAATAAAAAAAGACAGTTGTAGAAGAGACCTGAAAAAGAAGAGCTTTCCCCACAGGATAATAGACGTTTGGAACAGGTTAGATGAGAATGTGCTGTGTGCAAAAACGATATACAATTTTAAAAACAGTCCGAATAAAACGAGACGGAACACCACGAGCATAGCTCC
>NC_134813.1:1887104-1892104 GCF_046742065.1 Oratosquilla oratoria
AGTTCAATATGGGATGGAATCCACAGGAAGTGTACCATCTGTGAGTTTTCGTGAGTTGTGGCCAGTTGTCGCATTATTTGTGTTACCACTTGTTGGTGTTCAGGCTTGGTAGATGAGAGAGCGCGGAGGGCTGACTGAGAGTCGCAGATGATCAAGCCGTTTTCTCCAGTCCGTGTCAGCAAAGTAACAGCGTCCAGGAGCCCATGCAACTCACAATACGTGGAGCTTGACGAATTAGGGAGTCGACGGCCTACCCAGCCCCCTAGTGGTGGCTCTATGCTGGGGGGATACACAGCACAACCAGCACTACCGTCCTCCTGCAAAGAACCGTCAGTGAAGAGATGATGGGCCGTATTTAAAGAAGATGACAGGCCGGCGATAGTTTCTAAGGCTAGTTGTTTCTGGAGCTGTGGTAGGTCAGACTTGGTAGTTGGAATATAGGTGACTGTTGGTATGGGTGTCTGCCAAGGTGGGAGGCCAGGGTCCTCGTTCTCTGTTAAAATGTTTATGTTAAGCCTCCGAATATTTGAACTAATGTTAAGGACCAGTGAGCAGCCACCGGGACGAAGCTGAGGTCGAGGCTCTGCCAAATCAATCGAGGTCTGGATTGTGTGACAAAAGTGGGGAGATAGGTGAGGGTAGTGCGGCACTTGATAGTGAAGTAGGTAACATTTGAGCATATTCTCTCTACAAGTGGTGGTAGACGAAGTTCTTGCTGCATATTGACGATCCTGGTTGAGGTAGGGCAGCCTAAGATGAGCCTCATTGCCTGGTTTTGGAATTTTTCAAGTGGTTGTAAAGTAGTTTTGGAAAGCTGACTAAGTGCGGGAGAGAGGTAATCAACCACGGATCGAATGAATGTGATGTATATAGTTCTGGCGACAGGGATGGACACTCCAGCAATATTGCTGGTTAACCACCTAAGAGGAGTCATCTCTCTGTAGCCGGGTTAGCAGGTCTTGGACAATTGGATGTACGCGTTGTCTTGCTGGGATGGAAGGTGTGATACGAACTGGTGCCCCCAGGTAAAGGTACTGTGAGCACAATGGCACGATGGTGTTGCCTATAGTGAATTCTGGCAGAGTTCTTGCTGGGCGAAAAGATAAAATTCTGCTCTTTTCTGGTGAGATGACAAGCCCGCATGAGGAGGATGACAAATGAAATAATTGAAGGAAACGTTGCATGTTTTGTGGTGATCTTGAATGAATGCATATGTCGTCTGCATAGCAAGTGATTGTTGTACCGTCAATGTCAGGAAGCAGAGAAAGAAAGCGATGCATAAGGATGTTAAATAAAAATGGACTGAGTACTCCTCCTTGTGGAGTACCGAGTTCAAACTCTCTGGTATTGCTGTACGCTCCCTTAAACAATACACGTGAGTTCCTACATATGTGTTAGTTACACCATTTTATTGATCTTCACTTTCACCGTTACAGCACCTTTCAATCACCGTCACTTATCTTGTCATCACCGTCATCAACGCCAGAACCAAACTCAAATCAGCCCGTGAGTATTGACCATTCATGACAGGCACTCAGACCAAGCCCACTTTATAATTACAAGTATGTTGTGTTCTTTATCTATCTATTTATTATTTATCATTTATTATTTATCTAATTATTTTAGGTTTGTCTTGGTGAAATAAGGACGGAGGCATACTCTTTAAGAAATTATTTCCACCAATAAGGGAATAGGATTTGTGGATGACGTCAAAGAGGAGCGTGGCTTGGTCTGCCATGTTTGCGTGAACGGGTGACGACTCTCTTTCGTTGAGCAAAAAGGAGATTTAATGCATGTTTACTCATATATATATATATATATGTATATATATACACATATATATGTATATATATATATATACACATACATATATATATTTATATATATATATACACATATATGTATATATATACATATATATATATATATATATATATATATATATATATATATATATTCACCTCTATTTTAGGTGTTCATACTAGCTCCCGTCAAACGATTTTATTCATCCGATGAACACCCAGATTTTTTTTTTATAAATTATCTTATATTTGATCTTTCTTCTGATCTCAAGGGGATCAACTTTAAAATAAACAACTTAAGGAGAGATGTAGCTTTTGTGTCTATATATTATATATGTATATACTCACCCCCAGGGACAGGGAGCCGGCAATGAAGATGGAGGCACGGACTGGACCCGGGGCAGGCTGCAGGCTAGTTCGTCTTGACCCCACCGAGAAGCACACCAAGGCTGTGGTTCAGACTTGACTTCCCACTGGAGGCAATCAGGGCCCACCCCCACATAGTAACTGCTGAACGTGTACAAGCCAGGTCAGACAAGATGGTCATACGACAGGTGCTGGTGGTCCTTCAGGGCAGAGCACCGGTAAAACTCGACCTAGGGGCCTGGGGTAGGTATCCCCTACGCCCATTTACCAGAGAACCTGTGCGGTGTTTCAAATATCAGCGCCTCGGATACCTACAGCAGGTGTGGCGGATATCCAACCGATACCCAAGCCCAAAGACCCCGTCAAACTGCGGCCTATCTCCCTCCTCAGCTGCATGGCCAAAACAGCAGAAAGGATGGTCCTTAACCGGCTCCAGTGGCGACTGGAACCCCGTCACCCACACGTATTTGGGTTCAACCGAAGTGTTGGTATCTCAGACAGTATCATGGTTCTCTTAACCCCTACAGCGTCAGCGGCATACGTCGTATGCCGCAATTGTCTTATGAATTGAACGTCAGTGGTATACGTCGTATGCCGCAATTTAAAAAGTTAGGTAAAAATAAGGATTATGTTGAGGGTCAAATCTGTGGTAATGATCAAGTAGACCTATCCATTAGCTATTAAAAGACACCCAAAATTATTTATTTTTTGACAAAATTGGCAACCCTGGCAGCAATTTTTCCGGGGTAACTTGGGGCATTTAGGACATAATTTAGGTGATTATGATGTACGAAACGAGGTATTAGGAGGTGAAATTGTACTTCGACAGTTAGGCAGGTACTATTTAGTACCTATTCAGACTGGCAATTTCGCACTGCCAATTTTCGTAATACTGTAAATGCGTAATACAAAATGTGGCCGGGCAATAATGGTGTGATGGATGCTTACTATAACATTTACGAAAACCACAAGAAACATCACAATCCCCTATCCTCCATGAAATTATGAAAAAAGATACCGAAAAATCAATTTACCACATAACAAAGTGATAAATATTTGCCCAAAAATACACAAAAAATATTTATAAACATGTTTTCCGTGACAGACTATTATGGGTGACTGTACATTGACTTGAAACATCATAAATATCAAATTCCTTCACTCTCTGAAATTCTAACGAAGCTTTCCCGAAAAAATACGACCTCGTTCAATCCGCGTGAGAAGCAAAAGTCGTCTACGGATTGTCTACCAAACTTTCGCACGCTTATCTTAACCAAATCGACCTAGTTTCTCCACTTGTAGGATAACGTGAATCAAAATAAGCAAGATTTGTTGGTTTTACATAATTTTGAGTTGACTTAAGCAATAAAAAATCTATTTTGGCTCCAACGCTGGGGGAGGGGAAGGGTATGTACAACATTCGCCCGGCGACGTACGGGTTAAACCACGTGGATAATCGGGCTGCCGTTGCCGTATTCCTCGACCTGGAGAGGGCCTTCGAGTTGGCTTACCCCCTTGTGATCCTAACAGCCCTTGTCAGCAAGGGCATCCAAGGGCGTCTACTAGCTTGGATTGAAGGTTTAACCCTTCATAGACAGTCAGACAAAACTCATAATGCATAGTCTCAAGCACTCATCTGCCTGTGGCCCTGATAACATAAGCAACATCCACCTAAAACACATTGGACCACAAGGTATACACGCACTCACAAACATTGCAAACTACAGCTATTCACACAACACTATACCCGACATCTGGAAGCATGGTAAAATAATCACCATTCCAAAACCGAACAAAGACCCAACAATCCCAACATCGCACCGCCCAATCACACTTCTCTGCACCCCCTCTAAAGTCATTGAACGCCTAATACTTAAACTTGTCACACCATATATTCCCCTTGCTGACTCATAACACGGTTTTAGGCCACTACACTCCACAAACACTCTTCTGACAAACCTCACACAAAGAATTTTAGATGGCATCAATTCAAATAGGCCCCACCACAGAACACTTCTTATAACATTGGACATTAGTAAAGCTTTTGATGCTATCCCCCGCCACAACCTAACAAATAAAATATATAACACAGACATGCACAATAACACCAAAAGATGGCTGGCCAATTATCTGGCAGGCAGGAATGCTCATGTGTCATATAATGGCCAATCATCGCACATCAGAAACATTAAGAACGGAGTACCACAGGGCTCAGTTCTATCCCCCACATTATTTAATCTATACATGCATGACTTA
Organism: Oratosquilla oratoria; assembly: GCF_046742065.1. NCBI lineage: Eukaryota > Metazoa > Arthropoda > Malacostraca > Stomatopoda > Squillidae > Oratosquilla > Oratosquilla oratoria. The sequence goes on from NC_134813.1 coordinate 1,891,529, forward strand.
CCCACGCCAGACACCTCAGAAATACAAATCTCTTCCTACGCAGGCGACATAACAATCACATGCACACATCGTAACACAGACAAGGCTGCAGAAATAATCCAGCCTTACCTTGACACAATCAACACATGGTTCATCACAAACAGACTCAAAATAGCTCCAACCAAATCTACAGCAACACTTCTCACCAACTGGACAAAAGAACACAAATACATACCTCATCTCCACATCAACAACACTCTAATACCACACACAAACACACCGAAAATTCTTGGTGTAACATACGATACATCCATGTCTTTCAAACAACACCTCACAAACATAAAAAACAAATGCACACCTAGACTTAACGCACTTAAGTCAATCACTGGAACAACATTTGGACAAAACAAAGAAACTAATATAACAATATACAAACAATGCATACGCTCAGTGATGAATTATGCGAGTCCTGCATGGGCTCCTAATCTCAGTGAGACACACCACAACACCCTTCAAATCATACAAAACAAAGCCCTAAAAACAATTACAGGCTGCACAAATACATCACCTACAGACCATTTACACCATGAAACAAAA
>NC_134813.1:1897104-1902104 GCF_046742065.1 Oratosquilla oratoria
TTGTCTGTTTGTTCTACAAGAGTGCGCACCTTTCTCCGCACGTAGGCAAGATTACATATAGTGGACGGGCGTTACTGCTTAACATTGTTACAATACATACATAGACAAGAAATATGAACATAGTTATGTAATACAAAGGAACACAATTCTATAACATAATTACACATATGACGTAATATCTAATATTATGTTACACCTCCACCGTTTGGGAAAGCTTTTCATTTTCTGTTGAAAAGCTATGTTCTAGAAAGGACGTCGGCTAAAACATTATGGACGCCTTTAATGTGATGAATTGTTAGATTAAAGGGTTGGAGAAATAAACTCCAACGTGTAAGTCTCGGATTCTTGTTTTTTATAGTCTGTAGGAACTTTAAGGGGTTGTGATCCGAATATACTTGAATGGTAGTTGAGGACGAACCCATGTAGACTTCGAAGTGGATAAGGGCCTGGACCAAAGCGAGCGTCTCCTTCTCAATTGTTGAGTAGTTCTTCTGCGCAGGGGACAGCTTCTTGCTGTAGTAGGCGATAGCGTGAAGAACTTCATTGTGTTCTTGCAAGAGGGCGGCACCGATACCGGTGTCGCTGGCGTCGACTTGCAGAAGAAAGGGTCGTTGGAAATCGGGTGCCCTTAGAACTGGTGCGTTAGTGAGAAGGGACTTCAGGTTTTTGAAGGCCGTCTCACAGGTAGGCGTTCACACGAAGTCGTGGTCTTTTCTCAACAGGTCAGTCAATGGCTCTGCTACATCTGAAAAATTAGGACAAAAACGGCGGTAATAGCCACTCATTCCAAGGAAACGACGTACCTCTCTACGATTAGTGGGTGTTGGTACATCATTGATGGCTTTTATCTTGGCATCTATTGGAAACACTTGGGAATTTCCAACTTTAAATCCCAAATAGGGGACCTGTGTATGTCCAAAATCACATTTGGACAAATTGATGGTAAGGTTTGCTTGGTCTGCTCTATAAAAGAAATTATTTAAGTGTTCAATGTGTTCTGTCCAAGACTGACTAAATATTATCACATCATCTAGATAAGTTTTTACTCCTGGCAATCCTGCAACAAGATTACTTATCATTCTTTGGTAAGTGGCAGGGGCATTTTTAAGCCCAAATGGCATTGCTCGGAATTGAAACAATCCCTCTTCCGTAATGAAAGCGGTAACTTCTCTTGAGCGAGGGTGTACCGGGATTTGATAGTATCCCCTTAACATATCCAACTTGGGTACATACTTGGCAGTTCCTAGACTGTCTATGATATCATCTATCCTAGGGATAGGAAAAGTATCGGCCTTAGTATGGGCATTGATTTTCCTGTAGTCAATGCACAGGCGATAAGAATTGTCAGATTTAGGGACAAGAATGCAAGGAGATGCCCAAGGACTACTGGAGGGTTCAATTATTCCCTGTTGAAGCAGAGTGTTTATTTCTGCTTTTATGAACTCCTTCTTTTTTGGATTGACTCTATAAGGGGCTTGTTTGATAGCTCTTGGCGAGTCTAGAATCATTTCATGTTCTATCAAAGAAGTGAATCTTGGGGAATCTAGAAATAATTTTGGAAAACTTCTTAAGAGAGAAAGAATGTCTTTACCTTGTTTCTCAGATAAGTGTCCTACTTTTATCTGAAGATTTTGTAGTATCTGAGAGTTTTCCAAGGGAATCTCAGGAGGATTAGGCAGGTTATCAGGAGGCTCTTCCGATTCTATTGTGGTAGAGCTGCAAATTGGAATTGGATCTCTGGAATGATAAGGTTTTAAGGTATTTATGTGACAGAGACGGGAACTCTTTCTTCTGTCTGGTATGGGAAGATAAAGTAACACTTGATCTCCTGGAGAGAAAGTTCTAAGTTTAGAATTTTTATCATACCGACCTTTCATTACTCGTTGAGCATTCGTCAAGTTCTCTCTTGCCAACTTCCAAGCTTCTAACAACTTCTCGGTGACCTGGGACACGTATTTCAAAGAAGGAACTGGTGGTTCTTCTTTCATCCATTGTTCATGAAGTATCTTTAGGGGGCCACGGACTTCATGACCGAAGACTAATTCTGACGGGCTGAATCCAAGGCTTTCTTGAATTGTTGTTCGGGTGGCGAACAACAAAAAGGGGAGTCCGTCTTCCCAATTTCGAGTGTTCTCAGCACAGAAGATTCTTAACATTGTCTTGAGCGTTTGGTGAAAGCGCTCTAGAGCACCTTGTGATTGAGGATGATAGGCGGAGGAAGTTACATGATTTATACCTAGTGTTACAAGAGTTTCTCTAAACTTGTTGGAAAGAAAATTACTTCCTTGATCACTTTGAATGTTCTTGGGAAATCCTACCATAGTGAAATATTTCAACATTTCTCTGATTATGTTTTGAGCTTTAATATTTTTCAAATGAATTGCTTCTGGAAAACGAGTGCTCATACACATGATTGTGAGAATGTACTGATTTCCTTTACTTGAAGGAGGTAAAGGTCCTACACAGTCAATTAGAATTTTTTTAAATGGCTCTTCCATTACAGGAATGGGATGGAGTGGAGCTTCTACAATTTTCTGGTTGGGCTTACCTACAAGTTGACATGCATGACATGTTTTACAATATTGGGCAACATCTTTGACAACCGTGGGCCAATGGAAATGTTGGGTTATGTTGAACAAGGTCTTTCTTACCCCTACGTGACCTGCTAAGGGAGTATCATGAGCCAATTTTAGAACATTATTCCTGAAACCAAGAGGGAGGACTATTTGATTCCTTACTTGCCATGGCTGGTCAGCGGTTGCGGTGGATGCTCCATTTTCGCATTAGGACTCCGTTTTCTATATAGAAACCTCGTGACATATTTTCAACTTCTTCTGGAGATGAAACAAACTCGTACAAATTTTTAAGAGAAGGATCTGACTTCTGTTCTTTGATTAATTCTGCTCTAGATAGAGAAACTGGTGAAGAAGAAGATGGGTCAGTTTGGGAGAATAGGGATTCTAAATTATAGGTCTCCTCTTCAGATTTATTGTACTGAGATCTGGTTACAGCACAAGCGGGAAACAAATGTAAGTTATCTGAAGGTTCTACCGAGGTCTTAGGGTTATTTGTTATTAAAGGAGAAATGACTTTGCTTCCAGCGATGTCATTGGCCAACAATAAGGATATTCCTACTATGGGAAGAGAGTCTACTACTGCTACTTTAACCATTCCGGTTGTTAAATCAGACCACAAGAAAACATTATGTAATGGACATTTTACAATTCCTCCAACTCCTTCTATCAATATATCATAACCTGTATATGACTCACCCAGATTCTGCAAGACAGAATTTAAAATCAGACTTTGCTTTTCTCCTGTGTCTCGGAGTATGGAAATAGGATATTGTTGTGAACTACTACTATGAGATATAGTTCCTGAAGATACAAATGGTTTGAAACAAGGATCATGATCTGATGAGGGTGGTTCTACATTACTTGACAATACCGGCTTCTTTGGTAGTTTATCCTGAATAGAGGATTTTGAATCATCTGATTTTATATTACTTACAAGAGTTGGTGTCTTATTGGAGAATGAGGGAGTCAGTCTCTTTCTGCAATTTGAAATGTGATGGCCAGCCTTTTTACAATATGAACAAGTTACAGGGGGATTAGTCTTAAATCTGTCCATTCTTTGCCAAGGTTGGTTTGGAGGATATTGGTTGAAATCAGACCTGTAACTGGAATGTGATGGGCTAGACTGATTTTCAAAGGGTTTCTTTGGGGGCCAAGGATCAGAGTATTTTGTTGAATCTGGAATATATGACTTTGACTTTTGGGATTCCATTTGTCTTGACTTAGGTTTATGATTTAGTGTGAACTCATCAGCCAATACAGCAGCTTTAGTTAGAGGTTCGGGAACATGATCATCTATAAAAATCCTAAGATCTGTCTCTAAGGTATTCTTAAACTGCTCCAATAAAATCAACTGTTTAAGTCTATCTAAGGTGTCCGTTTCACTAGCCAAACACCACCTATTGAATAACCTCTCTTGTTGAGCCGCATATTCTACGTATGTTAACTGAGGTGTTTTCCTATAATTACGGAATTTCTGTCTATAGGCCTCTGGTATTAGTTCATAAGCTTTTAAAATACAAGCTTTCATATTATCATACTCGCTTTCTGCTTCTGAAAGAGAAGTATAAATTTGCTGAGCCTTACCCTTAAATTGTGTTTGAATGATTAATGGCCAATTTTCTTTAGGGATTTGTAACTGTTGCGCCAATTTTTCCCACTGAAGAAAAAAAAATTCTGGTTCTCCTTCTGAAAACTGGGGTAAAAGTTTTACATACTTGGAAATATCTATATGACCTTCCTGAACTACGGGTTGTCTATCAACAATCCTAGCTTCTACTTCTGTCTTCTTTAATTCTAACTCTGCCAATTTGATTTTAGTTTCGTCCTCTCTTGCTACTTGTTTCACTTTAGCTTCCTCTTCTCTAGCTTTAAATTCTGCCAATTTGATTTTAGTTTCGTCCTCTTTAGCTTTAAATTCTGCCTCCATTTGCATTCGTTTCAATTTGGCTTCCTCCTCTCTAGCTTTAAATTCTGCCTCAATTTGCATTTGTTTCAGTTTAGCTTCCTCCTCTTTAGCTTTAAATTCTGCCTCCATTTGCATTCGTTTCAATTTGGCTTCCTCCTCTCTAGCTTTAAATTCTGCCTCAATTTCTAACCTGTTTGAAGGAATTTGTATAGCTTTAACCTCTTCTGAAGCTAAGATCTCATCTTCGATCAGATTTTCAACAAGTTCCTGAAGTAATTTTTTTCTTTCGCAAACTTGTATCAATGTCTACTCCAAAGTGCTTACCTATTTCTATCAAAGTGTCTTTAGTTTGTTTCTTTAAGAAACTTACCTTGGGATTTTGAACGAATTCTTGAATTATATCATCCATCTCTAAAAGGATGTGTTAAATACCTGATAAAATATCCTGGCAAGGTCGCCACTTTGTTACGGGACGGACTGGTTATGTGAAGAGACGTTACGTATAACGGATAAGTGCT
>NC_134813.1:1907104-1917104 GCF_046742065.1 Oratosquilla oratoria
TATTTCTCATGTACAAAATCGTAGTAGGTCTAAATAAAATTATGGAATTTATTGTTACTCTTTTATTTTCCCATTTTGGTACATTAAAACTGCCCGTAGGGCAGGGCGCGAACGCTACGCCGTAGGCCAAGCACACCTGGCGAAGCCAGGTCCGGGTGCTTGTCTAACAACAAAAGAAAACGTTCAGATTCCGAAGATGAATTCGTACAACTAAAGAAAAACATTAAAGATTCTGAAGTTAATGATTTTAAGAGCTCATGGAGAGAAGTTAAATGCCTTGGGAAAGGCGGATTTTCTACCGTCCAACTTGTAGAAGACATCGCCTCAGGTCTTCTTTGTGCTCGAAAATGTATTAAGATCCATTGCCTTGAAAGCCAAAAAGAAGAAGTCGATGTTCACAAGAAACTCGACCACGAAAATGTCATCGTTTTCTTTGGCGTAAACAGCAATGATGAATACATCTATATATACCTCGAGTATGCCAGCGGTGGCACAGTGCACGACAGAATCGGTGCCAAAGGAGTGCCTGAAGAGACCGCTCGGTTTTACTTTGCCCAGCTCATCAAAGGAGCCAGATACCTTCATTCCCTCCACATCACTCACCGAGACCTGAAGCCCGAGAACCTGCTTCTGTCGAGTTCCGACGTCGTAAAGATCGGTGACTTCGGGCTCGCGTGTGAGTTCGTGGAGGGCGAATACCTCACCCGCTCATGCGGGACTCAGGCCTACATGGCTCCCGAAGTCTTCAAGAGACGCTATAAGGGAGACCAGGCCGACATTTGGTCTATTGGAATAATTCTATTTAAGCTCCTCACTGGTCGAAATCCTTGGCGAAAGGCCCTCATCGCAGACCCAGACTTCGAGGTCTGGTCTACTGCAGTAAAATTGGACGTGACATCAGAAATGCACGAAGACGATTTTTGGGATGATTTCTCCAATGAAACATTCTCTCTATTCGAGAAAATCCTCGTTCCAGCTCCAGAGAAACGAGCTACACTTTCCAGCATCGAACAAAATGCCTGGCTTCAAGGCTGATGCGATAAATGAATGAACAAATTAAGATTTACGAAACTAATGCCTCGAACATTTGTCAGAATACATCTACACAACTGATAAATTTGAAAAATATTAAACAATTTTGATGAGTAAATTAAGTTTTACAAAAGTGCTGCCTTAGATATTTGGCAAAATACATCTATACAATAGATGAAAATATATATATATATATATATATATATATATATATATATATATTAAACCGAATTGTAATGAGAAAATTAAGTTTACAAAACTGCTGCCTGAAAAATTTGGCAGAATACTTTTTTAATGGGATATTTCCCTCAGCTGAATAAAATTGTCTGACATCAGACAATATATGTACATATGTATATATATATATATATATATATAATGTATATATATATACATATATATGTATATATATATATATATATATATATGAATATATATATAAATTATATATATATATATAATGTATATATATATATATATACATATTAATGTGTATACATTATGTATATATGTATGTATATATGTATATATATATATATATATATATATATATATATATATATATATATATATATACAAGATTAAAAGTGATGGCTAGTTTTGCATTAATTATTTTCTTACAGGTATTTTCCATATACCTTATTATAGATTTATGTTCCTTAGAAAGGAAATTTATGACTTGGCTGTATGTAGTCATATTAGCTAGAGAAAAACTCCTGCCCAAAATACACTGATATGTGTATATATATATATATATATATATATATATATAGATATATATATATATACATATATATATATATGTATGTATGTATGTATATATCTATATACTTATAAAGGTCTAATAATATTATTTGTCATCACGCTTGCTTGCTTGAAACCGTCACCCAGCCAATCAGAAGAAGAGATATTACGTCACGACTGAGAACCAGCCAATCAGAAGAAGAGATCAGAAGAAGAGATATGACGTCACAACTGAGGACTAGCCAATCAGAAGAGACATGACGTCACAACATCAGCTCTGTGGGTCCTAAGGAACCCCAGCTCTGAGCGCGTGACGTCACGACTGCTAATTTTCCAATTTGCCAAATTTTTAAATTCCACTTTTCCGATTACATATTTTCTGACCATTAATATTTGAAATGTTCATATTCATTATTCAAAAGTATAGCCAACTCCTGAATTAGCATCTATGAGGCATAATGAGTATATTAGATTATTACGTACTGTTCCAAGCAATGACGACATGACGTCACAATCTTCTGCATTTCAAGTCACTGCCTTCGTCTACTGAATAGAGGTAAGAGCTCTAAATTATATTCAGTTTGATATAGAAACTTATTTTCTGTGATTTATACTATACGGTGATAGTGACATAGTATATCTATCATAAAGTTTATATTTATAAACGTTGTTACTCGCTCAAGTCCCATGGGACTCCCTGAATGATAATGATAATAAGTGGGAGTGGGATTGGGAGTGGGAGTGGGATTGGGAGTGGGATGACTAGACGTGATATAACATAAGCATAATTAAGGAGGCTCTCCTTATTTAATTTCTTGAGAACGCCTGTATCCAGATTACTATCCTTCGAGAGAGCACGAGGTCCGCACACAACTGGTAAGTCTTAAGCTAATAGTAACCTGCTTTAAAAAAAGGAGCCATTTAAGTCACGGGTGGTCTAATATATATATATATATATATATATATATATATATATATATATATATATATATATATATATATATGTATATATATATACATAAGAATATATTATATATGTATATGTATATATATATATATATGTGTCTGTGTGTGTGTATTTACCTAGTTGTATTTACCTAGTTGTATTTTGCGGGAAGGGGAGCTATGCTCGTGTTGTCCCGCCTTTGTATCTTGCAGTGTCAAGTTTGTTTTTAAACTCATGAATGGTTTTTGCGCATACTATTTCATTGTCCAGTTTGTTCCAAGTGTCCAAAACTCTATGAGGAAAACTGTTTTTCTTCAGTTCTCTTCTATAGCTATGTTTTTTTATTTTCTTTCCATGTCCTCTTGTGTTTCTTTTGTCCCAGTTAAGTAAGTTCTCACTATCGAGTACCTCTGTGCCTTTCATGATTCTGTAGATGGTCAATAGGTCACCTCTCTCTCTTCTTTGCTCCAGTGTCGGTAACTCCAGTTTAGCCAATCTCTCTTCGTATGATAGGTTTGCAAGTGCAGGTGCCATTTTTGTAGCTGCTCTTTGGATTCTTTCTATTTTCTTTATATTCTTTTTGGTACTGGGGGACCACAATGTCGCTGCATACTCTAATCTAGGCCTTATCAATGTAACCAATATTTTTTTCATCATGTCTTCGTCCAAGTATGTAAACGCCACTTTTATTGATCTTAGCAAATTGTAAGTCTCCCCGACAATTTTGTTAATCTGTATATCATAGGATAGGTCGTTCGTGATAATTACTCCCAAATCTTTTTCGGATCCTACTTTCTTTACTTCTTTGGTTCCAATTGTATATTTTCCTGATATTCTGTTTTTGCTTTTTCCAAACTCCATTATGCTACACTTCTTAGTATTAAAGTCCACTTCCCATTTCTGACTCCAGTTCCATACCCTATTTAGGTCTTCTTGCAGTGCTTCACAGTCCTCATCAGTTTCTATTTTCCTTAGCAGTTTGGCGTCATCGGCAAAGAAGCTCATGTAGCAGTTCACGTCCTCATCCATGTCATTCATATAGATAGCAAACATTATTGGTGCCAGCACAGATCCTTGTGGTACTCCACTGATCACCTCTTTCCAGTCTGAATATTTTTCTCTGAGCACTACTCTCATCTTTCTACCAGTCAGAAAGTCCTCTATCCATTTTAGTAGGTTTCCCTGTATTCCTCCTATGTGTTCCAGTTTTTTTAGTAGTTTTCTGTGTGGTACTTTGTCAAAGGCTTTTTGCAAGTCTAGGAATGCACAATCAGCCCATCCATTTCTTTCTTGCACTATGTCTATTAGTCTTGAGTAAAAGCATATTAAGTTTGTGGAGCATGATCTTCCTTGTCTGAATCCGAATTGTCTTGGGTTTAATATGTCATTGTCTTCCAGATGTTTTACCCATCTATTCTTGATTATTTTCTCACAAATTTTGGCAATGGTGCTTGTTAGTGATACTGGCCTATAGTTGGTGGGTTCTTCTTTGTTTCCTCCTTTGTGTATTGGTACAATGTTAGCGTTTTTCCAGTCCTCGGGTATCTTTCCTTCTTTGAGTGAGCTGTTTATTAAGATGTGTATTTTGTCTGTTAGTTCTTCTTTGCACTCCTTTAGAATCCAATTTGCAATACCGTCCGGGCCATGTGATTTTCTGACATCCAGCCTTGATAAATGTTCTGATATTTCCTTTAGTGATGCTGTAAACTCATTCATGAGGGGAGATTTCTTGTTTTCGTCTATGTCACAATTCGGTATTTTCTCTCTGGTGAAAACAGATTTAAAGTGATTGTTCATGACTTCGGCCATCTCTAAATCTTCTGTGTATTCTATGTTTCCTTGGCATAGTTTCACCAATTCCTGTTTGTTTTTAAGTTTACCATTCACATACCGATAGAATAGTTTGGGTTGCTCTTTGCATTTGTCTATAATATCCTTCTCATGGTTCCTTTTCTCCTCTCTTCTCACATTAACATACTCATTTCTATAGTTAACATAAATTTGCCATTTGCTTTGTTTTTTGTCTTTTCTCCACTTTTTCCAAGCTTTGTCCCTTCTGTCTTTTGCCTCACTGCATCTTTTGTTGAACCAACATTTAATGTACTCTCTCTCTCGCTTTTGTCTTGGTACATGCCTGTTTACCCCTTCATTGTAGTTTTCCATCAATATATTCCATTTCTCTTCCACTGCTGTTTCTTCCCTGTAAAATATTTCCCAGTTTGCATTCCGGAAGAATGTCTTTAGTTTTGTAAAGTCTGTTTTGTTGTACCTCAGTCTTCCTTTCCTATGCTTTTCGTTCCTCTCTATGTCTATTTCTTCCTTTAGTATAGTTTCGATGAGTACATGGTCACTCTTTCCAATTGGTGTCTCATACTGGACTTTATGCACTATTTCAGGCTCTGTTGTAAATATTAGATCTAGTTTCGATGGCTCTTCATTATTTCTGTACCTTGTGTTTTCATGGACCCATTGGGTCATTGTGTACTCCATGGTCATATCTAGCAGTACATTGCCCCACGAGTCATCTCCTCCTTGCACTGTCATGCTGTCCCAACAAATTTCTTTGCAATTGAAGTCCCCCATAACTACCAGATTACCCTTACCCATTAGTATCTCATTGAGTGATTTTCTTGTGTCATCTAGCATTTTTTTATGTTCAATTTCTTTCCAAGCGCTTGTTTTTGGAGGCACATAAGTCACCACAAACTTTCTACTCTTCATATTCTTGCCTTCGACTTTTATCATGATCAATTCAGCATTACCTTTGCCCTCTGCAATTTTTGTCACCTTTAGGTCTTTCTTGGCCAAGAACATGATTCCCCCTCCCTGTTTCTTGTCCCTGTTTTTTATCCAGTAGTTGTATAAACCTTGTCCGATAACAGTGGATGGTATTTCACCTCTTAGTTTAGTCTCTACAATTCCCATTATGTCTGGTTTTGCTTCTAACAGATAATCATTGAGTTCGTTCAGTCCCGAAATTAGTCCGTCAATGTTGGTATAGGCCACTTTTAATTTTCTTCCTTCTCCCTGGTTTCTTCTTCCCTTGTTTTGTTCGTTTTGAAGCGCCATTGTCTTAATCTCAAGTCTATTACTCTCCACTGGAATTCTTTGCATTCTGTCTCCGATCTTTTCAAGTTTTTTTCCTTTGCTTCTTCTCTTAGCGCCCTTTCTTTTTCTAATTCCTCAGTACTCATTTCTCTTTTTATCCATATCTTATTGTATTTTTCACTCTTTGCCAAGTTACCTACTTTTTCAAATATGTCTTCTACTACCACTTGTGACCTTAGTTTTATCTTTAGAGGTCGATTCCTATCCTTAGTATAGCGACCAATTCTGTAAGTCTCTTCTAAGTCTGTGCCTGAATCACTATCTCCCCCCTGAATTTCATTAAGGATTTCTACTGCTGTCTCTTTTTCTTCTTTTTCTCTCATGTACCTCGCCAATCCTTGTTTTTCTTTAAGCCCATAAACCACAATACATTTCTTCCTATCTACTGTGTCCCTGACCCAGTTTGCTTTTTCGTTAATCACTTGAATGATTGTGTCTTTTGCATTATCCTGCATTTGCTGCTTGACTATTTCTTTGAAAGCAATTTCTTTATTTTCAATATTTTCTTTCCACTTCTTAATTTCCTGGATACTGTCCCCACCTAAGTTTTCTTCGATCTTTTGTGTCAATTCTTGGAATTTGTTGTTCACTTCTTGCTTTAGATTTTCGCTATTATTATCATTAGTTTTCTTCTTTTCATTTTCATTCTTCAGTTCATTTATGTCTCTTTTCATTTCTTTAATTTCGTTTGTAAGATCCAAGTTAGCTTTTTTCAGGTCAGAAATTTCGTGGTTAGTCTTAGATAAACAATCAATTAAACCAATGACCTCTTTTCTTAAGTCCATGATTTCATTTTCCCACCGAGTCCTATTTTTGCTCATCTCTCTCTCTATCTCTAATAATCTACTTAAGTTCTTTCTTTCGTACTTACCAAACCCTAAGAAGTCATTGTCGTAACACGTGGCGCTTTGTTTGTTTACATCGCGGTTCAGTGGATTGCCTCCAGATGGCTCTGATTCGCAACTGGCTTTCGAGCCGTTTTCATTCATTTTTGCTAATTTCGAGTTAACACAATTAACTAGCACTGCATAGATACCATTTCGGGCACTCACGTTCACTCCCCACCCCTACAGTACAAACCAGGTTTTCCTTTTTCGTTGTAAATCCTCTCCTTCTTGGTCGCGCGACGACGAGCGACGACGAGCGGTGTTGCTTCGATGAGCGTGTGTGTGTGTGTGTGTGTGTGTGTGTGTGTGTGTGTGTGTGTGTGTGTGTGTGTGTGTGTGTGTGTGTGTGTGTGTGTGTGTGTGTGTGTGTGTGTGTGTGTGTGTGTGTGTGTGTGAGTGTGTGTGTGTGTGTGTGTGTGTGTGTGTGTGTGTGTGTGTGTGTGTGTGTGTGTGTGTGTGTGTGTGTGTAATATATATATATATATATATATATATATATATATATGTATATATATAACAACATCAGTATAGCGTCAAGAGTGGGCAAATTTCTAATGCATTATCTATTCACCTAAGGGATTTTAATTATTACATAAATTGGGAGGGTGCTAAAGAAATTGTTAAAAATAAGTCATATTTGACTAGAAATATAGTAGAATCCAGTCTGATCAAAGATATATTTGTCAATAACTTAAATCTAAGTCATGGTATGTACAAACTGGACAATTTCATTGTGAAAAAGTTAGTAGCCCAAACGTCCGCTGCCGCGAACGGGTCAGGTCGACAAAAGAGCCTCACAACCTTTCCCGGTTCACTTCCTGACCTTATACTCTGTATATATTCTTGTGTCCTTTTTCATTTTTATGTACCCTGAGGATGTCTGAATAGACGAAAGAGCTTGGTCATCAGTTTATCTTTTTCCTTGGTGGTTTTTCCGCATATATATATATATATATATATATATATATATATATATATATGTATATATACATATATGATATATATATATATATATACGTATATGTATATATATACATATATATATTTATATATATACATATATGATATATATATATATATATACGTATATGTATATATATATACATATATATATGTATATATATATATGTATATATATACATATATATATATATATATGTATGTATGTATGTATACATATACACTGAATGGTTCCCAGTGATCAATTAATATCTTTTTTCAACCACAAATCACTTTTAATTCCATGACATCGCAGTCGAGACTGAGAATCGCTCGATGGAGGCATCCATTGGAAATTGAAACGTGGACCAGCCGAAGATTCGAACCCAGCTAACCCGTAACAAAGTTACAGTGACGTAGACCAATACGCTATCTTGATAGCAGTCTCGACTGCGATGGCACGGAATTAAAAGTGATTTGTGGTTGAAATATATATATATATGTATATGTATATATATATATATATATATGTATGTATGTATATATCAAGGACTGCTGTTATACAGGACGCGCACACCCAGATTCCTGGCTCCGCTAGCGGAGGCCAGTCCAGTGTGCTACGAGCAGTGGAGGTGTAAGGTTGTGTCGCTCCGTCTTTTGCGCGTAACTGCATTTAGAAGTGGATAGTATTTGTTTATATAGGTTCTTGCTGATTTTGTTTATTTGTATGGTTCTTCATAGGTTCGTTCTTGTTGATTTTGTGTATTCAAAATGCCGAAGAAGTGTGGTGTTGTGAACTGCAAGGGTAATTATAACAAGGATAACAGGTGCCGAGTGTTTCGACTGCCAAAATACCGTTATGAAAGACAGAAGTGGCTTGATGTGTTACCACCACGTAAGAACTTTGTTGTTGATTCTGACAGATTTTTCATTTGTGAGAAACACTGGGGTGCTAACCCTCCTTCTATCAAATTGCCTGGTGGTTCTACGCGACCTACGATCCCTCCCAGTGTCTTCAATGTGCCTGCTTCATTTCTGCCATCTTCAAAACCTGTACTTCGCCCGGCGAAGGCCGAAGACAAGCAACTGAGGCTTTTTTTTCAGAAATATACGATTACTTCATTTGATGCTTTTAGACCTGAACGTGACCTACAAAAGCAGTACAAGAACTTAATTATTTCAATATCGGAAGAAATGTTAGTGTGTCTGTTCATGACAGAAAGTTTCAGTGAGTACAGACTGTCTGTGATTGTCGAAAACGCGCCGACGTTGTGTAGCCCACTGATCTGCCGTGCATTCATGAAGGGCATTAGTGTACCACTGGGTAAGACACTTCATCCCAACAATGTTTTAAGGTCGTATGGTCAGTTCGCCGAAGCTGTGCGCTTAGCAATTAACTATGACATATTGTTTGACAAAATGATTGAGATTGTTGTCACTCTTATTCAAACCCACACGTCAGCCTGTGTGAACACCGAGAATGAGAAGAAGCTTGTATTTTTGACACGTCAGTTGGAACTTTTATTACAGAAGCAGTTTTCCATGAATGATTATTGTTTTGCTCTTGAATCATACCCCAAGTGTAGTTATGAACAGTTCAGAGACTTTTTGGTGCTGCCAAGCAAACGCAAGCTGCAGTATATCACTTCATCTATTAACAAGGATCAGGTGATGAGGGAAACATTTGCCAAAGTGAAGACACTGCAGCAGAAAAATGTATTTCTCTTGATAGATGAAGTACAGATTCGGCCAACTGTTGCATTTTCTGGTGGGGTTCTGAGTGGCATGGCAGTGAACAAGCCAGACTGCAAGGCCACTTCTATGCTATGTATTATGATGAAGTCGCTGCATAGAGGACCTAGTATTGTGATTTCTGTGACACCTGTCCACAAGCTCACTGCAGCATACCAGCTTGAGCATGTGAATGAGGAGGCAGCTGCTGTTGAGAGGGCAGGTGGGCGTGTCATCGGGTCTATCACAGACAACCACAAGATAAACCAGCAGTACTGTACTGTAAGCTGTTTGATTTTCCGGGTGATTGCTGTGCCACAGCCAAGCATCCTCTTGACAAAGAGCGTGTCTGGTTTCTCCTTTTTGACACAGTGCATCTTCTGAAATGCATCCGCAACAACTGGATCAGCGAGAAGTGCCAGAAGATTAGTCTTGACAATAAAACAACAGCATCATTTGCTGACGTCAAGGAACTGTACGAGTCAGAGAAAGGCAGTATTCTGAAGACTACTCCCCTCACTAAATTTGCTGTCAACCACTCACGACATCAACTACAAAATGTGCAGCATGTCTTGAAGGTCTTCAATGAAAATGTTGTGGCTTCATTGAAGCT
>NC_134813.1:1922104-1927104 GCF_046742065.1 Oratosquilla oratoria
TCTAATTTGTTTACCTTATTTTTGTTTATTGTTTTATTTATGCATATTTGTTTGTTAATTTGATTAGTTTCTCTTATCTTTATATATTTGATTTGTCTTGTTTCTATATATTTATTTTCATTTATTTTATTTCTATTTTTATTTTTTCTATTTATTTGTGTATTTATTAATTCCTTTTTTCGCCTACCCTGTGGTGAGGGATAGAATACTGCCACCAAGTCTTCCCACTTGAGTCGTGAAAGGCGACAAAAAACGGGATGGGGGTTAGGACTAGTAATCCTACTACCTGTAGCCCCACAGGGGACATCCCTCCCAAAACAAAAAGTAAGGGCATAAGAGGGTCTAGCAGTTTTCAAAACTAGTACCCTAAGATTTGGTTCTTTTAATGTGTGTGGATGTGGTACAGATGAGAGTAAAAGGCAAAATGTTTTAGAAAAGAAAGATGGATGTGTTGGCTTTGAGTGAAACTAAATTGAAAGGGAGGGGCGAGTGTGAGTTTGGGAGTGTAGTTGGGAGATTCTCAGGAGTGAAGAGGGGACGAGGGAGAGAAGGGGTGGCTATACTAGCAAGTGAAGAGATAGGAGAGCGTGTAGTGGAGTAGAAGGAAGGCACTTCAAGGTTGATGAGGATGAAGGTGAAGCTGGGAAGGGAGATGTGGGTTTTTGTAAGTGCGTATGGGCCTGGTAGTGAGAAGAGCGTAGAGGAAAGGAAGGCTTTTTGGGTAGATTTAAATGAGTGCATAGAGGGATTAGAGAGAAATGTCAATGTAGTTGTATTGGGAGACCTTAATGCTAGGGTAGGAAACGAACCAATAGAGGGAGTGATTGGGAAGTATGAAGTTCCAGGTAAAAATCGTAGTGGAGAATTGATGGTGGAGATGTGGCTAGAAAGAGAGTTGATAACAGCAAACACAGAGTTTAGGAAGAAAGTCAAGCATAAGTACACATGGGAGAGGGTGGTGGATGGAAGGGTGGCAGATAGACCGTTAATGGACTATATAGTGGTGACCAAGAGTATGGTAGGAAGAATTAAGGATGTACATATTCTAAGGGGAGAGAGTGAGGGAATATCAGATCATTTTCTGGTGGAAGGTAAATTGAGAGTGGAGAATAGGTTGAGAAAGAGGAAAAGGTCAGAAGGTAGGGGGGTACTTAGAGTGAACTGCTTGGATGAGAAAGAAAAGGAGAAGGAGTACAAGAAAAAGTTGAGAGAGGAGGGGGAGGGAGTGAAGGATGGAGTAGAACTAGGAGTGGGGGAGGAATGGGGATGGTTCAAGGAGGGAGTCATAAGGTGTGCAAAGATGGTGTGTGGATCAGGGAGGGCGGGAGGAAATAGAAGGAAGGGTAGTGAGTGGTGGGATGAGGAAGCAAAGAAGTGTGTAGAAGAGAAGCAGGCTTTCATAGATTGGCTACAAATTTGGACGAGGGAATCGTATGAGAGGTACAAAATAAAGAGAAGGGAAGTTAAGCATAAGATAAAGGAGGCAAAGAGGGAGCAGATGGGAAATGGGGTAAGAGTATGACAGAAAATTGTGGAAGTAATAAAAAGATGTTTTGGAAAGAAATTAAAAGAGGAAGAAGAGGCGAATCAAGTAGAGAAGAAAAGGTAAAAGATGCAGATGGAGAGATGATAATGGAAGAGAAGGCAGTGAGAGAAAGGTGGGCAGAGTACTTTAGGGAGTTGCTAAATGTGAAGGAGGATAAAAAGAGGAATGTAGTTGAAGTGGGAAGCGCTAAGAAAATGACCATGATGAATGAGGAAAATGGAGGAGAAATAAGGAAGGATGAAATGAAAGCAGTTGTTAAGATGATGAGAGCAGGTAAGGCACCTGGGTTGGATGGATGCCATGCAGAATGTCTGGAAGAAAGGAGGTGCAGTTATAGTGGATTGGCTGGTGAGGTTATTTAATGTTTGCTGGAGAGAGGGTAGAGTGCCGGAGGACTGGAGTGCCTGTATAGTTCCATTCTACAAGGTAAAGGAGGACAAGTGTGAGTGTAGTAGTTTCAGAGGGATCAGCTTGTTGGGTGTAGTTGGGAAGGATTATGGAAGGGTTTTGATTGAGAGGATTAGGAGAGGAACAGAGGGAGTAATTGGTGAGGAACAGTGTGGTTTTAGGACAGGTAGGGGTTTTGTAGATCAGATTTTTGTGGTAAGACAGATATGTGAGAAAGTTATAGGAAAAGGTAAGGATGTTTTTTGGGCTTTTATGGATCTGGAAAAGGCTTACGACAGGGTAGACAGGAAGGCACTTTGAGAGGTATTGCAGATATATGGGATAGGAGGAAAGCTGTTGATAGCAGTCAAGAGTTTTTACAAGAGTAGTAGAGCTTGCGTTAGGATTAGAAATGGAGAGAGTGAATGGTTTGAGGTAAAGGTGGGACTTCGTCAGGGATGTGTTATATCATCCTGGCTGTTCAATCTATACATGGATGGGGTGGTGCGAGAGGTGAATGCAAGGATAGTGGAACAGGGGCGGAAAGGGAGTTGGGAGATGGGGTTAATGAAAGAGTATTGGGATGGTTTGGACACATGGAAATAATGAGTGAGGAACGATTAGTAAAGGAGGTGTGGAAGGCAGAGGGGGAAGGAGTGAATATGAGGGGGCGTCTTAGGATGAGATGGATAGATGGGGTAAAAGGGGCATTACGAAAGGCAGGAATGTCTGTGGAGGAAGGACGGGAGAGGACAGAAGATAGGGGTGAATGGATAAGGGTTGTGTATGGATGATGTTGTGATGCATGAAGGGGTGGGGGATGGGGGTGAGGGAGTATGTATGATATATAAATTGACACAGCCGAAGGGATTTCTCCTTTTCTGCATGAGGGGACGGCGAGGGGGGTCGCCGAATTAATGAAGCGGCCTTGCTGTGGATGTGCTGTGTCTTGCGACATTGCTTCTGACCCAGGGCAGTGGACAGGATGCAGGGATGACCCGTCATCCAGAAGATGCTAAGATGAGAGGGAGGAAAGAGAGTGGAGGGGACGGGAGTGAGTAGGGGATGGAATGGGTGGGAGTGGTTTCCATGCCTTTTTCTTTTTGGCTACCTCCCGTGTAAGGGGGAAAAATCCTTTGGTATATGTATGTATATATTTTCTTTTTCTTTTTAAGAGGATACCGGAATTCAGCTGGACTGAACAAAAAGATTATTGCTCCGAAGTGTGCAAATATGTGTAGGAATGCTGCGTGTAAGTTTGAGTATATATATATATATATATATACATATATATACATATATATCTATATATATTTATATATATATATATATACATGTGTGTGTGTGTGTGTGTGTGTGTGTGTGTGTGTGTGTGTGTGTGTGTGTGTGTGTGTGTGTGTGTGTGTGTGTGTGTGCGCGTGTGTATGTGTGTGTGTGTGTGTGTGTGTTGTGTGTGTGTGTGTGTGTGTGTGTGTGTGTGTGTGTGTGTGTGTGTGTGTGTGTGTTCGCATGTTTGTGTATATGTGTGGTATGTATATTTGTGTATGTATATGTTTGATATATATATATATATATATATATATATATATATATATATGTGTGTGTGTGTGTGTGTGTGTGTGTGTGTGTGTGTGTGTGTGTGTGTGTGTGTGTGTGTGTGTGTGTGTGTGTGTGTGTGTGTGTGTGTGTGTGTGTGTGTGTGTGTGTGTGTGTGTGTGTGTGTGTGTGTGTGTGTGTGTGTGTGTGTGTGTGTGTGTGTGTGTGTGTGTGTGTGTGTGTGTGTGTGTGTGTGTGTGTGTGTGTGTGTGTGTGTGTGTGTGTGTGTGTGGTTAGTATATATGTGTGTATATGTACATTTTTTGTATACGTACATATGTGCGTGTTTGTTCCTGCGTACTTGTTTGTGTGTCTACGTGCGTGCACGCCCGTGCTTGTTTATTTGCAGTAAATTAAAAGCTTCTTGAGCAGAGGTTGAAAGACATTTTGTAACCATTAACTCCAGCGACATTTTTTCCCCTTGATAACCCGTCGAAGATTCTTTTATAGCTTGGGCAAGTGGCTGCCCCCAGTGACCTCTGTCGTTTATGATCTGTGCCGCCTTCAGCATTCCAGACCAAATGAGCCTTTATTTGTACCTCGACTGCCCGGAGGGGCGGTCGGACTCCGAGGGTGAGGTATTTGTTTTGGTTGAGTTTCTCTATTTGTTTGGTTTTGTTTGTTAGCAATGTTACGGTAAAATGGTCTGATCTCTTGGTTTCTTATAGACTAAAAATGTCATTTATTTATGTGTTTATCTTTATCATTATTCATTTATTATTATTTTTGGGGTGGGGTCAAAGTATACTTGAACTAAACAAAAAATATATATGTATCAGGGCCTATATTGGATTTTTCTATCGTGTTCTTCATCACAATTTTGCAGAAAGGTGGTATTAGGCGATGTAGTTTGAATCTGATTGTGAGTAATTCTGTAAAAGTTGCTGGTTTGAACTCTTGAACAGTTTGATTCATTTGTGTGTGTGTGTGTGTGTGTGTGTGTGTGTGTGTGTGTGTGTGTGTGTGTGTGTGTGTGTGTGTGTGTGTGTGTGTGTGTGTGTGTGTGTGTGTGTGTGTGTGTGTATGTGTGTGTGTATGTGTGTGTGTCTGTGTGTGTGTGTGTGTGTGTGTGTGTGTGTGTGTGTGTGTGTGTGTGTGTGTGTGTGTGTGTGTGTGTGTGTGTGTGTGTGTGTGTGTGTGTGTGTGTGTGTGTGTGTGTGTGTGTGTGTGTGTGTGTGTGTGTGTGTGTGTGTGTGTGTGTGTGTGTGTGTGTGTGTGTGTGTGTGTGTGTGTGTGTGTGTGTGCGCGCGCGAGCGAGTGCTTAATTACCTAATCATATTTCCCTACCTGCTGTAGTATATAGAAAAGGAGTAACGCTCGTGGGGTCTTGTCTCCTACTCTCCAGTTATCACACGTACGTATGATTCACCATGGTCTTGGATCACGTGTTATACTCGTGATCGACATCTATTTCCCTCCCGAAAGAGAGCTCAGAGCTCATATATGACCGATCTATGGATAATGTTGTGAC
>NC_134813.1:1932104-1949604 GCF_046742065.1 Oratosquilla oratoria
ACCCTTCATAACCAAACCGACACTGCGATTATCACGGAACATGTTTTCACATGAGTGATCGTGCCGTGTGCTGTTAGCACGGAGGCAACACAGACTAGACACTCACGTAACACATCTCCTGGAAGGCATTCACGTAACACATATTTTTTGTGACTACAAAATTCAACGACTCAGTGCACAACAACGACAGTAACTCCATATCCGGATATTCACTAATCAATTCTACCGGTACATACCTTGGATATCCCAGACATATCTTCCGATTCCTTAACTTTCAATGCTACGTCTAGCAACACTAAAGTGACAATCTTTCTCGACACGGGTCCCCCAGATAACATAATGTCAACACAGTTTCCACAAATTCCACACTGAAACTAAACGTGTCACCATTTTGGAACCCCTCGACGTCAACCTTTACAATATAGATGGTGTACCATTCCCAATCATTGGTAAATTCTCCCTAGACATTAGCTTCAAAGATGAGTGCCCATCCATTCCTTTTACCACCTACGTAGTTGACGTTTACTTTCCTGTAAATATCCACATAGGTTTAACACTGATGAAGCAGCATAACATGATCATTTACCCTGCTCAAAATGGCATAATTTATGCAAATAATTTCCTCTGCATTGCCATCAGCAACTTTTCACAAAGTCAACCACATCGACGTGGCCGAGTAGACAGAACATAATTCTGATCCGGTTGATTCTACTTCCCCCCCCATTCAAATTCATTCTGCTTCATCACACGAGGATGCACCAGCCACTAGTACTAATTGCATCACCATCCAAACCTCTTCCCAGGATTCTAACTCTTCTATTCTACTGACAGCTGTGGACTTGCATTCCAAACGTAACAGACACACTAACTCCTTCCGCATGTCTAAATCAGCAAAATCCAGGACAAAACACCCAATAAATACCGTTGATCTTCCATCGCCTGGAGACACCTTCTTGCCCCTCATAAAGGAATTCAACAACAAATCCACCCCAGTCTCGGAAGTATTATCTACATTCAAACGCACTCACGCAGTACTTATCAGCCCAAAGACGTTGTTCCCTGGTGAGTATACTAAGATACACATACATTTTTTTCAAACACAAAACAACGATGTACTATGTATGCCAGAAATTTGCTTTGTCAATGGCATTTTCCAGCTTTCAGCCATCAGCTCTACGTCAAAGTAAGATCATATCTACATTTTAATTGCCAATGACACCAAGTCACCCCTCCATCTCACAGTTGGTACAAACATTTGCGATTTCGAAGTTTGTACCACATCGACTCTTGTCACGTTTGGGCGACTCACAAAGATCATATCAGCGGTCATATTCCAATACTAATTTACCCTACCCCTTGTAAACCATTCGACACAGTCGCTGTTGGTTTTCTTAAGTTACCATTTACACATAGTGGAAACCAATGCCTTTTTATCTGTGTCGACCATTTTTTATGATTCTATATTCTTTCCCTCCTACCAGACAAGACAGCACAACACGTAACAAAGACCCTTATTGACAAACTCATATGACCCTTTACTTCACTCAAAACTCTGATTTCTGACAACGGGACTGAATTCAACAATGAGATTCTTTCGCACATTTGTAATTACTTTTAAATAAAAAACAATAAAAAACGACTGCTATCACACTATTTCTAGTGGCTTAGTTGAACGCCAGGCCTATAAGTTTGACTTCAATCGTAGGAAAAATAATGGAAACTATCATCAGAGATGCTATCGAACATCATTTAGAAAGTAACCGTTTGATAAATGATAGCCAGCATGGTTTCAGACGGAAACGTTCTTGC
Source organism: Oratosquilla oratoria (assembly GCF_046742065.1). NCBI lineage: Eukaryota > Metazoa > Arthropoda > Malacostraca > Stomatopoda > Squillidae > Oratosquilla > Oratosquilla oratoria. Next base: position 1,933,914 of record NC_134813.1, read on the forward strand.
GTGACTAACTTACTCGAATTCTACAACACAGTTATCTCGAATTATGACAAAAGAAACAATATAGATTTAATATATCTAGACTTTGCAAAAACGTTTGATACCGTCCCACACGAAAGACTAATTACTGAATTAGCTTTACACGGAATAATTGGCAGCCTATTAAGTTAGACTAGTAATTGGTTGAATGGTCGAAAACAGAGAGTTGTTTTAAATGGAAAAACTTCTAGATGGAAAAATGTTTCAAGTGGAGTTCCTCAGGGTACCGTTCTTGGGCCACTTCCATTCATAGTATATATAAATGATATAGACCATGGACTACAATCTACTGTTTCCAAATTTGCTGATGATACAAAACTGTGCGGAGTGGCAAATGATCACTCAAACCAATTAGATAATCAAGAAGATTTAGATAAATTACAGCAATGGTCTGAAAAGTGGCTAATGAAATTTAACACAAGTAAATGCAAGGTAATGCATATAGGTAAAAATAACAGTAAGTACGATTACAAGTTATTTGGAAATTCGTTAACAAAAGTGGATAGTGAAAAAGATCTCGGCGTAATTATCAGTAACGACCTCAAATCATCCAAGCAGTGCATTTCAGCCTCTGAGAAAGCAAATAAGATTCTGGGACTGATTGCGCGATCTTTTGATTTCAAAAGTCCATCACTCATTAACAAGCTATATAAATCGTTAGTTCGTCCACATTTGGAATATGCTGTTTCCGTATGGTCACCGAATCTCATTAAAGACATTGACAGACTGGAAAAAGTACAACGGCAAGCCACAAAACTGATTCCAAATATCAAAAATAAATCATACGAAAATCGACTAAACCACATGAATCTGTTTTCCCTAAAAAAGCGTAGACTCAGAGGTGACTTGATACAGGTCTTTAAGATTTTAAAGGGAATTGACAACATCAAAAGTGACAACATTTTCACATTGAATGAGAATCAGACAAGAAACAATGGTCTCAAACTGTCCGGAAATAGATTCAATTTGGAAGTGGGTAGAAACAGCTTTGCCAACCGTGTAGTTAATGAAGTTCGAAGCTTTAAGAATCATTTAGATAAATACCTAAGTAAGATGCTGTAATGATTATAATTTATCTTATATTATTTGTTTTTGTTTTGTTATCTTTTGTCTGTCTGATTTTCGTTTATTATTAATTATATGTCAATTTATTATTATTTACTATTTACCTGTTTGTTTATTATTTAAATATACCTATGCATTTATTTATGTATTTTATTTGTTATTTACATTATTATAGTTTTTATTTATTATTTTATTATTAATATGATTTTTTTTTTCGCATCCGACCTAGATATGGATCAAAAGGTCTCCTGTCGGTATGCTCCGCCTTTGTAATCCTTTGTAATAGAAAGATTCTCAATGTTCTTAGACACATTGCTTCAGATCTTCATCCATCTTGGGATGAACATGTCCCCATGATTCAATCTTGCATAAATATTTCCATTAACACCTCATTTTGTCCTCTTTGGCTCGGACAAAAGGCTCCCTTATGACCTTCTTCTTTCAGAATTACCTCCTATTTACAATTTCAATGAGTATATCAAGGTCAAAATAACAAATTTCAATAATCTTTTCAAAAGAATCCACAATACTTTTCATCTAAGCACGAGTATGTCAAGGTCAAAGTAACAAATTTAAATGATTTTTTCAAAAGAATCCACAATACTTTTCATCTAAGGACGAGTATGTCAAGGTCAAAGTAACAAATTTCAATAATATTTTCAAAAGAATCCACAATACTTTTCATCTATGGACGAAATGGTCCGTTTGCAAAACAAATCAGCCAGAACTTGTACCTTTGAAGTTGGAGATATTGTTTACACCCTTAACCACACTCCTACCTCAAAGTTCTCCCCTAAATTCTCTGGACCCTACCATATCATAGGACATGAGTCAAAGAACAAAGTCAGAGCACTCAGGTTGCACGATCTTATAGAGACCGTCTTGCACAAAGATCATATCAAGAGTCCCCCGTGGCCTCGACATAGAGACTGTATCTTTACAAACTCACACTACCCCTGCAATAATCACCTTCACCAAAACTTCCAGTTCCCCTTCCCCGCTATAATCTTCAAAATCGAACCACAACTTCATAAGAGTACATTTTGCCTAGGTGAACGGAAATAATATCTACTTTCACATGCTCATACAATTAAGTTTATTTAATTTTAATCATGAGTATTTCCCGATAACACCATTGTTCCAATATTATGTGTATGTATCTTCATGCCAAGGTTCTGCAAAGGCCTTGTATTACATTTTATCTTCCGTGATCATCAATCTCACTGTGGACAGTTAGTAGTAACTGAGCTGAGCATCTATTGTAAGGTGATTGAAAGCAAGAGCCAATCCTTTAGATGTCTAGCGTGCACACACGCGCACGGACGCATGTACAGTGAGAAGAAACTCAGAGGAACTCCAGCACCTTCAGCCAACTCTCAAGCAATTCTCCGTTGTACTCGGGATCTGACTCCCCAAGGACGCGTCATTATGTCCAGTTACCAGGTAACCAGCGTTTCAGAAAACGCCCAACACCTGGCGAGACAATACTGTAGACCTCTCCAGCCGACTCTAGTAACCTTTCCCGATCAGCATATGGCACCACTTGTAAATAATGTACAATTTATAAATTTGGCAACTTCCCGAGTTTTCCTCGAAGGTTCCTTCATGTTTGTTAATAGAGAAGACTGGAACATCAAAGGAAGAAAACCTTTCAGAGTTTGCCTCTCCAAAACCAGTACTTAAATGTAGATATCAACTACAAATCTACATGGTGAATCACACACACACACACACACACACACACACACACACACACACACACACACACACACACAAACACACACACGCAAACAAACAAACACATATGTATATAATCTATGTGTGGACACACATCCTAGTTGCAGTTATAATTTTTTATGTCACCCAGTGTGGTAGGCGCAGAGCACAATAACTTGAAACAGATGTCCATATTTAATCATGATCGTTGAAAAAACACAGTTATTTGCTCATCTTAACTGAACTATTCTAATTTGTTCAGTTAAGGGAAGTTCCATTCAGGATAGTCTTAGTTTTTTAAATTTCGTTTTAGTCAGTTACTGAATAATGGTAAAGGTGTTATCACTGTGGTGTCCCTAACTCTCCCACGTGTGGGTCTACGCAATATTTTGGCTTATAGTATCGTCATTATACCAATGGGGTGGACAAGGAATTTATATGTTGTGTAGAAATAGCTGGCCTTCGGCCTCATATTGCTATTATGTAGCTTAAGTCCTTATTGTGCCCGTACTACCCGTACTACAAGCATTTGTATCCATACGAATGCACAATTTCGGCCTTGCCGAGCTTTGTTTCTGTGCGGATGTCATCCTCGCTACCTTTGGGTACGCACCAGTGTTTATAAACAGCCGGGTCCTGTTACCAAGCCCCAGTCCTGGTCTGTACTCGTAACCCAGCGGAGCGCGTCCCAAGGCCCACGAGGTCGACCTTTGCGATTAGGTTTCCGCGAAACCTGACCCCCCGACCCAGCCTAGGCCGACACTCGCACTAACCAAAAATAAAGCCAACAAACCAAGCAGAGCTTCATTCTCGCTTCCGCTCCATCGGCACCATAGTCGAAATAACGCACTGTATTGTTACAATCACGTTGGGCTATTTTTTTTGTTTTTTTTTTGTTTTTTTCCCAACTGTTGGAACTGATTTGCAGCCCGCAGCTTTAGGGGAGGAATCTGATATGCTGGAGCAAAATCATTTTCCTTCACCCTATCAAATGACATTTTATGTATTTTTGTTGAGAAAAGAAAATGGTTTCCCATAGTGATTTTATAGCGGAAAGAATTCTAGGGGTGGGCGGTACCGCTAATCAATAGGAGCTTAGAGGACAGATAGCCCAGTGTGATAACCCAGTAGGCATGTTTTAGTGTTGGGGACTGCGTTGTTTACATATACGCTCTGTGATGACATATTGACGCAGGAAAAACATTCTTAAATCATTCCAGCAAGATATTGGTGATTATTTTTTCCGTAGTAGTCGACTCGAATAAATAGATAAATAGATAGATAAATAGACCAACAGATGAATACTGTAAATAAAATAAAATATATTAAATAAAACCAGCCTTTATTTTATTTTATTTTATTTTACTTTTTGTTATTTCATGTATAAAAATATACCTTAGAAGTTAGAACATTAAAATTCACGTTTCTATCATTTTATTCTCTTGATTTTATCCAAATAGCATGATCTTAAAAGTGCCTGGTAGCAGAAGAACTTTTCAATGACGTAGTTACATTTTCCACCGCTAGGGCAACTGATGGAGTAACGACTGCTGTTTACATTCTTCAACATGGCCAGCACGCAATACGAAAGTGACTTCACATCGAGTGAAGAAGATTTATCGGATTTGGATGCCCTTTCGTGTTCCAATGTGGGTCAAGTCAAGCCTAACCATGCTTGTTAACGATTGTCAGTGACATCGTAGATAACACAGGCCTACCTATACACATGATCAGGGCTCCCACATTGGGGGAGGGGGGCATTTTTTTTTTTGGGGGGGCGGCAATTCTAGTCTAGACATGCCGCCCACAAGGCTGACAAAATAAGTATAATAATAAAAGGGTCAAAGGACCCCCGAATATTTTACCGTAATATACGAATATACAGAATATGAGATATTTTTCCCTTATCCTTTCTGCAGTAGGGATATTAGATAAAAAAAATATATTTTTAATTATTTCGCGAGCCAATAGCTATAATAGGCAATAAGGAATGGTGGAGAAGGGAAGTGGTGATGGGGGAGGGGGGCGTGACTGAGAACTTTGCCCCGGGGCGGCGCTTAGGCATGTAAGGTCTCTGCACATGATACAGACTGATACACCTACCTCCAGGCGTTGTCTTTTTTTAATAGCAGTGCTCCTTCGACAGCGTTTGTTTGCCGAACCTAGGGTCTTGTCGATGACAAAAATTGTCTGTGCTACATCTTCTTTTACAATGGGCTTCATACTAATTCCTAGTGACTCGGCAAGGCCAGGGTTCCGAGTGTACTTTTTTTTTTCGAAAAGTTTCGAACAGAGTTTCGCTTTTAATCCAGGCTTCTATGATTCATGCCGTATGCACCGAATGATCCAGTCCTTTTTGTGAACAGGATCTTTCGGAAAAGAATAAAAATGAGGTCCATCCGAAGCAGAGAGTTTCGTCGAATGACTGTTGCAATTTGCGGCGACATAATAAACCATTTTCGAACTAAATACTTGATAAAACCTTGCTCATACACGAACTATGACAGATCATTGATCAAGTTAACAGCGCAGCATGGCATTTTATACTGCACGCGTATGGCATGCATCAGAATGTAAACAGTAGTATTGACCCCAGAGCCGATAAAGCTTTACGAGAACAGCCGAAGATCGGCGAAGGAAAAGTTCGTTTGCTACCGATATTTTTATAGGCCTTTTTATCACATTGCGTAATAATTAGGATTTATTTTTTCATTATTTTATCAAAAAGTGACTAAGCCATACATTTAGCAAATATTCGCCACCTCTTTGAAAATCTCAATTGAACTTTAATCTATCCTAACCTGACCTAACCTAACCTATTCAGATCTGACTTACCGGAACCAATCACAATCCTATCCTAACCTGTCTTATCCTGAAACCTCACCAAACTTTCCCTAACTTATCCTAACCTAATGCCCCCCCCCAAAAAAAAAATAATAATTAAGAATTGACGGCGAACTAGCGATAGTTTCGTCTTAATCCAAGTGCCTTGACCTCTTGAATAAAATCACTTGGCAACAGCAGACAGAATGTAATATATAAAGTACATCGTCTCAAATATGGAAGTAGTAGTCGTGACCCCTTCAATACGATAATCTCCCCGAATAAATTAGTTTGGCGACAGCAGATATGGAACTTATCGTCACCGTGGTAAAAGGGTGTTGTGCAGCGTCACCAGGCGTTCATGTGAAGGCCTTTTTTTTTTTTTTTTTTTTTAATCACTTGATCTCGCTGATGAAGTTACCAACCACGATCATTGTGAAGTTGTTTTAGTACTCACTGTGGTGGACAGGCAATAGTGTAAGAGGTTTGTAGATAAAGGTAGACAACTGAGGTAGATAGAGGGGTAGGTGGCGAGAATTTCATCAATATGAGTTGGATGTTTGGTAAACAACAGTCGTAGGTGAAGAAATTGCACAATCTCGCTCCTCGCCAAAAGTTTACAAACAACCGCTGAGAACCTGATTTCATTGCTGTATTATGCTGATGTAACAGTATGTAAACTAAGCAAGTGATGCATTGATTTCGAAATTGCTTGAGTAAGCAGTATTACTTAAGGCGTTTGTAACAGTCATTCTGATTGGAGAAAGGATGGAGGAGGAGAAAATTCAACAGGTTCATGGAAGTATAGCCACGCCCTTAGAGGAGGTACTTAGATATAAGAGTAAAGAGCACTGGACTAAAGAAATCATGACGTCAATGCAAACTGAACTTGTGATCAAATTGTGGATTCCAGTTGGAAGTCCCTTGGTGTAACTTGACAAGCCAAGTGTAATAATTTTTGGGAAGAAACGACAGAAAATGTAAATTAAGTTTAATTTCTCTCTCTTATACAGAGTAATGGAACTTGACTAAGTAAGATGATCAAAAAAATAATGTGAGTGACTAACCTACATAAAGACAGTGAGGAAAAGAAAGTAGAAGTGAGAAACGAAATACAAAACTATGGAAGGGAACATTAAACAGTGTGAATAGTGTCACACACACACACACACACACACACACACACAGGACTGAATGAACTAAATGATTACCTGTTAGATAAAAAACCAGACATAATATGAATTGTGGAGATGAAATTAAGGAGTCCAATAATGTTGGACAAGGTTTATACAATTATTGGATTAAAACAGAAACGAAAAACAAAGATGTGACAAAGATTACTGAGGTTAAGAACAACATAGAAACGATAATAATAAAAGTTGAAAAGTAGAAAGTTTGTGGGTGATTTATGTGCCTCCCAAAACGAGCTCTTGGAAAGAAAACGAGCATTCGAAAATGCAAGAAGATACAAGGCATTCATTAAACGAGATACTAAATGGCGGAGGTAACCTATTAATTATGAGGGATTTTAACTGCAAAGAAAATTGCTGGGAGGAAATGACAGTGAAAGGTGGAGAAGATCTGTGGGGGTAATGTATTACTGGACATGGCCATGGAATATACAATAACACAATAGGTCAATGAAAACACCAGATACAGAAGTAATGAAGAACTGTCGAGACTGGATTTGACATTTACAACAGAACCTGAAATTATGGATAAAATTGAATACAAGACACCATTTGGAAAAAGTGTCCATATATTTATAGAGACTGAACTAAAAGTAGAAAAATGTATGGAGAGAAATGAAAAATACAGAAAAGAAAGATTGATATACAACAAAACGGACTTTGGGAAACTAAAGAAATTCTTTCAAAATGCAAATTAGGAAAAAATTCTACATGGAAGGGACAAAAGTGGAAGAGAAATGGAAGATCTTGATGGATATCTATAATGAAGGAGTGAATAGGTACGTACCAGGACAGAAACAAGAGAGGGTGTACATTAAATGCCGGTTCAACAGAAGATGCAGTCAGGAGAAAGATAGAAGAGACAAAACTTGGAAAAAATTGAGAAAAGATAAAAAAAAAAATGGAAAATGGAAGAGAAATGGGAGATCTTAATGGATATCTATAATGAAGGAGTGAATAGGTACGTACCAGTGTAACGTTGCGGGAATGTTACTTGTGCTTAGGTGCCGAGGGAGTGAAGGAGACTCGGGTGAGTTTGGTGGCTTTATTCTGGTTAGCGCGAGGGCTCGGAGCCCTGCCCTAAACCACAAAAGTGACCGCGAGCCTCGGGTCGGGCACTGCTGGTTACAAGTACGGAAAGGAACTGGGCTGGACAACAAAACCTGGCATCTTTTTATAGGCCTCATGCGTACGTTAAAGTAGCACACGACCCATCCTGACCGAAACATGGCTCGGCAGGGCTTAGGTTGTGCTTTCAAGAGGATACAAATGCATGTAGTACAGGCGTACTATAGACTTAACCTACACACATGTAATAAAAGGCCAAAGGCCAGCTATTTCTACACACTGTATCCATTCCTGGTCCATCCCATTTCTGCGGCGGCGATGCTATAAGCCAAAATACCGCGTCGAAGCACATGTGGGGGACTTGTCCACCACACCAGGACAGAAACAAGAGAGGGTGTACATTAAATGCTGGTTCAACAGAGGATGCAGTGAGGCGAAAGATAGATGAGACAAAGCTTGGAAAAAATGGAGAAAAGATAAAAAAAAAATGGAAAATGGCAAATATATATAATCTATAGAAATGAGTATGTAAAAGTGCGAAGAGAGGAAAAAAGGAAATATTAAAAAAGACATAGAAAAGTGCAAAGAACAACCCAAACTATTCTATAGATATGTGAAAGGTAAACTTAAGAATAAAAAGGAAATGGTGAAACTACGCCAAGGAAATACAGAATACACAGAAAATCTAGAAATGGCCGAAGTCATGAATAATCACTTCAAGTCGGTTTTCACTAGAGAGAAGGTACAGCATTGAGACGAAGAGAAGCGAAGTGCGATCACCCCTCCCATGAGCGAAATAATAATAACACAAAAATAGATAATGGAGCAATTAGCAAACCTTGATGTTAGGAAATTGCACGGCCTAGATGGAATTGCAAACTTGATACTAAAACAATGCAAAGAAGAACTAATGGACAAAATATATAACATAATAAGTTCCTCAATTAAAGAAAGAACAATACCAAAAGACTGGAAAAATGCCAACATTGTACCAATATATAAAGGAAGAAACAAGGAATAACCAACTAATTACAGACCGGTCTCATTAACAAGCACTTTAGCCAAAATTTGTGAGAAAATTATCAAGAATAGATGGGTAGAACACTTGGAAGAAAATTATATAATAAACCCAAGACAATTTGGGCTCAGACAGGGAAGATCATGTACCACAAATCTATTCTGTTTTTACTCAAGACTGATAAATATAATACAAGAAAGGGATGGATGGGCTGATTGTGTTTTCTTAGACTTACAAAAAGCCTTCGACAAGGTACCACACAAAAAATTATTTAAAAAATGGAAAACATAGAAGGGATACAAGGCAACCAACTAAACTGACTTCCTGAATGATAGAAAGACGAGAGTAGTACTCAGAGAAAAATATTCAGGTTGAAAGGAGGTGATTAGTGAAGTTTCGCAAGGATCTGTATTGGCTCCAATAATGTTCGCTACTTATTACAAAGGATTACAAAGGCGGAGCATGCCGACAGGTGACATTTTGGTTCATAACTAGGTCGGATGCGAAAAAATATAATAATGATAAATAAAAATATTGGTAAAAATGATAATAATATAAATAATAAAAAAAAATGCATAGGTGTAGTTAAATAATAAGCAAACAGGTAAATAGTTAATAATAATAAATTGACAGATAAATATTAATAAATGAAAATCAAGCAAATAATAAACAAACAGAGAAGTAATAACAAACAAATAAACAAATATAAGATAAATGACAGTCATTACAGCATCTTACTTAGGGGTTTATCTAAACGAATGTTAAAGCTTCGAACTGAACTACATTGCACTGCCTCTGCAAGAAGTTTATTCCATTCATTAACCATACGTTTGGCGAAGTTGTTTCTACCTGACAGTTTGAGACCATTATTTCTTGTCGGATTCTCTTTCAGTGTAAAAATTTGGTCACTTTTGATGTTGTCAATCCCCTTTATAATCTTAAAGATCTGTATTAAGTTACTTCTGAGTCTATACTTTTTTTAGGGAGAACAGATTCATATGTTTTAGTCGATTCTCGTATGATTTATCTTTGATATTTGGAATCAGTTTTGTGACTCGCCGTTGTACTATTTCCAACCTGTCAATGTCTATAATGAGATTCAGTGACCATACGGAAACAGCACATTCCAAATATGGATGAACCAACGATTTATATAGCTTGTTCATGATAGATGGACTTTTGAAGTCAAAAGATCGCGTAATCAGTCTTAGAATCTTGTTTGCTTTCTCAGAGGCTGAAATACACTGTTTAGATGATTTGAGATCGTTATTGATAATTACGCCGAGATCCTTTTCACTATCCACTTTTACGAACGAATTTCCAAATAACTTGTAATCGTACTTACTGTTATTTTTACTTATGTGCACAACCTTGCATTTATTTGTGTTAAATTTCATTTGTCACTTTTCAGACCATTGCTGTAACTTATCTAAATATTCTTGGATATCTAACGAATTTAAGTGATCATTTACCATTCCGCACAATTTTGTATCATCATCAAATTTGGAGACAGTAGATTTTAGTCCATGGTCTATATAATTTATATATATACAATGAATAGAAATGGCCCAAGAACGGAACCCTGAGGAACTCCACTCGTAACATTTTTCTGTCTAGAAGTTTTGGCATTTAAAACAACTCTCTGTTTTCTATCATTCAACCAATTTCTAGTCCAACTTAATAGGTTACCACTTACTCCGTGTGAAGCTAATTTAGTAAGTAGTGTAACGTAATATTAGATATTACGTCATATATGTAATTATGTCTTAGAATTGTGTTCCTTTGTATTACATAACTATGTTCATATTTCTTGTCTATGTATGTATTGTAACAATGTAAGTAACGCCCGTCCACTGTATGTAATCTTGCCTACGTGCGCACTCTTGATGTAAGTAGAACAAACAGACAAGCGAAGTAATCCGAAATAGTTCAGCCCTCGCTGTTTGTCCCTAAGGTATTTCAGAGCGCACAGATTTGACAGTTACTAAATAAGTAGATTGTTCAAGCAAGCCGAGGGTCTTAAAACTATCCAAGTTGACGTGTGATAAATTACCCTCCCCTCTCCTCAGCGCTCGCCCGCACCCTTCACCGGAAGTATCCCACTTCCGGTCCAATGGTATATAAGCTGTGGGAATCACTTACACGTTGTCATTTCTCGCAATTAGCTCTGATGATAAAACCTCTCGCAGGTTGGACTCATGAGACGATTCGTGTTAAGTGATCAACCATTTTTGCCTACACTACTTGTCTTATATACATTTGCATTGCCTTATACTTGTATTTGTACTTACTACTTATTTTGATACATATGTTCCTGACCTATTTGTACTTAGTGCCATATTGTATACGTATCTTGTACTTCGTATTTGAACGATACTTTCCTTATTCTTGTATTCGTGTAATGGTCCCATTGACCCCACTGCCCATTCTCTTTTGTGTTTATTATTTGCCTGTGAATATTTTCCATATCATTAATAATTTCGTTTACTAGTTTTATCGCTAGTTTAATATTCCTTTCCTGGAATCTTCTTTGTTACTTTACTTCTAGTCTTACGAATTATCTAGGCCCTGACCAGATCATTCAGTCCTACCGTGGCTTCTAGAAGTGAGCTGGTTCTTAAACACTTATCCGTTATACGTAACGTCTCTTCACATAACCAGCCCGTCCGTAACAGTAGTCTTTCGTGGGGGACGGTATCAAAAGCTTTTGCAAAGTCTAAATGTATTAAATCTATATTATTTCTTTTGTCATAATTCGTGATGACTATGTTGTAGAATTCGAGTTAGTCACGCAATAACGATTCCGTCTGAATCCATGCTGGTTATCATTTATCAAACAGTTACTTTCTAAATGGTGTTCGATAGCATCTCTGATGGTTTCCATAATTTTTCCTACGATTGAAGTCAAACTTATATGCCCGTAGTTATTTTGGTTTCTTTTTGTCACGGATATGATGGATTTCTTAAAAATAATTTCTAATGGAACAACAACCTCATTTTTCATTTCCTTTAAGATTCTTGGATGCCAACCGTCAGGCCCTGGTGTTTTATTGATTTTGAGTGTCTCTATACACCTTTTTTTTATTTTTACCGTATGAATAAGTTCACACTAGATTTTTCATAGGTTTCAGTTTGTAGTTCACTTTGAGGTGTTTTGTTTACGAATACTGAGCTAAAATAGTTGTTTAAAATATCACTTTCCTTCGTTTGAATACTCAAGCTGACCGTCAGCAGATAATAGTGGGCCAATGTGATTTCTAATAACCTTTTATCTCTAATGTAACTGTAGGATTCTTTGGGATTCTCTTTGGACTTATATTATCAGTGATATTCATTTTGTATTGTCGTTTTCGTTTTTTTTTTTTTTTTTAAATCTTTGTATTTGTTGTCTACACGACCACTGTATACAGGAAAAAGACTCACGCCGGAAGATGCCTGAATGCAACAAGTGAGTGCCCCAGCGTTACAAACTTAGCGTCATTCGCGCATATAAGAACTGCTCCTCTTGGGAAAATTTTCACTCCGAAATATCGCGCGTTAAACAAATTCTCATTAAAACCGGTTTTCCCAACTTTCTCATTGACAAAGAGACGAGACTTTTCATCACCCGCAACACAACACAACACAACACGGAAAAAACAACACACATTCCACACACCCACATGTTATTACAAAAATCAAATTACACCAGCATACAAAACAGACGAACGTGTTCTAAAAGATATCCTTGCACGTAACGTCAAATGCACCAACCCACACGCCAAACTGAGCCTCATCATATACTACAAAAACGCAAGTCTAACCTTATAATGAGAAATAATATGACTAAAAACAACTCTCCTCAAACAGACTAATGTGGTGTACCAATTCACTTGCCCCAAAGAAGGTTGCAAACTTCTCCCCAATGCTACTTACATTGGTGTTACCACTACCTCTGTGAGCAGGAGACTCACAATGCACGTCCGTGAAGGAAGTATACGCAAACACATGATACAAACACACAACAAAACTCCAAAAAGAGAAACTACACATCTTGGAAAGAGTCTACATTACACAATAAACCCCTATCATTAATATACAGACTGACACAGTTAGTACTTAACAACTACACAACGAGGCTGCGTGGCAACAAAGACCAAACATCCGGCTACAGTGATCTAATATCCAGCTACATCCCGCTGAAATGAAGCCCTCATCTCCGTCCAATACCTGACGCCTAGCTACGACCTACCTTTCCAAGTTCCTTCATTTACTCTTATTTAAACTCCTGCCCTGTATATCTATTGTTACGTCGCCCCTAACGCGTACTCTGCTTGAACACAACTCTACGAAATAACTTCAACGATAGCAACGCTTCTCCCATCTCCGTAAATAGATCAAATTCTTAGGGTAAACAAAAGACATGAAAGTGCTCAATATCCATTGTTATTCAGTGGTGTACTTTATTTACATAAACATTTCCGAAATCACGTAATCGCTCTGTTTTCAGAGTCGTGCTACCGAAGAAAAGAGAAAAAACACAAACACTTAACTCTACCTGCATTAAGGTCACAGCTAATACATTAAACACTAGTAACAAGCTTTTGACTTGCTAAAGTCAACACACAACTACATTGCCCGCATTCTGTACCTTTCTTCTCTTAGCGCCTAACGGAAGTTCGTGTCTATACCGTCTTTTCCGAAGGTGCTTTTTTTTTTTTTTTTTTTACTTTTTCCTTTTTCTAACGTGGCTGATTTTCATTTACGGGTTTAGCGTCAAGCGCCCTCAACACGAAAATTAACTTCGAAGTAGTTTTTGTGAAAGGCAACTCGCGCCCGGATGGCGTCTCGCTCATTAACGATGCCAATCATTTAAGCGGTGCGATGGGCAGTGCTCCTGTGCGCTTCGCCCAGACGGAAGGGACTAATATCCTTTTCCATCTGATGGATCAGGAAAGTCTCGACGCCTGTTCTGAGAAAGACTGTCGGAAAACTGGAGAAGGTGGGATTCTCTCCCCGCAAGGTCACTTCCACTCACGTTCATGTGAGAGCGTCCATATACGTGGGCAGGATAGTCCTTGACTCGCTTGGAGATAAGGACGCCATTCTGTGTGATTTAAAGGAGAAGAATATGGATGTTGACTTTGTCGACTTCCTCCGCCTCCCTCCCCTTCAATTTCAACCCTTTCTCCATCTAGTCCCACTCCCTCTGACTCCTCCACCTCCTCCTCCTCCTTCTCCTCCTCCACCTTCTCCTCCTCCTCCTCCACCTCCTCCTCCTCCACCACCCCCTCCTCCCCCAAGAAGGCTGCTTAAGAAACTAACCTAAGGCCATCACGCCCCAAATCCAGGGCATCTAGATTCGAATCCTTCCATCGTAGCAATCGCTCACGCTCCCCAATCCTGAGTCCTCGCTCCTTCTCGTCAGAGGCAACCAAAACCTCCTCTGGGCTTCCGCGCCGCAAGGTCATACCACGAACCAGCTCAACCGGGAGACCTAAGTTGAATCTGACCAACCTCACAAAGGAGACGCTGCGAGACCTAATCCCCTTCACCAGCACTACCACTGCATCCTGCCCCTAAGGCTAACGAAATTTACTTCCAAAACTTCCTCCAATTAGTAGGGCTCACTGAAGCCAACTATTCCCATAGATAGATTGGATTTACGTGTGTTCTACCAGAACGTCCGTAGCTGGACCCCACAAAGGACCATCACCTTGTTAGAGATTACCAGACACGGTCCTGATATCACTTGCTTGACTTCGATGGGTGATCCAAACCCCGACTCTCTCCCCAAGATCCAAGGTTTCAACACCTGGAGTCGGGGTCTTTCTTTGCACTCGGGCGTCTGTAATCTAGCCATGATGTCCCTTCGGGCAACAATACTTGATCACTTTCACTATGAGCAGATGCTCGCGATCAAGTTAAGCACTAATCGCGGTCCCATCCTCCTGGGTACCCTCTACCGCCCTCCCCGTATCCCCTTCCTCCCCTATGTTGACATTGCCAAGGTGTGTCATACAAAGTCCCAACCTTCTTCATTGGCGACTTCAACTGCAGACATGCTGACTGGAGCCCTAGAACGCACAGCAGCAGCTCAGTGAGTCGGAAACTACACTCTCTCACTGTACTTCACCGGCTGAAGTTCCTAGGTCCGGACTTTCCCACATTCATTGGTCGTGAATTGCAGGGTAAGCTCGACCTGATGTTCTCCAACAGCCGAGTTTTCTTCCTCAGCTCAACTATCTCACCCGTATCTCCATCTCACCCATCCTTATCCCCAGTGAGCCTCGGTTACGCTAGTCAGCCGAGTGGGAAGGCTTCAAAAACACACTTACGACATACACCAACACAAACATGAACAGCGCTCCACATGCAGCGATAGAGCAGGAATGGCGCTCATTTACAAAGTTTGTCAAAAACGCGGTAAAAAAGCACATTCCTAGAACAAAGCACTGCTTCTATGCGCACTAACAGACTACACATTGCACTACAGAACAGATTTACAGACCTATTACAAGCACCCCTAGAGGCCCGTGACGCTATCCTACAAGACATGCACTGGCTACAGAGGAGCCTGAGGACGTCCCTCTACATCGATTCACATCGTGAAGAGGAGCAACTGATGGCTTTGCTCTCCGGCGCCTGCGCGACGGACCCCTCCAAGTTCTGGAGGACCATCAAACGACAGCTGTAGGAGTACTCTCTGCCTCCACCCAAGGTCCTCAACCGTCCAAATCACTCTGCTTACTCCTCCAACACCAAGCTGACCTTATGGCGTCAGCATGGAGTGAGG
>NC_134813.1:1954604-1962104 GCF_046742065.1 Oratosquilla oratoria
GTGTGTGTGTGTGTGTGTGTGTGTGTGTGTGTGTGTGTGTGTGTGTGTGTGTGTGTGTGTGTGTGTGTGTGTTCACTTGGTCTTTGGATCACGTGTTGGACTCGTGATCGACAGCTATTTCCCTCCTGGAATAGAGCTCAGAGCTCGTAGGTCCGATCTATGGGTAATGCTATGACCTTACACACACACACACACACACACACACACACACACACACACACACGAGAGTCAGAGTAACGACCCGAAGCGCAGCGGTACCGAAATAATTTCGGCCCTGGGCAGGATTCGAACCAAGTACTACGGGCACCACCATGCTAGTAGTTCAGCGCTCTACCAACTGCGCCACCGAGTGTGTGTGTGTGTGTGTGTGTGTGTGTGTGTGTGTGTGTGTGTGTGTGTGTGTGTGTGTGTGTGTGTGTGTGTGTGTGTGTGTGTGTGTGTGTGTGTGTGTGTGTGTGTGTGTGTGTGTGTGTGTGTTTACAAAAATTATATCTTATGTGTTCTATTGATACTTATTATTGTTTTACAGAATATTTATGCGATAAACTGGTAATCAGTTTCCTTTTACTAAGATGGCGTCTTCGGTCGTGGTAAGACATCTCACCAAAAGCGACTTACATGATTCATTCTGGTACCGCCAGCCGATTTTATTCACTAACGGAAGACCAAGGGAGGTGTAATGGTTCAGTGGATAACGTGCTCGGCTCGCTCCTTTGGCCTAAATCCATCGTCTAGTCCCACACAAGAAGATCTTCAAATTTCTTTTAGGACCTTAAGGTTAGAATCAATCCCAGGACGAAAACACATCTTCAGAATGCGTCCCACAGACAAGGCCATTACAAGAGGTCAGTTTCATATACCAATTTTATTACAACTTTGGTGACTGCAGTCGCCTCAATTCACGCCGTATAGGTTCAACTACTACCACCTTGTCAAAAAGGATGACGGCACATTTGCAGGACGGGGCCATACTCCGCCACACTAATAATACACATGGACACTCCCTTACCAGGCAACAACTAGAAACACAAACATCGATACTGTATCGAGAACAAGACAAAAGGAGATTAAGGGTGGCAGAATAAGTTTTTATTCGTCTGGATAAACCAGCCATCAATATCCAGCTACAACCTGAAGTTTCACTCCCATCAATGAGGAAACCTTATCAGCAACCTTCGGGCAACCCGTTAGCGCTCCGTGGGTAGCTTGTTTCTTCGCGGGTACAAAGTCCCCCCAGCCACACTCCATATGTCATTCCTGTTTCTTGTACCATTGTGTATATTGTATATTATAACTCCTGAAGATGACCTTGGAGACTATATCAATAGCTCTCATTAGAAATATCGAGAGTACTTCTTACAAGTTGAGCAATGCCATTACAGCTGTAGACTTCAACAAAACTTGTATTCAAAATGGCCTCCTTCCAATATATATATATATATATATATATATATATATATATATATATATATGTGTATATGTATACATATATATACATATATATATACATATATATATATATATACAGTATATATATATATAGTGATCCTCTTCAGTGGAATACAGAGAACTGAGGAAAATACATGTCTAATATACAGAGAAAGAGAAGAAACTTGAACAGGGCACAAGTGGCGTCTATTACTTTGCGCGGCAAGTCACCCGCCTTCACCAAGGATGGTAATAATTTATTGACTATCCAGGTAGTAATACAGTCTGGTGACCATTGTCCACTTGAGATATTAAAGTTACGAAATTGTTTAGTCAAAGAAGATTCTATTATTTTCCTTTTGAAACTACACTTACAATTGAAGATAATTTTGCCTTATTCCAGTCCACACAGTGCCCTTCTTTGTCTATGTGTTGGAAAAGAGCGGATTTTTGTTGTGTGTATCTAACTGAGTTCTTATGTTCTTTAATTCTAGTGTGTAAATCTCTGCTTGTTTGCCTCCAGTATACCTTATTACAATCCGAGCATGGAAGTTTATAAACACCTTGATTTACTTCTTCTCTAGGTCTTTGATGTACATTAACTATTTTCTTAAACAAGTTATTGGGATAGCTAAATGCAACGTTTATGTCTTCCTTTGGTAGAAATTGGAAACAATCATTTATGGACTTATTATAAGGCAGTTTGATACAATTTTTGTCCCATTCAAAATTCTTACTGGAATGGGAAGTGGATCCATAGTGACTAATTTTGGCTTTACTTAAGGCTTTATTTAAAAACCAGTCAGGATATCCTATTCTTTTTAACTGATTCCTAATGGTTGTGGTCTCCATTTCCAAGTAATGTGGACTACATATTCTAAGTGCCCTTACGAAGAGGCCTGAGGCAACACTATATTTAATTTTATCTGGATATCACTTTTACAGCCACCATCCCATGTTATTACATATGCCAGTCGCATTCTTAATAAGCCTGAGTCTCGAAACTCTGTTACATATTTAGAGGCACTGTCTGGTAGTGGTGTGGGCTTTATATCATTTTCGAGATATCATTTTTGGATATTCTGTTACAGTCTACACTGACCACACTGCTCTCACACATCTTTTCAAGGGCAAAAATCTCTCAGGCTGCCTAACCAGATGGTTCCTTACAATTGAAGAGTTTAACCCGATCCTTAAGCATAATCCAGGACGTGCAAACAATGTTGCTGATGCACTTTCATGTAATATATCTGTAGCTGCAGTTACAGTGATTGACAACTTCTCCCTGAGAGATCTAGCCAAAACTCAGCGTGAGGACCCTGCTTGGTCGGCTGTCATTTATGCTTTGAAATTTGGTGATTATACCACCTCACCAGATTGACCTGTACCCCTGTCCCAATTTTCTCTACAAGACAATATTCTCATTCGTAATGTGGAAGTGTTTGAGCGGGATGTGGCACATTTAGTGACCCCTGAGTCCCTAGTCCTTGTTGTTCTGTCCCTTGCTCATGATGCCCCTCAGGGTGGTTACTCTGCCTATGGGTCGCAAGAAATATTATTGGCCTAAAATGCGATTGGACATTACCATTCATATAGCCCAGTGGAGCTCTTGTGCCCAGAACAAAGGTTCTACGTACACTGCCCGTTATAAAGTACCCTACTCCTCGTCCTTTTCATACTATGGCTATAGACCTTTTACAATGGCCTCGTAATACTCAAAGTTCTGTGTTTGTCCTTATGTGTGTGGACCACTTTAGTGGCTTTGTAATATTGGTTCACTTACATAGCAAGTCTGCTCCAGTAGTTGCCTATGCTTTAGTTTTACGGTGTTTTTTGTGTGTTTTTTTTTCATACACTATTCCTTCAGTACTCCTTAGGAACAATGGGACTGAATTTAAGAAAGAGGTGTTAGCAAACATTTGTGAACGTTACGGCATCACGAAAACCATTGTGACAGCTTACCATCCTGCGTCCAGTTGTTTAGTAGAGTGGACGAATAGGAAGATTTTGGATATTCTCAGACACATTGCTTGTAGCCTCCATCAATATTGGAAGAATTGGCTTCCTCATGTCAGTGCTTGCATTAATAGATCAATTAATGTTTCCACGGGTAAGACGCCTTATTACGTCATCTATGGAGTGGAAAAAGGCTCCCATATGATGTGTTAGACAATCCTACTCGTCCCCTCTACAATTTTTATGATTATAGTCAACTCCAATGTCACACATTACATAGGGTTTATGATTCTGTCGGAGATAAACTGATGATTCCAAGTCCAAAATGTTGAGACA
Source organism: Oratosquilla oratoria (assembly GCF_046742065.1). Classification (NCBI taxonomy): domain Eukaryota; kingdom Metazoa; phylum Arthropoda; class Malacostraca; order Stomatopoda; family Squillidae; genus Oratosquilla; species Oratosquilla oratoria. The sequence continues at coordinate 1,958,325 of NC_134813.1, forward strand.
CCAGCATAGCCAGGCTACGCCTGTTAACATAAATATTGATGATCATGTTTATAAAAGGATGCATGATCACTAATCTAAACTCAGTTGTAGGTTTACAGGTCCCCCTTTGGTTACTGAAAAGTTGCATTCCAATAAGTTTAGGATCTTTGGTCCTTCCCAGGGACTGTGTGAAGTGTTGCACGCTGATAGGCTTAAGGTAACGAGAGTGACTATTCCTTCATTTGGCCGGCTTCCCCCAAGGACCACTGTACAAGCTATATCTTCTGTATCTACCCCTCACAAATATAATCTTCGTTCGAGGAGTCTTATGCCTTAATATCTGTGTTTATACATTGCTTATTGTTTGCAAGCAATGTTGTAGGGGGCAGGAGTGGGTTATGCGTACATGGTAGCGCTAGTTGTGCACGGTAAGACAGACGGGTATCGACTGGCGTTGGGGCAGTGTCCTTCACTACACAGGGCGAAGAGACGTTACCACGCCCAGTACACGTATGAAAGGGGCCTTGTCGGCCGTAACAGGAGGGTCTTTCTTCGGGAAGCGTCTCTGCTGGTCGGGGCACGCCTCAACACTATGGTACCCTGTTCTATGCTAGTATCGTAGGTCAAAGCACTATACCTCATACCACACTTATGATGTATCCATGGTGGCTTGTATTCTTTGTAATGTTTACTATTTTTTGTGTTCATTTTTTATGTAATTCTTATGTTGTATTCTTTGTAATGTTTACCATTTTTGTGTCCATTTCTTATGTAATTCTTATGTTGTATTCCTTGTGATGTTTACCATTTTTGTGTCCATTTCTTAGGTATAATGAGTAACTATTGCTTAGCTATTAAGTGTTATGTCCCGGACGTCCGGCAATTGTTATTTTTTGTCCTTTGTTTTTACTGGGGCCAGCACTTCTTTTTATGTATATATATTTCTTATGTTCTTATATTATTTACTATAGATATATGTATATGTTGTAATGTCTAGGATGACTTCATTTATACATTTTTTTCTCCCCCACTTTTGTATGTACACTATGGTGTGTGGGGGTAGTGCATCCTTTTGATTTTGTTAGCCTAGGTCATTCATTTTTCTCGGTTGCTCGGTGGGGTCACCAAGTGGTGGTGGCCGAGCACTGTACAGCTATTATTGTGTGTTATACTTGCGAATTATTTGATTGTGCTTGTGTTTTTTATTGCATAATTGTCATAAATTTTGTTGTATGTTAATTTCATTGTTATCATTGTATTATTTAATTACAATTCCGTGTGCCTTTGTAAAAAGAATCATGCGAGTCATGTATGTTTCCCGCGTCGACTCAACGCTTGGTGTCCAGTCGTTACTCAGTTTCCTTCCTGTGCGCATGCCATTGTCATTGTAGTGCTTTATCTCTTTGTGATTGATATAATTATTTAATAATTCCTATACTTTTATTTTGGCCACACTACTACAATGTGCTGACATCGTTTAGAAATTAAGAACATAAGAACATAAGAATAAAGGAGACTGCAAGAGACCATAAGGCCTACACTAGGCAGCTCCATATCCATCACCACCTGTCATCCCCATCCATAAAGTTGTCTAATCGTTTTTTAAAACAACTGATAGTTTCAGCGCTTAATACATGGTTACTAAGTTTATTCCATTCATCGACCACCCTATTAGTAAACCAATTCTTGCCTATCTCCTTCTTAAATCTAAGTTTGTCCAGTTTATACCCATTACTGCGAGTCCTGCCCTGTTGTTTTATTATGATGACCTTGTTTGCTTCACCCTTGTTATAGCCTTTGATCCACTTGAACACTTCTATTAGATCACCCCGCACTCTACGTCTTTCCAGAGAGTGTAAGTTTAGGTGCCTAAGCCTCTCTTCCTAAGGCAAATTTCTGAGTCCATGTATCATTTTGGTCATTCTTCTCTGTACTGATTCTAGGGAATTGATGTCTATTCTGTAGGACGGAGACCAAAACTGTACCGCATAGTCAAGGATGGGTCTAACTATCGCTAGATAGAGTTTAATAATTACCTCTGCACTTCTATTCGTTACCGTCCTAGCAATGAAGCCTAATGCGCTGTTAGCTTTATTTCTGGCGCTAATGCACTGCTTCCTGGTTTTGAGGTCCGGACTCACCAGAACTCCCAAGTCCCTCTCGCACTCAGATTTTTCTAAAAACGTGTTATCTAAATTGTATCTATTTTCGGGGTTGTGTAGCCCTACGTTTAACACGCTACACTTAGAGATATTGAAGTTCATTTGCCATTTCACCGACCATGTTAACAATTTATTAAGATCATCCTGCAGAATCTGGGCGTCGTCTCCTGACCTAATTAGGCGTCCTATTTTAGTGTCGTCCGCAAACTTACTAACATCACTATTTATCCCATCGTCTAAGTCGTTTATGTACATAATGAACAATAAGGGACCCAAAACCGAGCCCTGGGGGACCCCGCTAGTAACATTGCCCCACCTAGATTTTATTTCATTTATGGTGAACCGCTGTTTTCTGTTACTAATCCAAGCTCTAACCCATTCTAACACTTTTCCTCCTATGCCATGGGCTTTGATATTATTTAGTAGTCTCCGGTGTGGTACCTTGTCGAACGCTTTGCTAAAGTCAAGGTAAATAACATCGTAATTTTCATTGTTATCTGACGCCTTATATACTTTAGAGTAAAAGGATAGAAGATTAGTCACACATGGAGAAACCATGCTGTGAATCACGAATTAAATTATGCCCTTCGATGTGTTCTCTGAGTCTATTTACTATTATTGATTCAAGCATTTTTCCTATAACCGATGTCAAACTGATTGGCATGTAGTTGCATATAGACGATCTATCTCCCTTCTTAAAAACAGGGACAACGTTTGCCTGCCTCCAAGCAGATGGAACAAAACCAGTGTCTACCGATTTATTGAATATTTCAGTTAACTGGTCGCAGATTTCAAATTTACACTCCTTAAGCATTCTTGGACAAATTTCGTCTGGACCCGGAGATTTTGTAGCTTTAAGTCTGTCAATCTGCTTGACTACTTCTTCTTTACTAATGCTGATATTAGATAGACTACTTTCTTCATCCCCTCTGAAAATAGGTTCGCAGTCAGGTACTTTATCTAACCTCTCATTAGTAAACACCGATAGAAAATAATTGTTAAACTCCTCACTCATTTTTTCTTCCGATTCTATCATGACATTTTCTTCGTTTTTAATTGGTCCTATTCTTTCTTTATTTTTTGTTCTATAGAGGTGAAAGAAACCCTTTGGGTTGGATTTTGCTTGACTGGCAACCTTGATTTCATAATTACGTTTCGCTGAACGTGTATTTCTTTTAACCAGCTTTGCCATTTCGTTATATCTTGATCTAAGGTGTGATTCCCCGTTTTTTATTTTTACGTAAAGTCCTCTTTTCATTCCGATCTCATGTTTCAATCTGTCCGTCATCCATTTGGGAGTATTACTATTTTTCCGTATTGGTTTTAGGGGATAAATGTGTTTTGTGCATTAATAATTAGATCAGTTAGATTGTTATACATTTCTTTTAAATCGCTGACCTGACTGTTGGGCCCTCGCCCCCAATTGACCCAGACCTCACTTCCAGCCCCGCTCCGAGAACCAAGAATGTTCCAAACGTCTGTATGGCATTTCGTATTCAATTTCAAATAGGTTTTTATATTGTCAAAGTTTGCTTTCCTGAAGTCTGGTACTTGAACGTTATTCGTACTTTTTAATTTTTCCCAAATAAAATTAAGATATTCTATGCTTACTTTATTAATTTCTAAGTACAGTGTGGAT
>NC_134813.1:1984604-2037104 GCF_046742065.1 Oratosquilla oratoria
CTGTCTTCCATACTTCTTATACTAGCCTTTCTTCACTCACTCTTTCCATGTGTCCAAACCATCCTAATACTTTTTCATCAACACTATCCCCCAACTCCCGTACCACCCCTGTTCTCCTTACCTCCTCATTTCTCACTCTATCCAGCCCGGTAACCCCCATCATACTTCTCAGACACCTCATCTCACACACATTCAATCTCCTTCTCTCTTCCTCTCTTATGTTCCATGTTTCTGCCCCATACAGTGCTGTTGGCACAATCACTTCTTCATAGAGTATCCCCTTAGCATCCATTCCCAAATGTCTATTCCTCATTATACTTTTTAATCAAACAAGGCATTTACTCGCTTCTCTCAATCTACATTCTACCTCCACCTCCACTCCACCCTTTCCTGGAGGAAGTGTTAGGGAACCTAGAGATGGTTATATTAATGGCCTTTTGAAAGGTAGCCGGGGCATTACATAGCCCGAAGGGTAGAACAGTGTAACTATAAAGGCCAAATGGGGTTATAAATGAGGATATTGTTTGAACTTTTGGAGATAGGGGAATTTGGTGATATCCCTTGAAGAGGTCTATCTTAGTGATATAGGCGGCTTGGTCTATATTGTCAAGTAAGGTGTCGATGAGGGAAAGCGGATAGCTATTCTTCACCGTAACGTTTTTGAGGCGACAATAGTCCGTGCAGAGCCGTCACTCGCCAATCTCTCCTTAGGCACGAGCAGACAGAGTGACGTCCAAAGGGATGAATTAGGGACGGCTAGTCCCGTCTCTAGTAGATAGTTGACCTCTGCTCGAAGAATCTGCAGTTTGTGAAGGGACAACTTGTATGGACTCTGGTGAACAGGAGGAGAATTAGATTTGAGACCTATGTCGTGCTAGGCAAAGGTACAAAGACCAAGGCGGTCTCTACATACCATATGGTATTTGGTGAAGAGTTGCATGATGTCATCGCGGTGCGATGAAGGTAGATGTAAGATCAGGGTTTCTGTATTTTCAAGTGAGATGGAGTCAGGGCTTTAGGTATTTTCTGATTTGGTTTGCCAGCGAGCTGACAAACATGGCAGGTTTGAACATATTCTTTAATGTTCTTTTTCAGATTAGGCAAAAAAAAAAAAATATATAGAATTTTGTTATAGGTCTTACAAACTCCTACATGACACGCCTTTAATATACTTTCACTAAAGAGTAGGAGGTATATTCCTCAATAGTATTGAATACTCTAGCGGCTGTACCAGTTCTCTTAGATTGGATAAGCCATGTCCATTCTTCTTCAGGCCATTTCCTATATTGGGCTGATTATTCAACTTGCCTGAAAAAGTATTCAGGATCTGACTCATTGAAATTTGGAACTGAATGGATCTCACTGTGCTACCGAAACGAACCTTTGGCCTCCTTTTCATGTCTTTTTTTTTTTTTTTTTTTTTAATTCTGATCTACGTAAATACTCAAGTTCTTTTTCTTCTCTTTCCTGTTCTCTTTCACGTTCTTTCATCTCCTGTTTATATCTCTTTTTTTTCTAACTCTAATTTTTCCCGTTCTAATTTGATTTTTTGAACTCTAGATTGATCACCGTTCGATTTGGGTTACTTTTAGGAATTGCACCACAGGAGGGAGGATGCTCTACGTCTTCATCTTTCTCGTTTTCATCAGTAATGGCTTGAGGGATTAATTGGTATGCATCTACGTCTAGCACTTCTTGCTCAATAAAATCTTTAACTACTACATATTTGAGATTATCTTTAGAAAGTTTGGAAGAAACTGCTATCTGATAGTGTCGGGCAATGAGCATCCACGTCTCTTTAGTAATTTTTCCTTCCAATTGTAGTGATTTTTTTTCTTTTCTTTTACGAATTCCTCGATAGAAAACTCCATCTTATTAATGAAACATTAAGGGAGAGCGACTGGAGGAAGTGGATAGTTTTAGATACTTGGGTGCAAGTGTAGCAGGAAAAGGTGGAGTGAAGGTGGAGGTAGAATGTAGATTGAGAGAAGCGAGTAAATGCCTTGGTGGATTAAAGAGTGTAATGAGGAATAGACATTTGGGAATGGATGCTAAGAGGAGACTGTATGAAGGAGTGATTGTGCCAACAGCACTGTATGGGGCAGAAACGTGGAACATAAGAGAAGAAGAGAGAAGGAGTTTGAATGTGTTTGAGATGAGGTGTCTGAGAAGTATGGTGGGCGTTACTAGGCTGGATAGAGTGAGAAATGAGGAGGTGAGGAGGAGAACAGGGGTGAAAAAGGATTTGGGAGATAGGGTTGATGAAAGAATATTAGGATGGTTTGGACACATGGAAAGAATGAGTGAAGAAAGACTAGTAAAAGAGGTATGGAAGACAGATGTGGAGGGAGTGAACATGAGGGGACGTCCTAGGATGAGATGGATGGATGGGGTGAAGGGGGCTTTGGGGAAGAGGGGAATGTCTGTTGAGGAAGGAAGGGAGAGGACGGAAGACAGAGGTGAGTGGAGAATGGTTGTATATGGATGATGTTGTGATTGCATGAGGAGGAATGGGCGGGGGGTGGGGGGTGGGGTAGTATGTGTGAGTAAATTTTGACGCAGCCCGAAGGGATTTCTCCCCGTCCTCTCCTTATATGCAAGGGGGGACGGAGAGGAGGGGGTCGCCGATTAAATGAAGCGGCCTTGCTGTGGATGTGCTGTGTCTTGCGACACTGCTTCTGAACCAGGGCGGTGGGCAGGGTGCAGGGATGACCCGTCATCCAGGAGGTGCTTAGATGAGAGGGAGGGTGGGAGGGGTGTGGAGTGTATTTAGGGATGAAATGGGTGGGAGTGTTTTTATGCCTTTCCCTTTTTGGCTACCTCCCTTGGAAGGGGGAAAAAGCCTTGGTATATGTATGTATGTATGTATTAATGAAATGGGTAATTGAAGGTTTTGAATTGTTTAGAATTGGTATTCCACTACCTAGTAAATATTTACAAGTTAATGTCAAAATTTCCGTTCACTGCTTCGGTGAGAACAAGAGATAAGGTGGGTTTTATCCACGGTTGAAATGGTGTTTTTTATTTCAACGGGTGTTTGAATATTTCTGGCGCTCAGAAAACCTTACCAAACACTCGGGTTAACTGCATAGGATATCCCGAAAGGAAATGAGGTATCGTATATAACTCTTAGTTGCATCAGAGATTACATATCGAAGGTCCGGAAATATTCTCAAACACGACTTGTACTGTGCTTAAAGTGGGGTACTTCAAGCTAACTCTGCGTCAGTTACTTGAAAGTACCGAATTTGAGTCAGCCACTGGGAAAACTACAGCAAGTAAGTTTTGTGGTGGGTCACAGTCAAATAGTACTAATAAGGGGGAGGAGGTCAAGGGTACTTTATATAGTGACGCACAATTTAAGGGCTCTTCGCTGGAATCCAATGGCTAAAGGGTATCAATATATGTTCTCTGGGGTCTCTTCCTTTTTTCCATTCACCCAGACCTAAAGTTCGTTTTTCCTAACACCAAAAACTCCTCTTACCTTAACAGACATTTTTTTCCCCGTAGAAATCACGGAGTATACTAACTTTGTGCTACTGCATGCATTTGGCAAGAAGTATCAGAGCTGCCAGATGTTTGCGATGTACAGTACTTACCTGAAGAAAAAAAATGTAAGTTAAGTGAGCATCTTACCAGTTTTTAATCTATTTCATGAGGGTCAATTTAATTAAATTTATCAAATTGAAATCTCGGACAGCAGGCCCCCATATTACAACCCCGTGATGTATTTCAGGAGTAAGGTTTTAAATCATTGCGTGAACCTGTGACATAAACTTGGGACCGTTTTCGCTAGGTTAGCGATATGCCAGACACCACAAGATGTAATGATAAAAAAACACACACACACAAGTGAGAGTTGTAGAGATACTAGTTGTTTTGCGAGTTCTTTATACATACATACATACATACATACATACATACATACATACATACATACATACATACATACATGCGTACATACATATACCAAAGGCTTTTTCCCCCTTACAAGGGAAATAGCCAAAAAACAAAGGCATAAAACCATTCCCACCCATTTCATCCCTAACACACTCCACTCCCCTCCACCCTCTACCCTCCCTCTTATCTTGGCACCTCCTGGATGACGGGTCATCCCCGCATCTTACCCACTGCCCTGGGTCAGAAACATTGTTTTTATGAATGGATTAATAAGAGAAGTTTTTTTTTTTTTCAAAGACTGGTAACAAAAGCGAGATAATAAGTTTTGTTGATAAGAATTAAGGTAGAGAGAATATGATACCTTCTTTCCAAATGTAGCAACGAAAATATTATACACCGTAATTTTACACGGCCGAACATACGTTTTATGCAAAAAATAACGCTTCCCTAACTAATACATCCTAAGCTAAATCTCACTTTCCCTAGCTAATACATCCTAGGCTAAATATCACTTTCCCTAGCTAATACATCCTAGGCTAAATCTCACTTTCTCTAGCTAATACATCCTAGGCTAAATATCACTTTCCCTAGCTAAAACATCCTATGATAAATCACACTTGAGAGGTCAGGATTGACAAATATGCTGTACAGTTCAGTACTTACATAACCAACTCAGGCTAGGGGTTACGGGACAGCGCAGTGGAGACAGGAGGGGGAAAGGAGGTGTAGCCCGTAGATAGGATCAGAACGAAAGAGGCTTATGAAGCCAAGCTCTGCCTATTTATAGTCACAAGAAGGGGCGTGGTTTCGCAAGTTGGAACAGGTAAAAGAGATATACTAGTGGGGTCAGATAGTTGGCTCTACAAGATAGAACTTGCAATATATATATATATATATATATATATATATATATATATATATTAATGTTACAGAGATTTTCGATACTTGGTCGTAATAATGCACACATAGGCACACACGCACGCACACACACACACACACACACACACACACACGCACGCACACACACACACACACACACACACACACACACAAACACACACGCACACACACACACACACACACACACACACACACACACACACACACATGGCGCTGTGGTTAGAACTCTGGCCTGCCACTACGGAGGTCCGGGTTCGACTCTCGCCCGGGGCTGAAATAATATCGGTATCGCAGCGCTGAGGGGTGTTACTCCAACTCTCGTGGGCGGGGAGTTGGGGGTGTGTGTGTGTGCAAGGTCATAGCATTACCCATAGATCGGACCTACGAGCTCTGAGCTCTCTTCCAGGAGGGAAATAGCTGTCGATCACGAGTCCAACACGTGATCCAAAGACCAAGTGAATACACACACACACACACACACACACACATATACACACACACACACACACACACACACATACACACACACACACACACACACACACACATACACACACACACACAAACATACACACAAACACACACACACACTTTGTGGCGCTATGGTTAGAGTTCTCGCCTGCCACTGCGGCGGTCCGGGTTCGACACCCGTCCAGGGCTGAAAATTATTTCAGTATCGCTGCGCTGCGGGGTGTTACTCCAACTCTCGTGGGCAGGGACTTGAGGTTGTGTGCGTGTGTAAGGTCACAGTATTACCCATAGATCGGTCATACGAGCTCTGAGCTCTCATCCAGGAGGTTAGTAACTGTCGATCACGAGTCCAACACGTGATCCAAGACCATGGTGAATCACACACACACACGCACACACGCACACACACACACACACACACACACACACACACACACACACATGTGCTCCTTGATTACGTATTTTATGTGTTAGTGGTAGTGTGGCAAGTTGGGTTTTAGCGCGTATCGTAAACAAAGGCCTAGCTTGGCTTGGTGTGGTTTGGCCGTGCCCAAAGCCACCAGTTTCCCAGAGACGCGCCTTTGTTCCGGGTTAACTACTCCCCATGCAAGGTCACGTGTCTGTAGGCCTAAGGGGTGATTGGACAGCGCATAGCAGGAAGCCGACTAGCATCCGACGCTACCCGCTCGGGAGAGAGGTCATTCCAGGTCTAGGAGCCGACGAAGACAGTCACGACGCGTGCCATCTCCAGGAGTAAGGTCACTACCTAGTGTAAGTACAGCTTGTCCCATCTTGCCACATCCAAATTCTCCCCGTAGTCGAACTCCGAAACATATAAGTACCCCACATAATAAAAGTAGACCCAACACACGCCAGTGTTTTTATCAGCCTAGACTACCTGCTCGGTTACCCATACCATAGTGGTGGCGACGGTGGTTGCATTTGATGCTCTGTTACACACACCCATTCCTCAACTCAGTGAACATATTTACATATACCACTTCACACTGTTAGGATTACTCAGTGAACACAAAAGAGTGCTAGTTAGGGCTAGGACTGACAGATATCTCACTATGTCTCGGCGTGCAGGCGTACCGGTGAGCCACCAGGCGAAGTCCCTACAGGCAACTGCAGATGTTCCATTCTTTCTTTCCTCTGGGATTAACCATCACCCCTTGAGTGGCCTCCCTGCCTGTACGGACGCGCAATCTTAGCTTTCTTTATTGGAAGGAAGGTGGTCCCCAGAGATCCCTGACGCAGACAAAATTGCAATTACTCAGCAGAAAACTGCCGGTGATGCCGCGATAGCCGCTCGCCTAGCCAAGGGAAGCATTCAAACTCGCGTTCCTCAACTTTTTTTTATGCACCCGCGTCGGCAGATGCTGTGGCCGACCGCTTAGCCGAGGCAGTCATGAAACCGTCTGAGACGCTCACGTCTTTTGCTCTCAGGTTGGCTGATATGGTCTCGTCCTATGCGGTGTACCACCCAGAGCGGGAGGATTGGGCCACATTTTCGGCTGTGACCAGAATTAAGCGGGCTATGCCGCCGCAGTTCGCAGGCACCCTCACTCGCGAACAGCAATCTTCCATTATTGGTGTCCTCCACGCGGCCATTGACTATGCCCAGCGGCATAGTTGCGATGTGAAAACGGTGTATGCGGGCGGTGCGGACTCGCCCATGGATTTATATCCAGCCACAGCCGCTGTGTCGCACCAGTACCCAGCCGCGGACGCAATTTCCCAATCACCCTCACAATCATATCCAATATCCACATTACATAGACTCCCCAGCTTTTTCTCACCTCGCACTTCGCGGGAGGCAGAGACGAATCCTCGCAATTTGCGAGAAACGGAGGCACGTCCTCGCCATGAGCGAGAGACCGAGGCGCGGCCTCGCGAGGAACACACATACTCTTCTCACAGGGCAGGGGGACACAGAAACATGTGGAAGCGTAACCGGGGCCGTGGTACTCAAAATAGGTGGCGTCCATATTGCACCCATTGCAAGAAGGTGGGACACGCGACCGATGCGTGCTATTTTAGGGCACGGGGTCAGGCAAGCTCGTGTTGCCACACTTGCGTGGGCGCAGGGCGGATCTGGAACACTGATACTAGCATCAGTCAGGAGGCCCAGATGGGTTTCGTGGAGAGTGGCTCGTCAAAAAACGGCCAGAAGCAGGGGAAAGCACACCCCAAGGTGACGGTTGAGCGGAAATCGAGCGTGGAAATTGTTCACGTCCATTTGGCCAGCTCCCATGGCGCTGGTGGTGGTTTGGGGTAGCAGTTACTTTGTTAGAGCCACACGCTACTCGGTCCATTTGTGCTCTCCTAGACACGGGAGCGGCGGTGTCTCTTATTCATAAGAGCATTTTGCCTGCTACCATGGAAGGCTCCCAGGTTGGTATCACTAGAATCATAGTGGCCGACGGTTCAGAGATGCCCAATCTTGGCAAAGTTACTGTTAGGTTTGATCTCACAGGGTTTCCGTTCCAACATTCTTTCTTCATAATCCCTGCTGAGGGTCTTCCTTCTAAGCTCATCCTCGGGTTCGATTTCCTCGCTGCGCACAAGGTGACTTTGACATTCCGTCCATTGACGTTCAAAGTTGAGGGCAAGGATGTTCCAGTAATCCTTGCAGGGACGACCCAGCATTCACCACCGCTCATCGCCGTGTGCGAGGAGCGCCACAGTTATCAGGGGGTAAGTGAAACAGCCACATTCCCGGTTAAGACCACTGAGGCTCATTGGGTACCAGGGTTCTCAGGCGGAACCATAGGGTTAACGCTCGAGAGGGCAGACAAGCTCGCTCCCGCAGGTCAGACCGTCTCGGCGCTGTTTACAGCACGCCCATACGCCGAGGGCGCCAGCCTGCTCGGCCAGGGAGTAGTAGCGCTGCTCAGAGTGGAAGATGGAAAGGCATGGTGCAAAGTTCCATTCCTGAATTTGGGCCCTGATATTCACGAGATCCGCAAAGACCAAGTGGTTGGAGAACTTACTCTCTTAGGGGAGATTGCGCTAGTAGATGATGGAACTAACGTCTCGGTGGGAACGGTGCAGGCGTCTAACGTAGTGGATAGCTCTCGTGGTGATAAGTTACGATTGAAGTAAGGAAAATTTTCCCTAATAAGCATAGCAAGGAAAGTATAGCTCTGGCCTCTTTGGTGGTCAAATATGGCGATGTTTTTGCCTTACCAGGGGATCCACTTACCGTGACGCCTCACTTCTTACACGAGATTCGGACCGTTGGACCGCCGGTCTACCGCAAATCTTACCCCATTCCTGAGAAATATAGGCAAGAGATACGAGAACAAACAGGGGATATGCTTCGTAAGGGGATCATTCACCCATCTCGTTCTCCTTACAATGCTCCTGTCGTTCCAGTTGTTAAGAATGATAAAACCCTTCGTCTTTGTCTTGATTTTCGTGCTCTGAATCGACACGTAGTTGATGATAAGTTCCCTCTTCCCCATATTGACTCGATGCTGCGAAGTCTCGGCTCCAGCGTCATATTCTCACTGCTAGATCTTAAGCAAGGGTATCTCCAAATCCCGCTGCGAGAAAACGGCGTTCTCGGCTCCCGAAGGGCATTACGAGTTTATGTATCTTCCCTTTGGGTTAAAAGACGCTCCATCCTGTTTTCAAAGGGTGATGAACCAGGTGCTAACGGGGCTGTTAGGGGTTAGTGCGATGGTGTACATGGACGATATCATTGTTCTGGGAACATCTTGGGTCGACCACCTCAAGAATCTTGAGGATGTCCTTCGGAGGTTGCAGGAGGCAAACCTCTCATTGAGGCTGGAGAAATGTCATTTCTTTCAGAAGGAGGTCGCTTACCTATGTCATGTTATATCCCAGGACGGGATAAAGCCTCAGCCAGATAAAGTCCGAGCCATCAAAACTTTTCCCCGGCCAGCGCGTCAGAAAGAGCTGCTCTCATTTCTGGGATTAGCGGGATGCTACAAGAAGTTTATTCCTAACTTTGCTGAGATCTCGTTGCCTTTGGTCGATATGACGAAGGGTGACGTAGCTGGGAAGCACAAGAATCGTGAGCTTGGTCCATGGACACCTCCTCAGTTACATGCGTTTGAGTCCCTCAAATCCCATAGTTCCTCCACGGTGGTCCTCCCTTACCCCAATTTTGCGAAACCTTTCTTGCTCACCACTGACGCCAGTGCTTCGGCGATTGGGGGTGTGCTTCAGCAAGAAGACGACGGAGGTAGGAGACGCCCACTCTCCTATTTCAGTCGCACTCTTAGCGAGCACGAGAGACGGTATAGTACCGTTGAGAGAGAAGCGTTAGCGGCGGTGTACGGTCTCACGATTAATCGCCCACTAATCATGGGATATCCGGTGAGACTTTTGAACAATCACAGGCCTTTGGTCTGGCTCTTCACTGCTAAGGGCACGAACACTCGGATTCTCCGGTGGCAAATGACGATCGCCGACTTCGATATTGAAGTAAATTATATCCCAGGGAGACTGAATATTGTCACGGACGCACTCTCTCGGATACGGGGGGCTGACCACCCTATAGATGATTTCATAGTTTCCCAAATATCCACGGGTGGCCGGGGTAACTCAAACTCAAATTCTGAGGAGGATCCCATCACGTGGAACCAGTTAGATATTAGGAAAGAGCAGGATGTTCACCCTGATTGGGGTCGACTTAAAGAGTACCTCCGAGGGGCAATGTCAGGAGCGCCAAAGATTCCGCGCCTAAGAGTGCCGATCGGGGAGTTTCGACTCCTCCCCGACGGACTCCTATATCATGCGCCTAGAAATGCGTACCAGTTGGAGGAAATTCGCCTGGTATGCCCTGAAGGAGCAAAGGCAGCAGCCTTACGTATTGCCCATTGCCTTCCTATGGCGGGCCATGGCGGAGTCCAAGTTACTCTGGAACGGCTACAAAAAATTTGCGCTTTGACCGAAATTGTCGGAGGATGTGAAGGATTTTATAAAGAAATGCAAAATCTGCATCACTTGCAAACCTTCCTATGACCTCCCAGCTCCACTTAGACAGTTTCCCGACGTAAAAACTCCGTTTGAGAGAGTCCATGTTGATCTCATTGGCCCGTTAACCAACACCCTAAATGGTGCGAAGTACATCCTGACAGTAGTCGATGTACTAACCCGCTTCTTAGTCGCCGTGCCCATTAATTCAAAAGAAACGCAGACTGTAGCCCGAGCTTTCCTAAACCACGTCTTGGCCATACATGGCGCTCCGAGGCAGGCGATCTCCGACGGCGGAGGAGAATTCATGAACGAGACGTTCAAAGAGGTGATGGCAATGGCGAACATCAGCCATCATAAGATAACTCCATTTCATCCCTCGAGCAACGGGATCGTTGAGAGGGTAAATGGGACCATTATAAAAATCTTACGGTCCCTAGTCCAGGACAATCAAACAGGCTGGGATCAGATGCTCCCTTTAGCGGTCTTAGCCTACAATTCTGCGTATCATAGAGTCCTGCGGGATTCCCCGCATTTCCTCCTGTTCCACAGGGACCCCGTCCTCCCTATAACTGAGTTCACCAGGCCCAGTGCCCCGTGGTATAATACGGATAATTTAGCGGCCGAAACAATGGCTTTAGCAAACTCATGTTTCGACAGGTGCCAAAAGTTCATCGAGGCTGCCACAATTGAGAGGCACACAAAACGGCCGAGGGCAAGGATAAAGCAGCTCGCCCTTGGTGACAGAGTATACGTCACCGCCAAACCTAGGCAAGGGGTGACAAAGAAGCTCCAGCCATTGTTCCAAGGCCCCTATAGGGTGATCAAACAAGTTAGTGATGTAATCTATTGCATCAAACATCTGCGGTCAGGACGTGAGTTCTGTGTTCACACAGACAGGATTAAGCAGTAGGGCAACCTCTCTGTGTGCGAGAATAAGAACGTAAGGAGAGCGTTCCCCACACATGAGAAGGAACTCCCAGACCTACTAGAGGATAGTGATTGCCTATCTCATTAGTAGCGATTCTACACAAGCTAAGTAGCCTCTCTGTGTGCGAAAACACAAACGCTAGAAGCGCGTTCACCACACGTGAGAAGGAATTCAAACTTACCATCAGTGGTAGAGACTTTTTTTTCTCCCGAACCTACCTTCATTGGTAGCGACCAGGTAACATTTTTCTTTCTTATGTTGTTCATAGCTTTATCCTCCTAATGTTGGAAATTTTCATGATAACAATGTATTCTGTACATATTCATTGTGAGTGTGATCCACTCATAACCCTCCCCCCTCTCCTGTGCAAAGTTTCTGCCGCTGCTAATTTTTACAGATCTGCAAATGACAAGCTTGCAACCATCAGCAAAATGCCCTGTGGCATCATGGCAGTTGGAGTGCCGGCGCGGGGGCTCCGTCACACGTCGGCAGAGGGAACACACGTATGCGCCTAAGTACATCGGAACGACGGGGGACGTGCCATCTCCAGCGTCAAGCGGAAGACGGCCCTCTGCTGCGCGAGGGCAGGAGCCCCTGTACCTGCTCTTTTTCTATTTTTTTTTTTTTTTTCTGTTTTCAATTATATTTGTTGGCTAGTTTTTTGCCGCGGAGGGTTTTTCATCGATGTGATTGTTATTTTTAGGGGGCTCACCTTGGTGTGCTACCTACTGACGCGTAGGCATCGATTTTTCCCTCACGCCGGAGTATTTTTTTTCGGTAGTCGCTGACTTTTGTTGGTGGGGGGAGGGGTGTGGCAAGTTGGGTTTTAGCACGTATCGTAAACAAAGGCCTAGCTTAGCTTGGCGTGGTTTGGCCGGGCCCAAAGCCACCAGTTTTCCAGAGACGTGCCTTTGTTCCGGGTTAACTCCTCCCCATGCAAGGTCACGTGTCTGTAGGCCTAAGGCTGATTGCACACTGATCAAGCAAAAACGCCTTCAAACAAAACATTTTGCTTAAATTTGTTTGAAATGGGCTTTTTACATGATATAAGTACCTATGTCTAGAGTCTATTACACACTGCTCAAACAAAAAACAAAAACAGCATCAAACAGTTTTCAACACATTCAAACAAAATCATTTTGCCAGAAATCTTTTGTATGATTCAGTGTGCCAGGACATCAAGCAAAACTGTATGATCAAGAAGCAAAATGTTTTGTATGACAACATTTTGTTTAGTCAATGTGAATCAGGTGGCAACGCGGTCAAACAGAGGAGCAACATGAGGAGTTGGTTGGGTGGGTTGTTGTGGTTGAGATGGGTTGGAGGTGTCTACTTGAGAAGGCTGGTTGAAAAAAGGTAAGACATCGTTCTCATAAAGAGGGTCTATTGGGGTATCTGCATTAGGATTAGTTTTGTCAGGATTATTTAACTGGTCATTGGTTAACTGTTTAGAGGTATTGTCAACCTGTGGATATAGGTAAAAATGGTCTGTTTTGTCATTGCCAATTAAGTCTTCTGTGTGTATTTCCTCTTTGTCACTGGATATGTCATGTTGTTGTTTTTTTCTCTAGACTTTGAGAAGACGCTATGTAAGCTTTGTTTAATTTTGGATCTGGTGGCAAAGGCCATGTTGTTAAGTCATGTATTAGTTAATAGTTAGTATGTATTAGTTAATAGTTAGGTTTGATTTGTAATCTAAGAAAAAAGAGCTGTTAAAATATGAATAATAGGTATATAGTAACTAAGGGTAATATGTTATGCTTAGATATGGGAGGGGGAATATAGTATGTCAACGGTTATACAGTATAATGGGATTACATATGTAAAATCATAAAAATATGTATATACATATAATAATAATAAAATGTCATAAAAAATTTACAGCAGTAAAATAGGTTACATTGATAAAAATGTATAAGTTCTATGTAAATATTGAATTTTAAACATATAAGGGCTATTTGTTTAGACAAGAATTACTTAACTAGAAGAATGCATATGAATGTGATATTATGTAATAGTCAAATCTAGTAAGCCCTAGAATGGTAACCCTCGATTTCAGAAACGTGAAAGGTAACCCCGGGAGAATTTCTCCCGATAATTAAATAATTGAAATAAGATACTTATCCTGGTAATTATTTTATTTGAAAAACATACAAAGAAAATACATCTTGTACTCTATTATTGAGCATAATATAAATGATATTATCCTTTAAATTATATATATTTTTTTTTAATTTCAAAAACAAACTAAAAAAGATACTTTTTTTTTTGGTGGAACTTAATAATTAATTTGACAAAAAAAATCATACAGGCCAGATTGTTTTTTTCTGGTGTAGTAGTGTTCTTGGGTCATGGGACTACGCCCTGGCTGAGTCCCATCCCTCTAGCTTGTCTACAATCTGTATGGGAGACGGACAAAAAAGGGTAAATTTTTCAGTACGTACCAAATAATTTTTTTTTTATTATTTATTCTTTCAACACTTGCAGTATGGCAAATTATGCTTCAAATGACTCAAAGTACATCACTGAAACACATACAGTACTATACATACACTCAGATACAGTCACCACAGACAGGATACAGATGGCGAGGACACATGGGCCTGACGCACTTGTTGCACCTGTGACGCGTCTTCCTGTCCGACTTGACCGGGCACTCACAACAGCGCACCAATGCACCACTGCTGTCTGAGAAAGATGTCCCTGGTGATCCTGCAGCACTGCCTGGTGAGGGTACATTGCAGACAGTGGTGATCAAGGACTGCAGGGATCGAGGCAAGGGTAAAAGCAGCCGTGACGTGGCCCATGGAGTGATTAGTGCCTTCCCGACCTGCAGCATGAACTTCTTGCGTGACATGATTTTTCTGTTGCCCCCTCTTTCCATATTCTCCTTGTATATAATGTAAGAGTTCACATTGGCAGCATTCAGCATTCCATAGAAGATACAGAGTGGCCAACGTCTTGTTTTGCGCGAACAGGAACTCAGGGAACACATTTGATCAAAAGTATCAACTCCTCCTTTCGTTGAATTGTAGAAGTCAATAATCTCCGGCTTTCCTTTAGTGCCAATGTTGGGCTGAGAGTGCTGAGATGACAGGAGCAACACTAGTTTCTTTGTTGTTTTGGATGTATCAGACACATATGACACCAGAGTCATTTCCTTTGTGTACAGGAAGGCACTTGATCCCCGCTTTCTTGTACCTTTCTCCTTCATCTCCTTCGGTATCTCCTTCTTGTTGGCGCGCACTGTGCCAACAAGAGTCATGTCACAGTTATTTAGGAGATCTGATACCAGGGGAACAGAGGTGAACCAGTTGTCAGTCGTGACGTTCCGGTGTGTTCCATGGCAGGGCCTCGTCAGCTCTCGGGTAAAGTGATGGCCGAGTGTAAGGTTGCCCCTTGGTTGAGTCCCCTGCTTCCCCAAGTAAGGGATGCCACCAAGTAAGTAACTGGACTCACTATCATTGATGAGAACGAGCTTGAGGCCATACTTGGCCGGCTTGTTAGGGATATACATACGGAAGGGACAGCGGCCTCTGAATCCCAGTAGCTGTTCATCAACAGTGAGGTTTTCATGGGGGACATACAGTTTGCCACATTTTTCAATAAAAATGTCCCATATTTCCCTCACAGCAGCAAACTTGTCATCCTCTCGCCGAGCCTGTCGTGTTTCTGGGTCGTCGAATCTAAGACACCGAATAAGGAACCTGAACCGAGCCTCGGACATTGCCACACGGTATAGAGCACAACCTGTATCCAAGCTCCACATTTCACTGGTGGGGATGTGTTCATCGTTCTTCTGGCCACTGATGACTAGTACACCCAGCAGTGCTTTGACTTCTAATGGCACAGTGGGAGCAAAAGTGGCTGATCTTACTTTATATTTGGAGGCAACTGTAGCAATGGTCTTGTTAGTCCAAGTCACAATAATTTGGATGATATCATCATTGAAATATAAACTGAAAGCTTCCCCAGGTGACACTGCATTCCTTGCCGCCCCTGGAGTTGGGCCAGGAGTAAAGGCACTCATGATGTTCCTTGTGGAAGTCCTTGCTCTAGCTGGGATCTGCGGCTGACAACTCCACCTAAAGTTACTAGGGGTGGCAATCGTTGTAGTGTTGAACGTGACCACGGGCGGAATATCACGCTGGTGTCTTCCCCCATCAGTAGCAGGAGGACTAGCTGAAGTAGAAGCAGTAGGTGCTTGGGACGTGGCACGATCGGTAGGAATTGGGGATAGGGAACGGTCAGCAGAGGTTGATGGGGTACTGAAGTCAGGACGGGTAGC
Source organism: Oratosquilla oratoria (assembly GCF_046742065.1). Taxonomy (NCBI): domain Eukaryota; kingdom Metazoa; phylum Arthropoda; class Malacostraca; order Stomatopoda; family Squillidae; genus Oratosquilla; species Oratosquilla oratoria. Next base: position 2,000,045 of record NC_134813.1, read on the forward strand.
CTGGCGTTTGGCTGGTGTGGAGGATAACCTTTTCCCCCTTTTCTTCTTCTCCTTGCTCCAGTCTTCTTCATCATAACTCTCATCACCACCTTCTCCTGGTTTAAGAACATATTCTTTGTCTTCATCACTATGATATAATAGGTCCACTTCAAGTTCATCAATTTCACTCTTATCACTTTCAGAACCACTTTTATCTCCACAAATATCTGATAGAGTCCCAGTTGTGTTCATAATCTCAGCCAGTTCTTCATCTGTGTATCGCTTTTTGCGGGACATGGCTTATTCTTTATAATTCACTCAATTTATTCAGTAAATCTTGCCTGAAAAGAAAAAAAAATTATGTAAGGGTTTACAAAATAATACAATAATAGTAACAATGGGAGATTTTCACCCAGGCTGTACAACTTACGGTAACAGTAAGTCTGGGAGAAATTCTCCCTAAATGCAGTCTATGGAAAAAAACCAGTGAGAGAGCCGGACAGCACACCCTCCACCAACCAAGTCAGACAAGGCCATGAAGGTACTGAGACCGCCAACCCATTCCCACCATGCCTTGTGGGTGAATTGCATAATCTCCAAATTCACTAGGGAGAAAATCACCCCAGGTTACCATTGTGATATTATGTAATAGTCAAATCTAGTAAGGTTATTGCATATCTACAAATATGAAATTGTATTAGGAATATGTGAAATTTTGTATTTGATAAGTTGTAGTGGTTGAAAATTAGAATTTACAAAATGTTTGAAGCATGTTATCTTCTTTCAGCCAATTAATGTTACGACTGTTTGGTGAGTGACATATAGTGTAAACACAAATTATGTCACTGGAAAAAAAATTGCATATGAACATAATAGTATGTATGCAAAATAGTGGAATAGTGAAATCTAGAAAAAATTATTCATATGATGAATATAATTATTAAAATGAATTTGTTTTAATTATATATATAGTATTTAACACTGTTAAATGTTTAAATGGTATTCGTAATAGTCTTACTTGGAATATTATTTGTTAATTGGACACTGCACTCGTAAAATGTAGACAAGATTGTAGTTATCGCCAGTTGGGGCTGTGGCTGGGCGTAGACTTCTTTGTAGTTACGCGTTGAGAGAGGCGTGCGTCACCATAATACGTGACCATAGTAATAGGTACTGGGTTGAGTGGTGTGTGTAGGTTTACTTCTAGATGAGGGTAGTGCCTCGTTGATATTCTCGTAAAAAAAAGGAGAAGCAGTATCAGCGATTCAGGAATGGATAGGTAAGGTAATAGTAGTAATGATACTATTACGTATTTGAAAAAGGTGTTGGTTGGGTTACCTTATTTAGAGGCTGGTAGTTATTGTTGAGTCGGCGGCGATAACGTAGGTGTTGTGCAGGGTGTGGTTTTGCTGCCACCAGGTGGTGAGAAATTTTCACCACCGCTTCTTTTGGAGGAACACAATTGGTGCAGAGGGGTGCGCAGGATGAGTCCTCGATAGTCTTTTTTCTGGTAGTTAGTTTGTTTCTTTGGAGACGTGGGCGCGGTCACCGCTTGCCACCAGTAATAATGTATCGTTCACTAGGTACGGGGAACTGGTATTTGTAAATTCGTATTAAGTTTATACCATTTTATTCAAAGCTTTCAGGTTTTCCAGTTATAGTATATACACTGTCAACTGTTAAACAGAACGATACATTAATGGATTACATTGGTAACTGTTTATCACACCACTTCTTGTTGCACAACACCCGTCATCGTCCCAACTCCAGCTCTCCGGCCACCTACCCTGGTGGTCATTCGCCGGAAGTGACAATCTCAGCACTTATGACGCGTCATGCTCGCATAATCTTTAGAGTTTTATTTGAGCAACATCACGGTCATCTCCTAAGGTTAGTATCCTGGGATTACAGGGTGTGATTTACTTAATAACTAAATATGTATATATATATATATCCAGGGGGGATCGTCAATATACTTAATTTGTGTTTTGTGTTTGTTTGGTTACTCGGATGTTCATGTGCGTTCGTATGTCTGTTTGGTGGTCGAGTTGTTGTTGCGAACCCGATGTTGCTGACTTGGTTCTTAGTCAGCTAGAAGGGCCGGACATTGAGTGAGTGAGTGAGTGAGGGAGTGAGTGAGCGGTGTGAGCGAGTGATATTACTCATCATGTATATGGTGGCGTATACACCGACAACTATCGATATATGTATATAAATATGCATATATACAGTATATATATATATATATATATATATATATATATATATATATACATAGACATATATACAGACATTACAGAATTGAATAGACACCAAGATAAATAGTTTAATTTATTAAACAAGCGATTGATACAATTGAAGTGCTTATAAATGGCCACAGTGTGAATAACTAATACTTGGTTGACATCCCCTTTGCTTTTTTCAATGCAAGGATCCTTTTAGTCATGCTAGTGATTAGTTCCCGAATATCATCTTGAGGGATTTCTTACCATGTTTCCCGTAGTAATCCTGAGAGTTCGGGCTTTGAAGATGGCTTCCTGTTCTTTTTGCGAAGTCGTCGCTCTAATATGCCCCAGAGGTGTTCAATTCGGTTCATATCCGGGGACTGACTTGGCCATAGAAGTTTCCTGATCCCAATTTGGCTCAACCAATTTTGTGTTGCTTGAGCAGTGTGACAAGGAGCTACATCTTCCATAAATAGGAAGACATTTTACTCATTCTACAACTGGAGAACATTGGAATGAGTCCTTCCTTTAATATAGAAACATATTTGCCTGAATTGATGTTTCCTTGACACTCCACAAGCTCTGATCGACCATCACTCCAAATTGCACCCCACACCACTATTGAAATGTCCCCATGTTTCACTGTTGACTGCAATCTTTTGGGGTCAAACTCTTGACTACAGAGTCTCCAGACCCACACTCTTCCGCTGTCAGAAAATAATGCAAATAGTGACTCATTAGAGAAAATGACAGTGCTCCAAAAGGCCACAGGTCTCTCCACCATCTTAATAGTCCAATCCTTTCTGCTCTTGATATTAGCTGGACGAAGGAGAAGTCTCCTTCTTGCAGCTTTGCCATAGCAACCCACCTTGTGGAGAAATCTGACAGCTGTTATGGGACTGACATCAGCTTGTGCTGCTATGTCAGAGGCTTTGCAACGAGAATCCTCTTCGACATTTCTTTTGAAAAGATGCAAGGTTCATTCTAAGGGTCCGGGACGACCTGAATGAGGTTTTCTGCCCTTCTTGCCCTCTATTGATCACTCTATTAACAGTAGAAAGGGGTATTGACAGATTTTCAGATATTTTGCGTTGACTAAGTCCACCTTCATATTGACCCACAATACGACCTCGCTGAAATTCAGATAGGTCTACTGCTCCTTTGGTTCGTGGCATGCTTGATTAATCTTTTATGTAATCTAGAACATAAATCTAAGTAAATATAACACATATGGTAAATTTGAATAACATTAAACATTAAATAAGAGCAGAAATGCATTTTTCTTGGAGTCTCTTCAATTCTGTCATGTCTGTATATGTATGTATGTATGTATGTATGTATGTATGTATGTATGTATACATATATATATATATACGTATACATATATATATACATATGTATATATATATATACATATGTACATACATATATGTATACACACACACACACATATATATATACATGTATATATATATATATTATATATATATATATATATATGGTGTATCCCCTTCATTTGGTGGTTCTTAAAGAATGTTCACAATGTTTATATTTTCTTTATTGGTTCACACTTTCTTCCATGGTTGTACACTAAGTCAATCACCTCCTAGTTCTATATCACAATTACACATGATTATTACTTGGTACGTCTCATCGGACCGACTCCCCTCCGAGCTCCGTGCATTGCCTTAAGAAGGCCGGAAACTCGTTTTATGAGGTGCCACGCTCGTATAAACTTAAGAGTTTATGCGAGCGAGATTTAGTTCGTCACTTCTTAATATAATTTACATAAATAGTTTATAATTTAGTCTGACAGCCAGACTATAATATATATCCAGGGGAGGTTCGTCAGTATACGTAATAATGTGTTTATTACTGTGTGGTTATTTGTGTGATCGCGTGTGTTCGTGTGTGCATGTCGTCTGGTGGCGCGGTAGGAACTGCTGTAGTCAGCAGATTGCTTAGTCAGCTAGAGTGGTGCTTGACCGTCGGCGGACAGTGAGTGAGTGAGTGAGTGTGTGAGGGAGTGAGTGGGTTATATGACTGGGCGATACTACTCGTCATGTATATGAGGCGTATACATATCGCTCTCCCCCTGGGGTTAGGTGGCTCCCGGCACCTAAGGTTACATGGTTAACAAAAATCTATACCTACGGTTATACAGTGAAAAAAATTTCAGAGACACAAAATCCTGGTTGGTTAAATGTGAAGATGGGGGGGGGGGTGCTGAAGTGAATCTGAGGTCCCAAAGGGGCATCTTGAACTGCTGGTATGGGTATGTGATGTTGTGTCTCAGAAGAGTAACGTTGTGTCTCACCAGATTACATGTTATATCCATTATTATATGAAGGTTACACTATATATATTTGATATCACTGTTGAAATCAGTTTCCAAATGTTATGGCGTTCATGTGTTTTATCACTATCACTGTAGGGAGTGTCATTTTCTAAACACTGTTCTATGGTCAGTTTGGTGTGTCACTTAGCACTTGTTTTATTTCATAGTATGTATATAGTTTCTCGTAAGAATTATTATGTTATTTAAGATATTGGGTGAGACACAAGAATAAACTTAATCTATGTTTACAGTAAATCGGGAATGGGGGTTGAAAGGTTTTGGAAGGTGTTACTTCGTGCAAAAGAATTTGGTTAATACCACAACAATGGAGGTCGAAGGAGTCCATGTCAAGAGTAGTCGATTTATTCAGTAGGTGTACCATGTCTATTTTACTTGGAAGGATGGTAGCGGGGACCTTAGGTATGGATGGGTAGGGGTAGATTTCCGAAGGGGAGAATCTCTTGATCGGGTCTATAGGTATGTTGCTAAGAATTTTTTTTTGAAAGATAGTTGATGTTTAAGGTGGGTAATTAATGAGGATGAAGGTTATGTCTCAGTGAATGAAGAATATGTTTATCTGACTCTCGTTAAGGTTATATTGGTCGGAAGGAAGTGGAGAAGTTTCATTAGATATGTGGAAAGGAGTTCTTATTGGAAATGGGCCATTTTAACCTCCACTGATAGATACATGACGTCCTGCATCTTCAGGGGCGAGAGCTAGAGTGCATGTTTAGTTGCGTCGACGCAGAGTCATGGGATGAGACTTGCGTTTGGGTGAGTTATGTGTGGTCGTGGTAGGTGGGTTGTTGGTGGGAAGTGGGATTGGGTCGAGGTTGAGTTTGACCTTTCTCAGTTTCTCTCCATGTATGGTCACGGTTGTGTGATTGGAAGGATCCGTTAGTAGAAAAACATTGTTAGGGAATGAGCTTGTGACTGTGAAGGGACCTAAGAACTTGGGTCTGAGTTTGTTAGTCCTGGTTGAGTCTTTGACCATGACAGTGTCACCAAGCGTTATGTCAAGTGGAGTTGACCGTTTGTGTTTTGTCTTTGTCTTTTCTTGGGCTTCTTTGAGGTTTTCCCTGACTTGTTTGTAAATGGTTTGCATACCTCTTTTGATGCAGTGTGTGAGGTTGTCTAGGTTGTATAAGGGGTTGGGGGTTGGTTGGTTGAAGATTTGGTAGGGTAGGCGCATTGGCTGGCCAAAAATGATCTCATGTGGGGACATCTTTGTTGCGGAATTGACTGTGCTGTTGATACTGGCTTGTATCTGTGGTAGCCAATCTTCCCAACTGTCCATGAGGTCGCTGACTAAGGGTCTGAGCACCTCTAGGACTTTGCGATTTGTTCGCTCAGTCAGACCATTTCCCTGTGGGTGGTATGCAGTGGCAAATGTTTGGTCAATGTTGTAGAGGTGTGCTATTTCGCGCATCACCTCATTTTTAAATTCTGATCCATTGTCAGATAACATTGTGTGTGGTATGTTGTATCTACAAAAGATATTGTTAACTAGGGCTTTGGCTACAGTCTCTGCTGTTTTGTCTTGGAGTGGTATTAGGATTGTGTATTTAGAGAAATATTCTACTGCTGTGAGTATATAATTGGAACCTTGATGGCTGGTTGGCATTTTGAACAGATCAATGCCAAGTGTTTCCCATGGCTCAGCAGGGAGTGGGATATCTTTTATGTGGAGTTGTTTGGGGTCAGGGCCTCTGAATTGGTTGCAAGTGACACAAAAGTCAATATGCGTGGTTATGTCTCTTTTCATGTTTTGCCAGTAATATGAGTGCCTAGCAGTGTTTAGTGTCTTATCTCTGCCTGAGTGGCCTCCCATTGCACTGTCGTGCAATATGTGTAGGACCTTGGGGACTAGGGCTCTGGGGATAACAGTAACCTCTCTGGTGTTAGTGGTTCTCCTTATGACTCCGTCGACCAGTTTGAGTTCCTCAATAGGGACAGGTGGTCGGGAGTGTAAGGGGGTTTGTGAAAGGAGATGTTGTTTTATTGGAGACCATATAGGGTCTCTTTCAGTTTCATCTCTGAGTTCTAGCATAGGTATGCATGTGGTTTGGGTTATGGGGGTGATGTGAGTTTGTCTGCTCAAGCAGTCTGCCACTACGTTAGCTTTCCCAGCTAAGTATACGATCTTGGGATCGTAATCAAGGAGAGTTGCTTTCCATCTAGCAACTCTCCCATGTAAGTCTTTGGAGTTAAAGAGATAGACTAGGGGTTGGTGATCAGTGAATATTGTTATCTTGTAACCTAGGATAAGAAACTTAAAATGTTTCAGACTCCATATGAGGGCTAGGCCTTCTTTGTGTGTAGTTGAATAGTTACTTTCAGGTTTATTGAGTACTCTACTTGCGTAGGCTATGGGGTGCTCTTTGCCATTTTCATCTTTCTGTTGTAGGACTGCGCCTATTCCTTTAGAGGAGGCGTCTGTGTAAAGAAATAATTCTTTCTTCATGTCAGGGAAGGCTAGTACAGGTGCTGTGGTCAGAGAGTGTTTCAGTGTGTCGAAACTTTGTTGTTCTGTTTCTGACCATTGAAATGGTTCGCCTTTCCTTGTGAATTTGGTTAGGGGGGAAGCTATGTGTGCAAAATTGTAGATGAAATGTCTATAGTATGAGGCTAGCCCTATGAAACTTCGCGTTTCATTTGCGTTTCTGGGGGTTGGGAAATTGTTTATTGTATCTATTTTATCTGTGGTGGTATGGATGCCTTGGCTATCTACCTTATGGCCTAGGAAGGTGAGTTCCGTCTGTAGGAATTTACACTTTCCTAGTTGGACTTTCAACCCTGTGTTTTTGAGTCTTTTTAGGACAATTTCTAGTTTGTGAAGGTGGTCAGTTTGTGTAGGACTATAGATTATGAGGTCGTCTAAGTAGACGAATAATGAGACTCCTATCATGTCACTGAAAATGCGGGTCATCAACCTTTGTTGGGTTGAGGGGGCATTCTTGAGGCCAAAGGGCATACGTTCAAATTGATAATGTCCTTTGTCAGTGGAGAATGCAGTTACGGGTTTAGATTCATTTGTTAATTCCACTTGCCAGAAGGCAGACTTAAGGTCGATAGTGGAAAATACTGTGTTCCCGTTGCCAATGCATTGTAGTACATCTTGCATGGCAGGGAGGGGGTGTGGGTCAGATTGAGTGACATTGTTTACCTTTCTAAAGTCCACAACAGGGCGTAAGGTTCCGTCTTTCTTAGGGATCAGGAAGAGGGGACTGTTCCAGGGACTGTCTGAGTGGGAAATTACGCCTTGGTGTATCATCTCTTGTACACTGTTATTGACTTGGGATTTCCTACTGTGAGGTATGCGGTAAGCGGGAGTGTAGGAAGGGGGGGGTGTTAGGGGGAATTTGGATGTGATGTTTGATTATATCACATTTGCCTAGTGGTTCACCTTCTAAGGCGATAGCTGATCTATTCCTTTGTAGGAGGGCCATTAGCTTGTGTAGAATATCTCTGTTGGCTGATGTTGTGATTTGGTCTGGATGGATAGGGGTGAGGGGTTGTGGTGGTCTTACCGTGTTGATGTGTTGTGGGAGTGGTTCCTGTATTGGGGAATTATGGAGCTGGACTGAACAAATGTTTGTGTTCTTCCTGATTTTGCGATGTTGCACAGTGGCACTGAATACTGCTCACACAAGGATCGGATCCTGATGGAAAGGGGATTTAGGTTGGAGTTGGTGAAGTGCTCGTGTTGTTTGATGGTCTCCTTGCAGGGATGTCGAGGGATACGGAGCACTTTGGCGACGTATCGGAGTGCAAGGAGTTCGCGCCTGTAGTGGAAGGGGGGTACGTTTGCTTCAACCTCCAGCCTCTCGATCCTTGTGCAGCGTAATGCTCCAAGTGCTATTCTTAGGCCTTTGTTTTGGATGATGTTCAGGGGTTGTAACGTGGTTGGTGTTGCCGAACCATATATCTGACACCCATAGTCTAGTTTAGATCTAATCAGGGACTTATAAATCATTAGCAGGGATTTCCTATCTGCTCCCCAATTTGTGCCCGTTAGTTTACGTAGCAAATTAATTCTTTTGTTGCACGCATCAACTAGGTATTTTACATGGGACTTCCAGTCTAGCCTGGAGTCCAGTTTCAGGCCAAGGAAAAAGGTTGAGTTTTGTACTGGAATGGGGTTACCATGTAATTGCAGATTTATTTCTGCCTGGGCTCTGCGTGAAAATACAATGCCAGATTCCGACGTCGTCAGCGTATAATGAGTATTTAAGGTTCCGAGGTGGAGCGGGTAGAATATCGTTTATCAGCAACATAAATAATGTGGGACTTAACACACTTCCCTGTGGTACGCCATTTTCTTGTGTGCGTACTGTTGAATAGAAATTTTGATTTTTGACCGAGAATGTACGGTCTTTTAGAAAATTTTGAATGAAAATAGGGAGATTCCCTCTAAGGCCAAGTGCATAGAGTTTTTCGAGGATACCACGTCGCCATGCCATGTCGTAGGCTCTTTCTAAATCTAAAAAGCAAGCAACAAGATATTCTTTCCTCCCGAAGGAGGAGAGGATATCTTGTTCTAAGTTGACCAAATGGTCAAGACTACTTCTATTTTTCCTGAAACCACATTGGGCAGGAACTATTACATTTTGAGACTCTAGGATGAATTTTAATCTGTTATTGGCCATACGTTCTAATACTTTGCATAAGCAGTTGGTAAGCGCTATAGGGCGATAAGAGGAAGGACTCTTTGGGTCCTTCCCCTTTTTGAGAATAGGTATGATGTGGGCATGTCTCCATGTTTTGGGGAATTCTTGACTAATCCAAATTGCGTTGTATATTTCTAGTAATTTTTTCAGTGAAATTGAATTCAAATGTTGCAGCATCTCATACCTAATCCCATCTGGGCCAGCAGAGGTTCCTCTACACGAGCTTAAGGCTTGTTCAAGCTCGTGTAGTTGGAAGGGGGTGTTATAATCGTGGTGTGTCTGTGTATGGAAGATCAGAGGTTCTGCTTCCCGTCTTTGTTTGTGTTGTAAAAAGGTTGGTGAATAGTTATTTGTGTTGCTTGTTTGCGTAAATGTGTCTGCGATTGTGTTTGTGATGTCCAGGGGAGCATCTACAAACGTGTTTCCAATGGTTAGGGTCTTAATGTTTGGTGTGTATTTGCCGTCGATTTTACGGACGGCTGACCAGATTTGTGATAGAGGAGTGTTTGCGTTTATTGTGGAGATGTAATCATGACAAGACTTTCGTTTGGCATGTTTTATTGTTCTACGGGCCTCTGCTTGCGTCTTTTTAAAAGTAATAAAATTTGGTGCAATGGGGTTATTTTTAAAAGTTCGGTAAGCCCTGTTCCGCTTGCAAAGTGCTTTTCTGCAGTCTGATGTCCACCAGGGAACTCTATGCTCGTGAAATACCGAGGTTTTTGGTATATGCTTAATAGCTGAATTCAAAATTGAGTTTGATAAATTTAATATTTTGTCATCCATATTATCCCCTGTGATGTTGACGTTGGTGGTTGTGCGATACATTTCCCAGTTGGCTTTTTTGATGTTAAATTTGGGACAGGGAGGGGGTGGGTTGTCTCCGTAGGCTGGAGGAGCCGTAGCGTGGTCACTCCCTATTTTTAATATTACTGGGAAATGATCGCTGAGCATGGTGTCATCATGCGTATTCCATTGCGTGTTGTCAGACAACGCAGGAGATGATATGGATAAATCTATACATGAAAATGAACCCCTAGTATTGTCTACTCGAGTGGGACTGCCAGTGTTTAGGAGGACCAGGTTGTTAGTGTTGAGCACTTCTTCCATCTGCTCCCCTGGACGAGAGGTTTTGTTGCTACCCCACATGCGATGGTGGGAGTTGAAGTCTCCCACTATCAGTTTGTGGTAGGGTAGTTGTTTTATTAGCTCGTTTAATTCCTCTAGTGGGAAACGAGGGTCGGGAGGTAGATAAAGGGAGCAGATGGTTACGAGTTTGTTGTGTAGCTTTGTTTTTATAGCGACTGCTTCTAAGGTGGTGGCCAGTGGTAATTCCACTTGGGGAAGGCAGTCGCTGACTGCTATTGCGACCCCCCCTCCAGGCGCCAACCTGTCCTTCCTGTAGGTGGTATAGTTCTTAAGTCTGAACTGAACACTGGAGTCAAGGTGAGTCTCTTGTAGACATATAACTGAGGGGTTGTTGAGAGAGTTAAAAATTGTTAAGTCATTTAATTTACTTCTAACACCTCGGCAATTCCACTGGATTATTTTAATTTTTTTTTTTTTTTTTTTTTTTTTTTTTTTTTTTTTTTTTTTTTTTTTTTTTTTTTTTTTTTATCTGCTTCGGTTTCTTCCTTTCTTGGCCTTATTGGGAGAAGTGTGTTTAGCCCCGGATGAACGGTCTGGGCTAGTAATTGGACTTAAGTCGTTTTTGGGAAACGGAGATCTCCATATTTACATCCACTTCAGTACGTGTGGGCACATTTGGAAGGCTCTGGGATGGTCGGGGAAGGAAGGTGCGAGTGAGTTTGCCTGTTACTTTGGCGGTGTTCTTTGTCCTTGTAGTGCTTGCTCTCTGTTTGCGTTTCAATGGTTCTATAGGTTTTCTTTACTGCCGAAGCATAGGAAGTTGCTCCGGACGTACTAGTTGGGGTGACTAGTCTTTCCATCACACGCTTCCTTGCTTCGTAATAGGATATGCCACAAGTTGCTTTTTCGGTACAAATTTGTTTTTCTATATTGAAGGTTGGACAGTCTCGGGAGGTGGATGCATGGTTATTATTGGAGGGGCAGTTAACACATTGAAACACCTTGGCAGAGCAAGCATCCATGGGATGTTCGCCTGCACACTTACCGCATACGACTGTTTGTTTGCTGCAGAATTTGGCTAGGTGACCATATTTGAAGCATTTATTGCAGCGCAAAGGGTTGGGGACATATGGTCGTGTTGGGACATGGATATATCCAATTTTGACATGATCAGGGAGGGTTGTGGAATTGAACGTGAGGATTATGAGAGGCGTGTTCACTCGCATGTTCTTTTCCCGGTCCAGTCGCGTGATAAACTTAACATCTAGAATGCCTTCAGATTTCATCTCTTCAAGGATGTCACACTCGTCCATGGTCATCAAATCTCTGCAGTGGATTACTCCTCTGCAGGAGTTGAGTGACCTAGGGAGGGATGCAACAACATCGAAGGAATGAAATTTCCTGGCCTTGAGCAAATCGCGAGTAGCTTTTCCAGAGTTGGTGGTGATTTGGAGGTCTCCGCTTCTAAGTTTTTTAACTTGATTTATATCGTCAGTGAATTGAGATAGACATTTCTTAAGCATAAAAGGATTGAGGTCAGCTAATCGGGTTTGGTCGGAATGTAGAAACACATGTCTAGCCTTGTCCGGGTCGATATTAGGGTCGTCAGGGGAAGTCTTCCTAGTTTGCAGGGATGGAGTTGAGGACTCCATCCTGCGCGTTGGGGTGGGGGGACGAGCCCCCTGGTACACAGAAAAATGTGCTCAGCAGAGCAAAATATAATATAACGGGGGTCACACAGCTTCCTTTGGCGACTGGTCAGTGTAGACCCCGTACCCACTTTGTGCCCAGTGGGTACGGGGTCTACACTACTTCTAAACTACGACCGAATTTACTAGATTTCGCCGGGCCGGACGACGAAGAAGTCTCACGAGCCAGCAAGAGCTCGTGGGGATCCCGGAGAGCTACGAAATGACGAGAAAATGGTATAAGGTCAAAGTGCTGGGAAATGCCCAGAAGTGGGTGGCAGTGTTAACTACCAACAAGGCTATCCAACGTAAAGTTGGATTGCGTGAACAAGTTAACTCTAGAGAGTAGCCTTAGCGAGTATAACTATGCTCGTGCAAATACGGACTGTCTGCTGCTAAGAGCTGCCGACGTCTGTGTCCAGTGTGTTTTTTTTTTTTTTTTTTTTTTTTGGATCTTTAAGGCTATCGACCTATAATGAGGTCATTAAGCCCGGTGTGAACCTGCGATCCTTTTTATTCTACCATTATAATTTCCACAATATTCCTGTAGTGCGCAAATAAAATATTACTTTGTCAATAAGTAAACGGTCGTCGGTCAAAAGATTTGTGGTGCTTAGCTGAATTTTCTTAAGTTTGCAGTGTTGTATAAGCGTTTGGCGCTGTGTGTTGTATCTGGAGCAGTGTAGGAGTATGTGTCTTATGGATAGTGTAGTGTTGCAGGTGTTGCATTGGGGAGGAAATACGCCGTTAATGTGTGGGCTTAGGTGGGTGAGGCGGGTCGAGTTCATCCTCAGTCTTGCTATGGCGATTTCCTCCTGTCTGTTATTTCTGTATGATGTCGACCAATCTGTTATGTGTTCCTTTTGTTTGTGCGAGATGTCAAGGTTGTTCCACTGGAGTTGCCAGTGGGTGTGTAATTGTTTTCTTAATATAGAATTGAAGGTTCCTATGTCCAGGGGTATGTCTGTAATAGAGTCTTTTTCTAAGGCAGTTTTGGCTAAGGTGTCCGCTTTCTCATTCCCGAAGATCCCAATGTGACTGGGAACCCATGAGAGAGTAATGGACTTGTTAGTTATCGACTATGTGCTAATGATTTTGCCCAAGAGGAAGTTCTCCATATGGTTACCTGACTTAATTGACTGAAGTGCACTTAGTGAATCTGTGAATATGACGAAATTACTATGTGTGTCAGATTGAGCATATTCTAAAGCTTGATATATACCGTAGAGTTCGGCGATATATATGCTCGTATGGTCCGGCAATCTGAACATCATCCGGGTTTTGTTGCAGTATAACCCTGTCCCAGTTTTGGGGCCGCACTTGGAGCCATCAGTGTACAGTGCCCTGTGGTCATTGTACTTATGGATGGTCTCGAGGGTCTTCTGTCTCAGTTGTTCTGTGGAAGACGTCTTTTTCTTGAGGTCTTGATTGATGTTGACCTTCGGGGCGATGTTTTTCCACGGTGGTAAGTGGGTGGCTTCCATCTGTTCTATTGACCACAGTGGCACTGAATACTGCTCACACAAGGATCGGATCCTGATGGAAAGGGGATTTAGGCTGGAGTTGGTGAAGTGCTCGTGTTGGTCGATTGTTTCCTTGCAGGGATGTCTAGGGATACGGTGCACTTTGGCAACGTATCGGAGTGCAAGGAGTTCGCGCCTGTAGTGGAGGGGGGGTACGTTTGCTTCGACCTCCAGCCTCTCGATCCTTGTGCAGCGTAATGCTCCAAGTGCTATTCTTAGGCCTTTGTTTTGGATGATGTTCAGGGGTTGTAACGTGGTTGGTGTTGCCGAACCATATATCTGACACCCATAGTCTAGTTTAGATCTAATCAGGGACTTATAAATCATTAGCAGGGATTTCCTATCTGCTCCCCAATTTGTGCCCGTTAGTTTACGTAGCAAATTAATTCTCTTGTTGCACGCATCAACTAGGTATTTTACATGGGCCTTCCAGTTTAGTCTGGAGTCCAGTTTCAGGCCAAGGAAAAAGGTTGAGTTTTGTACTGGAATGGGGTTACCATGTAATTGCAGATTTATTTCTGCCTGGGCTCTGCGTGAAAATACAATTACTGTTGACTTTAATTCCGAAAACTTAAATCCCCATTTGTCAGACCAGTCCTGGAGCGAGTCCAGGGCCAGTTGTACGCGAGAGCCGGAAAACTTGGCGTTCGGTGAGGAATGCCAGATTCCGACGTCGTCAGCGTATAATGAGTATTTAAGGTTCCGAGGTGGAGCGGGTAGAATATCGTTTATCAGCAACATAAATAATGTGGGACTTAACACACTTCCCTGTGGTACGCCATTTTCTTGTGTGCGTACTGTTGAATAGAAATTTTGATTTTTGACCGAGAATGTACGGTCTTTTAGAAAATTTTGAATGAAAATAGGGAGATTCCCTCTAAGGCCAAGGGCATAGAGTTTTTCGAGGATACAACGTCGCCATGCCATGTCGTAGGCTCTTTCTAAATCTAAAAAACAAGCAACAAGATATTCTTTCCTCTCGAAGGAGGAGAGGATATCTTGTTCTAAGTTGACCAAATGATCAAGACTACTTCTATTTTTCCTGAAACCACATTGGGCAGGAACTATTAATTTTTGAGACTCTAGGATGAATTTTAATCTGTTATTGGCCATACGTTCTAATACTTTGCATAAGCAGTTGGTAAGCGCTATAGGGCGATAAGAGGAAGGACTCTTTGGGTCCTTCCCCTTTTTGAGAATAGGTATAATGTGGGCATGTCTCCATGTTTTTGGGAATTCTTGACTAATCCAAATTGCGTTGTATATTTCTAATATTTTTTTTCAGTGAAATTGAATTCAAATGTTGCAGCATCTCATACCTAATCTCATCTGGGCCAGCAGAGGTTCCTCTACACGAGCTTAAGGCTTGTTCAAGCTCGTGTAGTTGGAAGGGGGTGTTATAATCGTGGTGTGTCTGTGTATGGAAGATCAGAGGTTCTGCTTCCCGTCTTTGTTTGTGTTGTAAAAAGGTTGGTGAATAGTTATTTGTGTTGCTTGTTTGCGTAAATGTGTCTGCGATTGTGTTTGCGATGTCCAGGGGAGCATCTACAAACGTGTTTCCAATGGTTAGGGTCTTAATGTTTGGTGTGTATTTGCCGTCGATTTTACGGACGGCTGACCAGATTTGTGATAGAGGAGTGTTTGCGTTTATTGTGGAGATGTAATCATGACAAGACTTTCGTTTGGCTTGTTTTATTGTTCTACGGGCCTCTGCTTGCGTCTTTTTAAAAGTAATAAAATTTGGTGCAATAGGGTTATTTTTAAAAGTTCGGTAAGCCCTATTCCGCTTGCAAAGTGATTTTCTGCAGTCTGATGTCCACCAAGGAACTCTATGCTTGTGAAATACCGAGGTTTTTGGTATATGCTTAATAGCTGAATTCAAAATTGAGTTTGATAAATTTAATATTTTGTCATCCATATTATCCCCTGTGATGTTGACGTTGGTGGTTGTGCGATACATTTCCCAGTTGGCTTTTTTGATGTTAAATTTGGGACAGGGAGGGGGTGGGTTGTCTCCGTAGGCTGGAGGAGCCGTAGCGCGGTCACCCCCTATTTTTAATATTACTGGGAAATGATCGCTGAGCATGGTGTCATCATGCGTCTTCCATTGCGTGTTGTCAGACAACGCAGGAGATGATATGGATAAATCTATACATGAAAATGAACCCCTAGTATTGTCTACTCGAGTGAGACTGCCAGTGTTTAGGAGGACCAGGTTGTTGTTGTTGAGCACTTCTTCCATCTGCTCCCCTCGAGGAGAGGTTTTGTTGCTACCCCACATGCGATGGTGGGAGTTGAAGTCTCCCACTATCAGTTTGTGGTGGGGTAGTTGTTCAATCAACCCGTTTAGTTCCTCTAATGGAAAATGAGGGTCGGGAGGTAGATAAAGGGAGCAGATGGTTACGAGTTTTTTGTGCAGTTTCGTTTTTATAGTTACACCACCCCTTGTCACCACTGTTACTTAAATTTGACTTGTAATATCACTCGTCTCGAGGCCCCTTGCCTCTCGTTACGTGAGTTTCACTAATATTCAAGTTCCTCTTAAGCAGTAGGCCCAATGCCTTCTTTTTCCTGTAGTCTCACTATTTTCTAGGCCCCATGCCTATTCCTCTCGTCCTTTGGGTTAATAAAAGGGTGGTGAATTTTCTTTCTTCTTTCACTGTAATTTCACCTTCAGCTTACACTCGGGATCTCTTTTCTCTCGTCTCTACATCGTCTCCTGATCCTCTCTCTACACCCTCTCTATATCTTCTCCCTATATCTTCTCTATCTCTCTTCTCTGTCGAGATCCCGTATCCTACGCTGAGCTACCTTCGTCTGACGTCACTAATTTTTCTAAACCAATCTCCGGTGACTTCTCAAGTAAATGTCACTCCTTATGGGCGTGACTTTGAATTCATGCACCAATAGTTTTTTTCTCCTTCTCCACCTTGCACCAATCCGGAAAGCCATTTCAATGCCACTAGCAAAAATTGTTTACCTCAGCATTAGTCAAACGAAGGTAACCTGCGCTTACAAAGTTGATTACACATCGAATATAAAAACAGTCACCACCGTCGGTGTGTTTACATAGACAAAACGTCGCCCTCACATAGACATAACATCTCCCTCGAGCAGGCGTCGAGTCTGAATTATTCTAATGCCCTAGCTCATTTCCATTCGTACACTACCGGCCTCTTACAGGGCTCGGCAGCTACCCTTGGTCGTCCCGACCAATTTCTTATTTCCCTCTTACAGGGCTTGCTAATATATTTCTAGAATAAGCTAATCTACCCTTGCGTAATTGTTAATCTACCTCCCAAAATACATCATTCATGCAATAAATTGGGAATAATACATAAACATAATACCTATAAATGTGAATAACATGCATCTCAATATATATATAAGGTATTGAATTAAGCTGTTACATGGTTGATTTGCTTTGACAGAGCCAATCTCCGGAATACAACAAAGGCAATCAGTGCTGCCACTAACACTGAAAGTAAGGGTATGATAAGGAGTGGTAGCATAGGTAAATCATTTGAGGGAGATCTTGACAATGGTCTTCTCTTAATTTTCAAGGGAGGAGAGTTTTCAGGCAATGTGAAGTTGAAGGTTGAAATGTAGGTGTCCTCGGTTAAATGCATTGTATTAAGGGTATTAGAAATGGTGGAAATAGTGTCTGCATGCAATTCGCAGTTATCTTGAATAGAGACAAGACCTTCAACCAAATCCAATTTAGGACTCAACCCGGGACAATTTATTGATACCTTTGTCTTGTTAGGGAAAAACAGGTAATGAGATCCTTGTATGTTACAATGAGGGATCTGGTCTACCAAAATTCGTTGGTAATGACAATTGTTCATAAAAGACATATTCCTAACCAGAGAGGCTTCACATGAATTTTTCAAAGCTTCACGGAACACAAACATGGAAGAATGACAGAGGTAAAGATTCCTATTAAATCTTCTACACTCCTTCAACTTGTCATTAGAGACTCTGCTCTCCTTCAGATTGTCTACAGAAAGGATATAATTGATTGGGTCTACAATTGGAATATCTACTTCATAAAATGAACCATTTACCTTCAATGGGAAGGGTTTCAATTTGAATAAGTTAAATCTTTGGTTGGAAGAGAACGGGATTTCAATAATAACTGAAGTAACATTAAGGTAGGAGTTTAGCAATGGATAATATAATGCTACATTAGCTTCTTCAAAGAAAGGTTCAAAGTTCCAATCCTTCTTTGCTGACTTAATTACCTTTATAAGTTGAGGTATTGGAAGGAGAGAAGAAGTTACTTGACCCGAATTGGCCATAACTAAATCCTGTACAAAAGATTCCAATTGAACTTGCATCTCAGATAATTTCAATTGCATAGTATTGAGTAACAAAAAAATTTGCATTGTACTCTCTTGTTCACTTTGTTTCAAGCTGAGATTCTCTAAGTTATCTGAAATATCAGAGATCATTTCTTCAATGTTTTTAATGCTTGATTGTAATTCATCAATTTTTCCAACTTTCTCCTTTAATGTATTTATTGAAATTTTCAAGTCAGCAAGGAAGGCAAAATTGGCAATTCCCAAACCAGCAAGAGCTCCCAAAGCCACTACTATTGCACTTCTCTTTTGTCTAACATTGCCTTTGAAATTTGAACCTATGATGTGCAATTTATCCTCTATTTCCTTTATTTTGTTTTCAAGTCTATCCTTAACATCTTTACTGGAAATGTTCTGTTTTAATATTTGCAAACTTTTATTAATGGAGTCCACATTTTCTTTAATTTTGGTTACATTTTTATAATCAAGAACTACCCTTACCACCTTATCAACCAAGATTAGGTTACCTTGATGATGTACCAATGCTCCAGGACGAATCGGATTCCAGTCCATGGCACTCACCAAACTTAATATTATTAATAAGGCAGTTTTCATCTGTAAAATACATCAAGATTAATGTTCAACTCTTGAAAAATATCATTATAATATTCTCCATATTCTCCAGGGTTATCAATATTTATGCACAAAGTATTACTATAATCATCTTCATAGATCTGCAAGCTAATTTTCCTTATGTCATCTAAATGTCCTACCAATTCTTCTCTTGATTCTAAATGTTTAAGTTTAAACTTGTTTCCACCTGCAGAATCAATTACCCTATATGGACCAGTGTACCTTAGTGAAAGTTTATTATTGGGTGAGGTTGCTTTGACCATTACTAATTCCCCAATTTTCAATTCTAGTTTACGAGCTATTTTGTGTTGTTGTTCCCTCATCTCTTGTGAATACACCTGCATATGTTTCCTAACTCTTTGGTGAATACTTTGAAGAGTATTTATCCTATTGGATATATAATCATCCATATTATATATGGGTTTTTGCTCTGCAGTCAACATTTCATATGGCAGAGTTTTGTCCTCCCCAAAAATTATAAAATGAGGTGTATCACCAGTTGCTACATTAATTTGATTGTTCAGAGTACACTTAACACAAGGAATCCAAGTATCCCAAGTTACACTATAAGGACTTATTAGGGTTCTAAGACATATAATTATCTTTTTGTTTAACCTTTCTACTACTCCATTACTTTGGGGATGGTTAACGAGTATATTGACTTTCTTGATGTGGAACACATTACATAGATTTTCCAAGATTTTGTTATTAAATTCAGTCCCATTATCTGAAACTAGGATGTTAGGTGTAGTAAAATTACAGATTATCTGATCATAGATTACGGAAGCAATAGTTTCAGCTTTCTTATTGATTATGGGTTGTAATATACAAAATCTTGAAAAATAATCAATAGCAACAAATAGGTATTTAAAGCCGTTCTCGGTTAGTGGTAATTCCAAAGTATCCATGTGAACTCTTTCCCAAGGTTTCTGTGGAATGGGATAGGTGAGTATAGGAGCAGGTTTTGGTGTATTTCCCTTCACCTTTACACATTTTACACATTTTTCTATATAATCATATATAGTTTTCTTCATACCTAGCCAAAAGTACTTAAGTTGTGCCTGTCTATAAGTTTTATCCTTTCCAGGATGTGAACTACAATCACTATCATGAAGTAACTTCAATATCTCATTTACCAGAGTTTGTGGTATAACCAACTGATTTACTTGACCTCTAGAAATATCTTTCCCATTTACAAATGTTTTCCTATACAAAATTCCATTAATCAAATGAAATTCTTCTATCTTATACCCCTTTGGTAGCTTTGGAGGATCTCCTCTTGGGTTCATCAAATGCTTGATTATTGAATCACATGTCTCATCATCTCTCTGTTCTCTTATTAGCATTTCTTCATCTAAAGTTACTAATTCTTCTATACTACAAACAAAATTAATCAACCCAGTCCCAGTCATTGGTTGACTAATGTTTCTAGAAAGTGGATCTGCTACATTCCTTCTACCCGGAATATAATTAAATTGAACATCATAGCACTGAAGTATCGCAAACCATCTAGCAAGTCTGCCTCTAAGATTCTTATGCTTAAATAAGTTCTGAATAGCTGTGTGATCAGTCCAAACTCTGATGGGATACCCTTGTATCATATCCCTAAAACTTTCTAAAGAATAAATTACTGCTAAAGTTTCTCTTTCAGTTATAGAATAGTTTCTCTCCGCACTATTACAAAGTCTGGATGTGTAAGCTATGGGTTTTAAAGTTCCATTTCTCTCTTGCATTAATATGCCTCCTAACCCTATGTCAGACGCATCAGTACAAAGAATAAATTCTTTTTCATAGTCGGGGAAAATTAAAATAGGTGAACTTGTGAGTTTATCTTTCAACTTGTCAAAAGCTTGCTGTTGCGCAGGTCCCCATATGAACTTTGAGTCCTTTCTCAACAAAGAACTTAGTGGATTAGCAATGTCAGCATAACTTTGAATGAATTTTCTATAATATCCTGTTAATCCCAAAAAGCTCCTAACCTTGTCTACATTGGTCGGAACTGGAAAATTCTTGACAGCGTCAACCTTTGAATTTACTGTACTCAGTCCGTGTCTGTCTATCTTATGTCCTAAGTAAATGACACTGTCTTGCAAGAACTTACATTTTTCAAGTTTTACTTTTAACCCAGCTTCTCCTAGTCTTGAGAATATCAAATCTAATTTCTTAAAGTGCTCCACTGCAGTCTGAGAAACTATTAAAATGTCATCTAGAAATACACTGGCAGTGTTTCCTAACAATCCATCTAGAATAGTATTCATTAATCTCATGTAAGTTAATGGACTATTACATAACCCAAATGGCATTCTCTTGAACTCATAATGTCCTGTTGTAGTAGAAAATGCTGTGAACTCTCTTGAATCTTCATGCAATTCTATTTGCCAAAAAGCTGATTTGATATCTATAGTACTAAAATATCTATTCTCAGTTCCCAAACTTCTCAAAATGTCACCGATAATGGGTAATGGTAACCTGTCACGAATGGTGTGCTTATTCAGTTCCCTGTAATCAATAACTGGTCGCATAGTCCCATCAGACTTTGGTACTAGGATCAACGGAAAATTCCACTCACTTTTACTATGTTCAATAATATCCTGTGATAACATTTCAGTGATGAGTTTATCTACTACAGCTAATTTAGAGTGAGGAACTCTGTAGGCTGGTATGTAGATAGGTTGTGTTCCTGGTTTTAACTTAATGTGATGTTTTAAAACAGTTGTTTTGCCTAAGGCGTCCCCCGGCAAAGCAATTGCTTTTTTATGTTTCATAAGCAAAGCAAATAAAGCTTCATCCAACTCAGGGCAATTAGTTGATTGTAATAATTCTTTATACCTATTTCTTAAGTCTATGCCTTCTTGTACTGAGCAAATTGATGAAGTTGGTAATTCTATCTCCTCACTATTCTCATTTAAAATCTTAATAGGTTTAGTACACACCTGAATACATCCTATTTGTGTACCTTTCTTTAAAACTATCTCTTTATTCATAGTATTAATTACTAATACTTCTACTCTGTTCTTATTTGTCTTATAAATCCCTGAGTCCCACTTCAATCCTTTAAGTTTAACTGATTCTGGGACTGTAATTACTTCAGAGTCTACATTGATTCCTTTCAAACACACTTCAACCTTATTAATTGACATGGGATGTAACAATGTCGACCTTGTTAATCCGCAATCTGCAATTCTCAAGGCATCTGTGGTTGATAATTTAGTAATCTCTGGGATTTCCTGAACTTCTGAGTTGGGTTCACAAATTGTTTTACTTTCTGTAGGGTTGGACCGCTCGGCCTCGCTATCTAGGATATAAAATTTATCTAAGGATTCATTGATTCCTGTCACTGGTCTTAAGTCTGGTTGATTTAAGAATGGGATTAACTGTGACTTCACTAAGATTCCTAAGTCAGCAGGACAAATTACCATGTTTTCTTTTCTCATAGTTGCAAATCCTATCAATAAATCTCCTGGAAAAACAGACTCTTCTACCACTATCACTGGTATGTACAATTGTTCATTTGTATATAAGGCAACTTCTAGCTCAATCTTACCTAATGTTTTTAACTGATTTCCAGTTACACCTTGCAATGTGTAACGGATTGGTTCCAACATTTTCACTCCTGGGTTCAACTGGTTTAAAACTTTACTAGTAATTACATTAACTACAGACCCTGTATCAATAAAAATTTGAATAGGCTTATTGAACACTTTACCCGCAATGAGAGGTCCTACAGAAGTTTTACCAACAGTTATTATCAGTTTGTCAGTTTCTTTCATCTCCCTTGCATTCCCATATTTAACACAATACCGCCTATCGGTATATATATGGGGAGGTCTGAAATGGTTTATTCTGTGTCTGGGGGTTTTCCTCTTAGCCCTGGGGGTACCCGAAAATTTCGGCACTCATGAGTTCTGTGTCCGATTTTATTATGGTAAATACAGAATGGAGGGTTCCTACATTGATACTCATTGTGACCTTCGTATTTGCAATTTCTGCAAATAATCCCATAAAAACATTCTTGTGCCTTGTGTCCCCAAGCATTACAATTAAAACATAGGATTCTGGTATCCCTATCCCTAGATGGACTTCTAGCATGCCGCCTATGTCCTACTTCTGTTTTCTTAAACTCTCTAGAGTTCCTATATTGGCTTTGTTGATTTATAGGCATTACATATGGGTTTATTGTTCTGGTCTCACTGTATCCTTGAAGAAGATAATCTACTTCTCCTAAACAGATATTTGATTTTAAATCTTTGTACAGCCTTTCTGCTGTTAAGTCATCAGAATTCTTTGCCAATAAGCTAAAGGTAATCAATTTGATTACCTGTGAGATTTCCATCTTCTCACTAGATCTTTCTATCCAGTCTGAATCTTTCAAGATAGAATTCATGTCTTTTGACCATCTATCTAATCTAGCTAAGTACTCTGTGTCAGTTTCACTTGTCCTAACTTCCTTAATCATTTTTACCAATGATCTAATAGGATCCTGATCACATTTGGACATGAAATGCTTGAGAAATGCTTTCTTATAATTATCATATTGATTAATTGATTCCATTTGCTGGAAGTTAATGACAAACCTCGCCCTTCCATGCTCTGGATCTATATTCTCCTTGAGAATCTCAATCTTACGATTCTCATTTGTAATGTTTTTACTAACTATAAGTGTGTCAATGAGGTTCAAGAACTTGTTTACACCATATGTGTTAGACTCTCCTGTGAATTTTGGAATATTTGTATTTGATGTGTGAATTTCGTGTCTCAACACGTTAGAATTCTGAGGGGTACTCATACTTATTACTAATACCTTGCTTTAGCCTGGCTGCTTGCGATGTCGCTTCGTGATGTCAATGTCTGGTTTGACGTCCTTCTACGGTCTTGTCATTCCTCAACGACGTTGTTCCTCCTCCATCACACACTCTGCCTTGAAGACCGCCTTGTAGATGATGATCACCTTGAAGAATCTTGAAGAATGCTTGTTCCCAACGTAGCAGTTACTTGAAGTTGTAGATTTCTCTCATAGTCGTAATACACTCTTGATTTTGGTTGTCTTGTTCCCGTAGACTTCTTGCGCCACTTCTCTTCGGAGGTGTTTAACACCCAGTTCGTCCATCGCACCGCTGAGCACCACTTTCACCACCCCTTGTCACCACTGTTACTTAAATTTGACTTGTAATATCACTCGTCTCGAGGCCCCTTGCCTCTCGTTACGTGAGTTTCACTAATATTCAAGTTCCTCTTAAGCAGTAGGCCCAATGCCTTCTTTTTCCTGTAGTCTCACTATTTTCTAGGCCCCATGCCTATTCCTCTCGTCCTTTGGGTTAATAAAAGGGTGGTGAATTTTCTTTCTTCTTTCACTGTAATTTCACCTTCTGCTTACACTCGGGATCTCTTTTCTCTCGTCTCTACATCGTCTCCTGATCCTCTCTCTACACCCTCTCTATATCTTCTCCCTATATCTTCTCTATCTCTCTTCTCTGTCGAGATCCCGTATCCTACGCTGAGCTACCTTCGTCTGACGTCACTAATTTTTCTAAACCAATCTCCGGTGACTTCTCAAGTAAATGTCACTCCTTATGGGCGTGACTTTGAATTCATGCACCAATAGTTTTTTTCTCCTTCTCCACCTTGCACCAATCCGGAAAGCCATTTCAATGCCACTAGCAAAAATTGTTTACCTCAGCATTAGTCAAACGAAGGTAACCTGCGCTTACAAAGTTGATTACACATCGAATATAAAAACAGTCACCACCGTCGGTGTGTTTACATAGACAAAACGTCGCCCTCACATAGACATAACATCTCCCTCGAGCAGGCGTCGAGTCTGAATTATTCTAATGCCCTAGCTCATTTCCATTCGTACACTACCGGCCTCTTACATATAGCGACTGCTTCCAAGGTGGTGGCCAGTGGTAGTTCCACTTGAGGAAGGCAGTCGCTGACTTCAACTGCGACCCCCCCTCCAGGCGCCAACCTGTCCTTCCTATAGGTGGTGTAGTTCTTTAGCTTGAACTCAACACTGGGGTTAAGATGAGTCCCTTGTAGACAAATAACTGAGGGGTTGTTGAGCGAGTTAAAAATTATTAAGTCATTTAATTTACTTCTAACACCTCGGCAATTCCACTGGATTATTATTATTATTATTATTATTATTATTTTTTTTTTTTTTTTTTTTTTTTTTTTTTTTTTTTTTATCTGCTTCGGTTTCTTCCTTTCTTGGCCTTAGTGGGAGAGGTGTGTTTAGCCCCGGATGAACGGTCTGGGCTAGAAATTGGACTTAAAAGTCGTTTTTGGTAAACGGAGATCTCCATATTGACATCCTCTTCAGTACGTGTGGGTACACGTTTGGAAGGCTCTGGGATGGCCGGGGAAGGAAGGTGCGAGTGAGTTTGCCTGTTACTTTGGCGGTGTTCTTTGTCCTTGGAGTGCTTCCTCTCTGTTTGCGTTTCAATTGTTCTATAGGTTTTCTTTACTGCCGAAGCATAGGAAGTTGCTCCGGAGGTACTAGTTGGGGTAACTAGTCTTTCCATCGCACGCTTCCTTGCTTCGTAAAAGGATATAGCACAAGTTGCTTTTTCGGTACAAATTTGTTTTTCTATCTTGAAAGTGGGACATTCTCGGGAGGTGGATGTATGATTGTTATTGGAGGGACAGTTAACACATTGAAACACGTTATTAGAGCAGGCATCCGTAGGATGTTCGCCTGCACACTTACCGCATACGACTGATTGCTGCAGAATTTGGCAAGGTGACCATATTTGAAACAATTGTTGCAGCGTAACGGGTTAGGGACATATGGTCGTGTTGGGACATGAATGTATCCTAATTTGACGTGGTCAGGGAGGGTTGTTGAATTGAATGTGAGAATTATCAGGGGCGTGTTCACTCGCATGTTCTTTTCTCGGTCCAGTCGCGTTATAAATTTAACATCAAGTATTCCTTACGATTTCATCTCATCGAGGATGTCACATTCTTCCATGGTCATCAAATCTCTGCAGTGGATTACTCCTCTGCAAGAGTTGAGTGATCTAGGGAGGGATGCAGCAACATCGAAGTTATGGAATTTCCTAGCCTTAAGAAGATCGCGTGTAGCTCTTCCAGAGTTGGTGGTAACTTCGAGGTCTCCGCTTCTAAGTTTCTTAACTTGGCTAATATCATTGTTGAATTGTTCAAGACATTTTTTTAGCATAAATGGGTTTAGGTCAGCTAATCGGGTCTGGTCAGAATGAAGAAAAACGTGTCTAGCCTTGTCCGGGTCGATATTGGGGTCGTCAGGGGAGGTCTTCCTAGTTTGCAGGGATGGAGTTGAGGACTCCATCCTGCGCGTTGGGGTGGGGGGACGAGCCCCCTGTTACACAAAAATAAAATGTGCTCAGCAGAGCCAAAGAAAATAATAATATAAAGGGGTCACACAGTTTCCTTTGGCGACTGGTGACAGCCGCGTGGTAGGACACACTGTGTGCCCAGTTGTTACGGTTTCTACACTACTCTAAACTAAGATAGAATTTTTCTAGATTTCGCCGGGCCGGACGACGAAGAAGTCTCACGAGCCAACAAGGGCTCGTGCGGATCCCGGAGAGCTACGAAGATATGGAAATGGCGTATAGGAGAAAGTGCTGGGAAATGCCCAGAAGTGGGTGGCAGTGTAACTGCCAAGAAAAAGCTTTCCAACGTAAAGTTGGATCACGATTACAGTTCAACTCTAGAGAGTAGCTCTAGCGAGATTGGCTGTTCTCGTATGGGTAACGTCTGTCTGCTGCCAAGGGCTGCCGACGACTGTGGTCCAGTGGTTTTTTTT
The DNA here is from genome assembly GCF_046742065.1 of Oratosquilla oratoria. Lineage (NCBI taxonomy): Eukaryota > Metazoa > Arthropoda > Malacostraca > Stomatopoda > Squillidae > Oratosquilla > Oratosquilla oratoria. The sequence continues at coordinate 2,026,280 of NC_134813.1, forward strand.
TTTTTTTTTTTTTTTTTTTTTTTTTTATCTTTAAGGCTATCGACCTATAATGAGGTCATTAAGCCTGGTGTGAACCTGCGATCCTTTTTAATCTACCATTATAATTTCCACAATAGTCCTGTAGTGCGCAAATAAAATACTACTTTGTCAATAAGTAAACGGTCATCGGTCAAAATATTTGTAGTGCTTAGTTGACTTTTTTTAATTTTACAATATTGTATAAGCGCTTGGCGCTGTGTGTTGTACTTTGAGCAGTGTAGGAGTATGTGTCTTATGGATAGTATGGTATTGCAGGTGTTGCATTGGGGAGGAAATACGCCGTTTATGTATGGGTTTAGGTGGGTGAGGCGGGTCGAGTTCATCCTCAGTCTTGCTATGGCGATTTCCTTGAGTCTGTTGTTTCTGTATGATGTCGACCAATCTGTTATGTTTTCCTTTTGTTTGTGCAAGATATGAAGGTTGTTCCACTGAAGTTGCCAGTGGGTGTGTAATTGTTTTCTTAGTATGGAATTGAAGGTACCTTTGTCCAGGGGTATGTCTGTAATAGTGTCTTTTTCTAAGGCAGATTTGGCTAAGGTGTCCGCTTTTTCATTCCCGAAGATCCCAATGTGGCTGGGAACCCAAGAGAGAATAATGGACTTGTTAGTCGTCGACAATGTGCTAATGATTTTGCCCAGGAGGAAATTTTCCATATGGTTACCTATCTTAATTGTTTGAAGTGCGCTCAGAGAGTCTGTGAATATGACGAACTTACTATGTGTGTCAGATTGAGCGTTTTCTATGGCTTTGTATATGCCGAAGAGCTCTGCGATATATATGCTCGTATGGTCCGGCAATCTGAACATCATCCGGGTTTTGTTGCTGTATAACCCTGTCCCAGTTTTGTGGCCGCACTTGGAGCCATCCGTGTACAGTGCCCTGTGGTCATTGTACTTGTTGATCATTTGTAGGGTCTTCTGTCGTGTTTCTTCTATTGAAGATGATTTCTTCCTGAGGTCCTGGTTGGTGTTGACATTCAGGGCGATGTTTTTCCACGGCGGTGGGTACGTATATTCTATCTTTTCTATTGACCACAGTGGCACTGAATACTGTTCGCACAAGAATCGGATCCTGATGGGAAGGGGATTTAGGCTGGAGTTGGTGAAGTGTTCGTGCTGTTTTATCGTTTGCTTGCAAGGATGTTGTTGGATGCGAAGCACTTTGGCGGCGTATCGTAGTGTGAGGTGCTCGCGACTGTAGTGGAGGGGGGGTACGTTTGCTTCAACCTCCAGCCTCTCGATTTTTGTGCAGCGTAATGCTCCAAGTGCTATTCTTAGGCCTTTGTTTTGGATGATGTTCAGGGGTTGTAACGTGGTTGGTGTTGCCGAACCATAAATCTGACACCCATAGTCTAATTTAGATCTAATTAGGGACTTATAAATCATTAGCAGGGATTTCCTATCTGCTCCCCAATTTGTGCCCGTTAGTTTACGTAGCAAATTAATTCTCTTGTTGCACGCATCAACTAGATATTTTACATGGGCCTTCCAGTTTAGCCTGGAGTCCAGTCTCAGGCCAAGGAAAAAGGTTGAGTTTTGTACTGGAATGGGATTACCATGTAATTGCAGATTTATTTCTGCCTGGGCTCTGCGTGAAAATACAATTACTGTTGACTTTAATTCCGAAAACTTAAATCCCCATTTGTCGGACCAGTCCTGGAGTGAGTCCAGGGCCAGTTGTACGCGAGAGCCGGAAAACTTGGCGTTCATTGAGGAATGCCAGATTCCGACGTCGTCAGCGTATAATGAGTATTTAAGGTTCCGAGGTGGAGCGGGTAGAATATTGTTTATAAGTAACATAAACAATGTGGGACTTAACACACTTCCCTGTGGTACGCCATTTTCTTGTGTGCGTATTGTTGAATAATAATTTTGATTTTTAACGGAAAAAGTTCGTTCTTTTAAGAAATTTTGAATGAAAATAGGGAGATTCCCTCTAAGGCCAAGTGCATAGAGTTTTTCGAGGATACAACGTCGCCATGCCATATCGTAGGCTCTTTCTAAATCTAAAAAGCAAGCAACAAGATATTCTTTCCTCTCGAAGGAGGAGAGGATATCTTGTTCTAAGTTGACCAAATGGTCAAGACTACTTCTATTTTTCCTGAAACCACATTGGGCGTTTGCGATGTCCGTGGGAGCATCTACAAACGTGTTTCCAATGGTTAGGGTCTTAATGTTTGGTGTGTATTTGCCGTCGATTTTACGGACGGCTGACCAGATTTGTGATAGAGGAGTGTTTCCGTTTATTGTGGAGATGTAATCATGCCAAGACTTTCGTTTGGCATGTTTTATTGTTCTACGGGCCTCTGCTTGCGTCTTTTTAAAAGTAATAAAATTTGGTGCAATGGGGTTATTTTTAAAAGTTCGGTATGCCCTATTCCGCTTGCAAAGTGCTTTTCTGCAGTCTGATGTCCACCAAGGAACTCTATGCTTGTGAAATACCGAGGTTTTTGGTATATGCTTATGCGCTGAATTCAAAATAGAGTTGGATAAATTTAATATTTTGTCATCCATATTATCCCCTGTGATGTCGACGTTGGTGGTTGTGCGATACATTTCCCAGTTGGCTTTTTTTATATTAAATTTGGGACGGAGGGGGTGGGTCGTCTCCGTAGGCTGGAGGAGCCGTAGCGTGGTCACCCCCTATTTTTAATATTACTGGGAAATGATCGCTGAGCATGGTGTCATCATGCGTATTCCATTGCGTGTTGTCAGACAACGCAGGAGATGATATGGATAAATCTATACATGAAAATGAACCCCTAGTATTGTCTACTCGAGTGGGACTGCCAGTGTTTAGGAGGACCAGGTTGTTAGTGTTGAGCACTTCTTCCATCTGCTCCCCTCGTGGAGAGGTTTTGTTGCTACCCCACATGCGATGGTGGGAGTTGAAATCTCCCACTATCAGTTTGTGGTGGGGTAGTTGTTCTATCAACCCGTTTAGTTCCTCTAGTGGAAAATGAGGGTCGGGAGGTAGGTACAGGGAGCAGATGGTTACTAGTTTGTTGTGCAGTTTCGTTTTTATAGCGACTGCTTCCAAGGTGGTGGCCAGTGGTAGTTCCACTTGGGGAAGGCAGTCGCTGACTGTAACTGCGACCCCCCCTCCAGGCGCCAACCTGTCCTTCCTATAGGTGGTGTAGTTCTTCAGTTTGAACTCAACACTGGGGTTAAGATGAGTCTCTTGTAGACAAATAACTGAGGGGTTGTTGAGTGAGTTAAAAATTATTAAGTCATTTAATTTACTTCTAACACCTCGGCAATTCCACTGGATTATTATTATTATTATTATTATTATTATTATCTTTTTTTTTTTTTCTTCGGTTTCTTCCTTTCTTGGCCTTAGTGGGAGAGGTGTGTTTAGCCCCGGATGAACGGTCTGGGCTGGTAATAGGACTTAAAAGTCGTTTTTGGGAAACGGAGATCTCCATATTGACATCCTCTTCAGTACGTGTGGGCACACGTTTGGAAGGCTCTGGGATGGCCGGGGAAGGAAGGTGCGAGTGAGTTTGCCTGTTACTTTGGCGGTGTTCTTTGTCCTTGGAGTGCTTGCTCTCAGTTTGCGTTTCAATGGTTCTGTACGTTTTTTTAACTGCCGAAGCATAGGAAGTTGCTCCGGAAGTACTAGTTGGGGTAACTAGTCTTTCCATCACACGCTTCCTTGCTTCGTAGAAGGATGTGTTACAAGTTGCTTTCTCTGTACAGATTTCTTTTTCTAATTTGAAGGTGGGACAGTCTCGGGAGGTGGATGCATGGTTGTTATTGGAGGGGCAGTTAACACATTGAAACACCTTTGCAGAGCAAGCATCCATAGGATGTTCGCCTGCGCATTTACCGCATACGACTGTTTGTTTGCTGCAGAATTTGGCTAAGTGACCATATTTGAGACATTTGTTGCAGCGCAAAGGATTGGGGACATATGGTCGTGTTGGGACATGGATGTATCCAATTTTAACGTGGTCAGGGAGGGTTGTCGAGTTGAAAGTGAGGATTATTAGTGGCGTGTTCACTCGCATGTTCCTTTCTCGGTCCAATCGCGTTATAAATTTGACATCTAATATTCCTTCAGATTTCATTTCTTCGAGGATGTCACATTCTTCCATGGTCATCAAATCTCTGCAGTGGATTACTCCTTTGCAGGAGTTGAGTGACCTAGGAAGGGATGCAACAACATCGAAGGAATGGAATTTCCTAGCCTTAAGAAGATCGCGTGTAGCTCTTCCAGAGTTGGTGGTAACTTGGAGGTCTCCGCTTCTAAGTTTCTTAACTTGGTTGATATCATTGGTAAATTGTTCAAGACATTTTTTTAGCATAAATGGGTTTAGGTCAGCTAATCTGGTCTGGTCAGAATGAAGAAACACGTGTCTAGCCTTGTCCGGGTCGATATTAGGGTCGTCAGGGGAAGTCCTCCTAGTTTGCAGGGATGGAGTTGAGGACTCCATCCTGCGCGTTGGGGTGGGGGGACGAGCCCCCTGGTACACAGAAAAATGTGCTCAGCAGAGCAAAATATAATATAACGGGGTCACACAGCTTCCTTTGGCGACTGGTGACAGCCGCGTAGTAGGACCACTGTGTGCCCAGTGGGTACGGGGTCTACACTACTTCTAAACTACGACAGAATTTACTAGATTTCGCCGGGCCGGACGACGAAGAAGTCTCACGAGCCAACAAGGGCTCGTGCGGATCCCGGAGAGCTACGAAAAAATGGAAATGTCGAATAGGGAAAAGGTGCTGGGAAACGCCCAGAAGTGGGTGGCAGTGTGACTCCCAGAAAAAAGCTACCCAACGTAAAGTTGGGTTACGATTACGGTCAACTCTAGAGAGTAGCTCTAGCGAGATTGACTGTGCTCGTGTGGGTAACGTCTCTCTGCTGCCAAGGGCTGCCGACGACTGTCGTTGAGTGTGTTGTTTTTTGTTGGATCTTTAAGGCTATCGACCTATAATGAGGTCATTAAGCCTGGTGTGAACCTGCGATCCTTTTTAATCTACCATTATAATTTCCACAATAGTCCTGTAGTGCGCAAATAAAATATTACTTTGTCAATAAGTAAACGGTCGTCGGTCAGAAGATTTGTGGTGCTTAGTTGAATTTTCTTAAGTTTGCAGTGTTGTATAAGCGCTTTGCGCTGTGTGTTGTATCTTGAGCAGTGTATGAGTATGTGTCTTATGGATAGTATAGTGTTGCAGGTGTTGCATTGTGGAGGAAATACGCCATTAATGTATGGGTTTAGGTGGGTGAGGCGGGTCGAATTCATCCTCAGTCTTGCTATGGCGATTTCCTCCTGTCTGTTATTTCTGTATGATGTCGACCAATCTGTTATGTGTTCCTTTTGTTTGTGCTAGATGTCGAGATTGTTCCACTGGAGTTGCCAGTGGGTGTGTAATTGTTTTCTTAAAACAGAATTGAAGGTTCCTATGTCCAGGGGTATGTCGGTAATAGAGTCTATTTCTAAGGCAGTTTTGGCTAAGGTGTCCGCTTTCTCATTCCCGAAGATCCCAATGTGACTGGGAACCCAAGAGAGAGTAATGGACTTGTTAGTTATCGACAATGTGCTAATGATTTTGCCCAAGAGGAAGTTCTCCATATGGTTACCTGACTTAATTGACTGAAGTGCACTTAGTGAATCTGTGAATATGACGAAATTACTATGTGTGTCAGATTGAGCATATTCTAAGGCTTGATATATACCGTAGAGTTCGGCGATATATATGCTCGTATGGTCCGGCAATCTGAACATCATCCGGGTTTGGTTGCAGTATAACCCTGTCCCAGTTTTGGGGCCGCACTTGGAGCCATCAGTGTACAGTGCCCTGTGGTCATTGTACTTATGGATGGTCTCCAGGGTCTTCTGTCTCAGTTCTTCTGTGGAAGACGTCTTCTTCTTGAGGTCTTGATTGATTTTGACCTTCGGGGCGATGTTTTTCCACGGTGGTAGATGGGTGGCTTCCAGCTGTTCTATTGACCACAGTGGCACTGAGTACTGCTCACACAGGGATCGGATCCTGATGGAAAGGGGATTTAGGCTGGAGTTGGTGAAGTGCTCGTGTTGTTTGATGGTCTCCTTGCAGGGATGTCGAGGGACACGGAGCACTTTGGCGACGTATCGTAGTGCAAGGAGTTCGCGCCTGTAGTGGAGGGGGGGTACGTTTGCTTCAACCTCCAGCCTCTCGATCCTTGTGCAGCGTAATGCTCCAAGTGCTATTCTTAGGCCTTTGTTTTGGATGATGTTCAGGGGTTGTAACGTGGTTGGTGTTGCCGAACCATATATCTGACACCCATAGTCTAGTTTAGATCTAATCAGGGACTTATAAATCATTAGCAGGGATTTCCTATCTGCTCCCCAATTTGTGCCCGTTAGTTTACGTAGCAAATTAATTCTCTTGTTGCACGCATCAACTAGGTATTTTACATGGGCCTTCCAGTTTAGCCTGGAGTCCAGTTTCAGGCCAAGGAAAAAGGTTGAATTTTGTACTGGAATGGGGTTACCATGTAATTGCAGATTTATTTCTGCCTGGGCTCTGCGTGAAAATACAATTACTGTTGACTTTAATTCCGAAAACTTAAATCCCCATTTGTCAGACCAGTCCTGGAGCGAGTCCAGGGCCAGTTGTACGCGAGAGCCGGAAAACTTGGCGTTCGGTGAGGAATGCCAGATTCCGACGTCGTCAGCGTATAATGAGTATTTAAGGTTCCGAGGTGGAGCGGGTAGAATATCGTTTATGAGCAACATAAATAGTGTGGGACTTAACACACTTCCCTGTGGTACGCCATTTTCTTGTGTGCATACTGATGAAAACTGACTTTGATTTTTAACAGAAAAAGTTCGTTCTTTTAAGAAATTTTGGATAAAAATAGGGAGATTCCCTCTGAGGCCAAGCGCATAGAGGTTTCGAGGATAACACGTCGCCACGCCATGTCGTAGGCTCTTTCTAAATCTAAAAAGCAAGCTATTAGGTAGTCTTTCCTCTCGAAAATTGAGAGGATGTCGTGTTCTAAGTTGACTAAATGGTCAAGACTACTTCTATTTTTCCTGAAACCACATTGGGCAGGAACTATTACATTTTGAGACTCTAGGATGAATTTTAATCTGTTATTGGCCATACGTTCTAATACTTTGCATAAGCAGTTGGTAAGCGCTATAGGGCGATAAGAGGAAGGACTCTTTGGGTCCTTCCCCTTTTTGAGAATAGGTATGACGTGGGCATGTCTCCATGTTTTTGGGAATTCTTGACTAATCCAAATTGCATTGTATATTTCTAATAATTTTTTCAGTGAAATTGAATTCAAATGTTGCAGCATCTCATACCTGATCTCATCTGGGCCAGCAGAGGTTCCTCTACACGAGCTTAAGGCTTGTTGAAGCTCGTGTAGTTGGAAGGGGGTGTTATAATCGTGGTGTGTCTGTGTATGGAAGATCAGAGGTTCTGCTTCCCGTCTTTGTTTGTGTTGTAAAAAGGTTGGTGAGTAGTTATTTGTGTTGCTTGTTTGCGTAAATGTGTCTGCGATTGTGTTTGCGATGTCCAGGGGAGCATCTACAAACGTGTTTCCAATGGTTAGGGTCTTAATGTTTGGTGTATATTTGCCGTCGATTTTACGGACGGCTGACCAGATTTGTGATAGAGGAGTGTTTGCGTTTATTGTGGAGATGTAATCATGCCAAGACTTTCGTTTGGCTTGTTTTATTGTTCTTCGGGCCTCTGCTTGCGTCTTTTTAAAAGTAATAAAATTTGGTGCAATGGGGTTATTCTTAAAAGTTCGGTAAGCCCTATTCCGCTTGCAAAGTGCTTTTCTGCAGTCTGATGTCCACCAGGGAACTCTATGCTTGTGAAATACCGAGGTTTTTGGTATATGCTTAATAGCTGAATTCAAAATCGAGTTGGATAAATTGAATATTTTGTCATCCATATTATCCCCTGTGATGTTGACGTTGGTGGTTGTGCGATACATTTCCCAATTGGCTTTTTTGATGTTGAATTTGGGACAGGGAGGGGGTGGGTTGTCTCCGTAGGCTGGAGGAGCCGTAGCGTGGTCACCCCCTATTTTTAGTATTATTGGGAAATGATCGCTGAGCATGGTGTCGTCATGCGTGTACCATTGTGTGATGTCTGACAACGCAGGAGATGATATGGATAAATCTATACATGAAAATGAACCCCTAGTATTGTCTACTCGAGTGGGACTGCCAGTGTTTAGGAGGACCAGGTTGTTAGTGTTGAGCACTTCTTCCATCTGCTCCCCTCGTGGAGAGGTTTTGTTGCTACCCCACATGCGATGGTGGGAGTTGAAATCTCCCACTATCAGTTTGTGGTGGGGTAGTTGTTCTATCAACCCGTTTATTTCCTCTAGTGGAAAACGAGGGTCGGGAGGTAGGTAAAGGGAGCAGATGGTTATGAGTTTGTTTTGCAGTTTCGTTTTTATAGCGACTGCTTCCAAGGTGGTGGCCAGTGGCAGTTCCACTTGGGGAAGGCAGTCGCTGACTGCAACTGCGACCCCCCCTCCAGGCGCCAACCTGTCCTTCCTATAGGTGGTGTAGTTCTTCAGTTTGAACTCAACACTGGGGTTAAGCTGAGTCTCTTGTAGACAAATAACTGAGGGGTTGTTGAGCGAGTTAAAAATTATTAAGTCATTTAATTTACTTCTAACACCTCGGCAATTCCACTGGATTATTTTCATTTTTTATTTTTATTTTTATTTATTTATTTATTTTTTTTTTTATTTTTTTTTTTATTTTTTTATTTTTTATTTTTTATTTATTTTATCTGCTTCGGTTTCTTCCTTTCTTGGCCTTAGTGGGAGAGGTGTGTTTAGCCCCGGATGAACGGTCTGGGCTGGTAATAGGACTTAAAAGTCGTTTTTGGGAAACGGAGATCTCCATATTGACATCCTCTTCAGTACGTGTGGGCACACGTTTGGAAGGCTCTGGGATGGCCGGGGAAGGAAGGTGCGAGTGAGTTTGCCTGTTACTTTGGCGGTGTTCTTTGTCCTTGGAGTGCTTGCTCTCAGTTTGCGTTTCAATGGTTCTGTACGTTTTTTTAACTGCCGAAGCATAGGAAGTTGCTCCGGAAGTACTAGTTGGGGTAACTAGTCTTTCCATCACACGCTTCCTTGCTTCGTAAAAGGATATGCCACAAGTTGCTTTCTCTGTACAGATTTCTTTTTCTAATTTGAAAGTGGGACAGTCTCGGGAGGTGGATGCATGGTTGTTATTGGAGGGGCAGTTAACACATTGAAACACCTTTGCAGAGCAAGCATCCATAGGATGTTCGCCTGCGCATTTACCGCATACGACTGTTTGTTTGCTGCAGAATTTGGCTAAGTGACCATATTTGAGACATTTGTTGCAGCGCAAAGGATTGGGGACATATGGTCGTGTTGGGACATGGATGTATCCAATTTTAACGTGGTCAGGGAGGGTTGTCGAGTTGAAAGTGAGGATTATTAGTGGCGTTTTCACTCGCATGTTCTTTTCTCGGTCCAATCGCGTTATGAATTTGACATCTAATATTCCCTCAGATTTCATTTCTTCGAGGATGTCACATTCTTCCATGGTCATGAAATCTCTGCAGTGGATTACTCCTCTGCAGGAGTTGAGGGACCTAGGGAGGGATGCAACAACATCGAAGGAATGGAATTTCCTAGCCTTAAGAAGATCGCGTGTAGCTCTTCCAGAGTTGGTGGTAACTTGGAGGTCTCCGCTTCTAAGTTTCTTAACTTGGTTGATATCATTGGTAAATTGTTCAAGACATTTTTTGAGCATAAATGGGTTTAGGTCAGCTAATCGGGTTTGGTCAGAATGAAGAAACACGTGTCTAGCCTTGTCCGGGTCGATATTAGAGTCGTCAGGGGAAGTCCTTCCTAGTTTGCAGGGATGGAGTTGAGGACTCCATCCTGCGCGTTGGGGTGGGGGGACGAGCCCCCTGGTACACAGAAAAATGTGCTCAGCAGAGCAAAATATAATATAACGGGGTCACACAGCTTCCTTTGGCGACTGGTGACAGCCGCGTAGTAGGACCACTGTGTGCCCAGTGGGTACGGGGTCTACACTACTTCTAAACTACGACAGAATTTACTAGATTTCGCCGGGCCGGACGACGAAGAAGTCTCACGAGCCAACAAGGGCTCGTGCGGATCCCGGAGAGCTACGAAAAAATGGAAATGTCGAATAGGGAAAAGGTGCTGGGAAACGCCCAGAAGTGGGTGGCAGTGTGACTCCCAGAAAAAAGCTACCCAACGTAAAGTTGGGTTACGATTACGGTCAACTCTAGAGAGTAGCTCTAGCGAGATTGACTGTGCTCGTGTGGGTAACGTCTGTCTGCTGCCAAGGGCTGCCGACGACTGTGGTCCAGTGTGGGGAAGGCCTAGCTTTATATAGGGGAACCAGGCTGACGTCTGGGCCTGTGATTTGCTGAGGATAGTTATCCAGACAACCGAAGTGGGGGGTGGAGGAGGAGGCCGACTGCTTGTTTCTTCGGAGTAGGATGGCAGTGTAGTAGGAAGGGTGTCATTTAGGTAAATGGGTACTTTGAAACCCGGATGGGGTACCGTGTCACCTGGCTAGGGGTAATATCGTGACAGTGTGTGTGTGTGTGTGTGTGTGTGTGTGTGTGTGTGTGTGTGTGTGTGTGTGTGTGTGTGTGTGTGTGTGTGTGTGTGTGTGTGTGTGTGTGTGTGTGTGTGTGTGTGTGTGTGTGTGTGTGTGTGTGATTCACCATGGCCTTGGATCACGTGTTGGACTCATTATCGACAGCTATTTCCCTCCTGGAAGAGATGTCAGAACTCATATGACTGA